>NC_089845.1:97631596-98000346 GCF_035609145.1 Eleutherodactylus coqui | reverse complement strand
ACTGTAATTGTGCAATTTAAACAAGACAAAGGAAACACTTTCGTCGTAGCTATTGCCTGCAGTGAACCCAATGTAGAATATCATTTAGTGTCACATACCACTATTCAGTTCATCTGGGTTGATTTAGTGGATCACAGGAAGTGACATCAGCTTGCCCAGATTATGATGTCACTCCTACAAGAAAGTGAGCCATCAGAGCATGCAAGACTTGCAATTTCCTGCATCTCTTCAGATTATTATCAGTTTCAATGACATAGCTAGAGCTGGTGAAGAGGTAGCAGTTGTTACCAGGTCATGGAGTCTTACGGGGTCCAAAGGCTTCCCTATCACATAAGAATGCACCAGTATTATAAATGGCACATAGTAGTTAACAGATAGGCCATGTTATAGATTTTGCATTTACGCCCAAAATCTTTATGTTTCTCATCAAATTGTTCAATAGTAACATAATGATAGGGAACAAAATTAGAAGGGTTGTCCCATTAGGACAGCTGGAGTGCAGACCTGTTGCAAAGACCATGGGCACCATGTAACACAACATTGTGCCTTTACCCGAAGTTCCCATGGTAATAATAGCTGGTCGTCAAGGTTTCATCAACCAGACGAGCAGTTATATAGATGATTATCGATGGGCTCTTATTCGAAGGAGGTGTCCAGATGAGATAATCCCTGTGAAACAGTCGGAAATGGCCCCCAGCGTTGACCACTTTGAGGGCAATAAAGCTAAATATTGATAGAACAAATCTAGGAGACTTGAAGCCACTTATCCAGGACTTAATATTGATGACCTATGCTTAGGATAGGTCATCAATATCAGATCAGTGGGGGGTCTGACTCCTGACACCCGCATCAATCAGCTCTCTGAAGGGGCTGTGGTGATTAGGTGAGCAGCAAGCATGACCACCTCTAAAATTGTATAACAAACACAGTGTTAGGGCGCGGTCACACGAGCGTAGGCGTATTTACGTTTGCACGTGCGCAGCGTTTAATCGCCGGAAAGAACGTTTTTCGGCAATCATGACCAGAGCTAGAAAGCGTATTATCGTTTGTTCCTACTTTGCAAACTATCTTTTCGGCCATCGAATATGCGTTGGCGCGTATTTCGGTCGCATATGTTCCGTTTTTTTTTCGGGTTGCCGTTTTTACGCGCCGTAAAATCGCCCGTGCGAACGAATACATTGGAAACCAATGCCTTAGATGGTCACGTTTATACGATTGGGCGCAAAAACGCGCTGTTTATGCGCTCGTGTGAACGCACCCTTAAACATTGCATAGTGGGTATTCCTGGTATTGTAGCCCAGTACAATTCACTTGAATGGGACTGGGCTGCAGACAGACAATGTGACCAAGGGACATGATGTCACAGGCCAAAGAAGAGGCCTCAGTTATCTCCCAAGCAATGTGGCCCATTCATAATTAGTTGTTGTGAGCTGGATTCCCACCAATCTGATATGGATGATAGGCAGACTGGTCATAGGCCCCTCAGAAAAAAATTCCTGGTAGGATAGTCAGGTCATGGTCTGTTCTGGTCAGGTAGCACTAGCCTGGTCCCAGACCCATCACCACCACCATGCTTTAGGGGTCTTCTGGAGGCCAAATTAGTGAACCCATTTTTTTACCCTTAAGGACTTTAATGGGGATCAGTTTGTCCCAATTAATTTTGGAAAATTGAGCCAATCACACCCAACCTGGCTATTCCAATAATCACTCATCACTAATTATGGTATCATAGGCCATGCCAGATTCTGTATCAGACATAGCAGTGCTATATTAGCAAACTGAGCTCTGCTGCATCTGTACTTATACGTACAACATTAGCTTGGAGCCCGTCTTTTACCACTTTTTGATAGGGAATGTACAGGAGGATGATGACTGATGAACCATTTCATGCATTGTGAGAGTCATTCTATTATTCATATTTGCAGATGATAGAAATTTCACATCTGTAACATTTGTAACCTATCATTTGTACAACAGCGGACACTGTGATTCCCGCTACTTGCTCTCGTCCTGAGACCAGTGTATATATTTAATTGGACAAATCTCTCTTCAAATATTATTGTCAGTAAGTTTTCAAAGTTAATTATTACTGTGGCTCCAAATATTGAGTTGCGCGTTGTTCAGCCCTCCAGACACGGCTCTAGTCAGCAGGGTTCCAGTGAGAACATTCCCAGTAGTGAACCCTGCTGTGAGCAGCCATGATCAGAGGATTAAATAAAACACACAGATCATTAGCGCACAGGTGCATGTTTTACATTTTCCCCCCTTTTCATTTGCAGCACATATATTCAGGGGAAAATAGCGTTTCAGGAAAATAGTTGATTATTCTAATATGAGCCGCCATTGTTGCTTGATTAAGGCATAAAATTAAACATTAGGTAGTTGTGGATCGTGAAGTTCTGGCAGAGCTTCCCCTGGATTGACAACAGTTAAAGCTTTTGAAGCCGATGTAGAACATATCTGTTTATTCGGCTGGAAAGAAGGAAATCAAGATCACAAAAACAATCTAAGGGCCAATAATTACCAATATACACTAGCCTGCTAAAAGTATTTGGACACTTCTGTCAGTAGAATGAATCGTGTCTTACTAGGATGTCATGTGTCCAAAACCATACTACGTAAGATGCAGACCCTTGGAGGTGGCCATAGTTTGTGATCAGAAATGCAAACTATTGGATATACGGGATATGGCGCTGCAAATAAGCTGTCCATTATGATTGCATCAGCTTTTCTGTAATGGCGCAAGGAGCGTCGTCATTGGACAGTTGAGTAATGGAAGAACGTTCTATGTAGTGGTGAATCATGCAACTTCATATCCAGATCAGATGGATATACCTGGGTGTGAAGGAGCCTGGGGAATGCCTTTTACCTGAGTGTCTTGTGCCAACAAGTAAGTACAGCAGAGGTTCCTTTATGGTCTGGGGATGTTTTATATCCCACGGTTTCGGTCCAGTGGTCGTAGTGACAAGAACCATGAACACAGAGGCGTACCCTGACATTGTAGACAATAATATGCTGCCAGCAATGTGGTAATACTCTGGGAATGGTCGGCCATACTTCCAACACGACAATGCGCCTTGTCACAAATCCAACGCTGTTTTACGTTGGTTTGAGGATATGGATGTTCCACGATTGCACTGACTACACAGAGTCCCAACCCTACTAAGCATCTTTGGGACAACCTGGGACATAGGTCAGGAAATATGAACAGCATCCATCTTCTTTAAGAGAACTTGCCATACATTTGCAGGATGAATAAAGGGAAATACCAGCTGAAGTGTATCAGATGTTAGTAGATAGTATGCCATGGAGAGTATCTGATGACATTAGGGCCAAAGGAGCCCCAGTAAGTAGTAACATGTGGAAATCAATGCTACTTTTGATTATTCTTCAGGTGTCCAATTACTTTTGGTAGGATAGTGTATACGGTGATATGGAATTTTGATATTTGAGTCACAGATGGCACCATGGATGGTCAAGAACAAGTGTAGCCCTCAATCTTCAAGTTCAATTATTGTTAGCACCAAAGTGTTCTGCCCTCAGCAGTGCTCTGAACATGGAGCCTATAATGTTAGTAAAAAGAATTGCCATGCCTAGCAGCATGTACATTAACCTAAGGGAATACATAGTGGTGTGCATAGAACAGTGGGGGCCCCAAAATGTAGATAAAAATGGGCCCCTTATTAACGTGCTGGATTTTGGCGCCCAGGACAGACGGGTTTGGTGTTTGTTTTCCCCAGTTAAAGTGTATGAGGTCTTTACTATACCTCCCATACGTTTCATATTTCATATATGCCATGCTTTATTGATTGCAGTATATATGCATTACTTATAAGGAAGAATATCTCTGTAGATACAATTGCCAGTAGAAATGGTACAGCAGCATATGGAACACATGCTACTAGGCTTTGTCAGGGACACCGTTTCCATAATTCCCAAGCAGCGTAGAACAGCCAATTCTGCTATTCCCGTAATCCCAGCCACTGGTAGTGATGGAAGTGTGCTAGGATGAGGTCAGGTGATCATCATTTTGGAGAACGGTGCAGGTCCGAGAGGTGGGACTTGCATCTATCAGCCAATTATGGCATGTCTTGTGGATATGCTATAAATTCATGTGGTGGGGATACTCTTCACATCATGTCATGACTGTTTTGAAGCCATCTGAGTTACCCTGTGTCCCTATACAGTCAATAATTATTTAACGTCTTACAGAAGTGACTCTTCCTTGTGAGGCTTTTCATTCAAGCTGTAAAGGTTTGTCTTCATCTTCATCCCTGTAACATGAGCATCTTGTAGACGACACGTAGTGACTTTGCTTACAAGGACCTTGACTAATGAAGAAAGGGAACAAGCTGCGAGAGAACAATTCCGGATGTGTCCACTCATAATGTTTTTATGCATGACAAGCTCATCTTGTGCTCATGTTCCCGAATATTTAAAACAAATATTACCGTCTTCTCACATTCAGGAGTGCTACAAAAATTCATTGCAGTCAAAGTTTATTGGCCCTCAGCTGTGTCATGATAAATTTCTTTTATCTCCGTCATATTCCATAGTTAGTACCAGCAGAAAAGAAAATATATAATGCTTTCAACCCTGGTATCTTATCACATACCTACAGTTACCTGATTGTTATGGCGTGTCGGGGCAGCGCCGCAGATTTATATGTCTGTATACATATATTGACAATTTTATGCACACATTCTAACGGACATCGGATTTTACTAACACGGTGAAATTTATTTTCCAACATTGCACCTATGGTACAATATTATCCATAAACTATATCAGAATGATTGTTTCGAAGTCTACCGCTAGAGACACAGCAATATTTTATTTCAGTTTTTTATGGCCAATATGGTGACTGTACCATTCGTGGAAGAATTTGAGTAATATATATATATATATATATATATATATATATATATATATATATTCTTTTTTTTTTTTTTTTTTTACTTGGCTTTGAGGTAAATTAAACTGCTATTCTATGACTTTTCACATTTTTTTCTGCTTATGACCGACAGGTGATCAATAGATAATTGGCAGGGACCCAGGGGTCGTTGTCACTGCAGTCACTGCAGAAAGCGCTGACCGTAGCGTAGCCGCCTGGTTTGGTACATCAGCGCAGCTCCCCTTGAATTCAACCAGAGCTGCACCTGCAATACCAACCCAGGCCGCTGTGTTGTGGTCAGCACTGTCTTCTTTCCGCACTGACCGCAATGACAGCAGCCCCGGGAATCAGCTAATTGTTGGGGATCAAAGCAGTGGGCCCCCACCAGTCCTTAATTGATGACCTGTTGGTCATCAATAGAAAAAAAAATTAAAATAGCCTGGAATAGCCCTTTAAGTTTTGCTTGAATGAGATTGGGTCTGATGGAAATCTCCACACCTATACAAAACCCCATACCCAAACCCAAAGCCATGTAGGAAGTGGCTTCTTGGTAAATATCTTTGACTGAAACACAGTTCAATAGTAAGAATAGCTTCTCTGTCTTGGAGCAGGCACTTTTGCGTCCTCACTGTCTCCAACCAAAAGCCTGAAGCCTGGCCACAGTCCCAATGTTCCTCAGCTTCTCCTGTTGTCTCAGGTATATTGTTAGCCCAACTTTCACAGTCTGCAACAAAAAACAGAGTCAGCACTTCCAACAAATTAAATGTGAAGCTGCATGTAAGCCAAGGCTGTAACAAATACAGTAACAGAAACACCCATGTCTCAGTACTCTTACAAATTTAATAGCTACATAAAATTTCACAACTGTCGTTTATACTAACGATATAAAATTGCAAGGTTATTTGTGCATATTTTGATCAAAACATGTGGGGCCCATCCGCCATATCCAGGCAAATCTTATTGGATGGATTCCTATCTCTAAAAGATACCTCTCTTTGGGTCAAACATCTGTACATAGATTCGGGGAAAGTAGGATTACTGACTATATACTCTAGTTAAAGCTCAGTCTGACAGTAGTCATTGGAGAAGGATTAGTGCAAGGTTGGGTAGGGCACATGCCCACAAAGACTCCTGCACCACTTCTCCTCTTGGGTACATATTACATCACACCTGCACACACTTGAAAAACAACACTTTTCTAGTTTGGCTTCACTATAGGATGGTAGTGGGTGCTAGACAGCACTAGTCTATAGAGGGACCTCCTTGATACAAGGGAGATTCTCAATGTAGGGTGGCTATGCAGCGGTCCCTCAATATCCTGGGTCCCAGTGCACCCTGAACTACACAATGTTAGAAGGAGGCCCTTGCCCATCTTTGCCCAACAGCTGATCACACTTGCTGCAAGTGTCCCTTCTTCCAGGCCAGGGAAAGGCTTTATGCAAACTCAACCCGCAACCCAAGCAAACCGAACCCCAGCTTGAACCCAGCTTTTTACTTGTCCCTCCCTGCAGGTCGCTCTCCATTAGCTGTCTTTGGCTCTGACTGTCTCTAGCTAGTCATATCCACTGCTGGCCTCTTAGGAGAGGGTGAGGCACTCTAGGCCCTAGCCTATGACTTGGTCATTACTGCAGCTGTCTCTTTGTCTGCACAGCTATGGAGAGGGAGAATCCCTCTATCCCATGAGATTTACTCTTCTACCGCTGTCAATCTGGTCATGCAGGAGGGAGACTCTCTCACCTTCTGCACCTACTTCCTGATTAGAGACTCTGGGCCTGCTGGTAACTGGGATGCCTACTCTTAACTGACCCTCTTGGAAGCCTTCTTGACTTTTATCTTGGCCTTAGTATGAGGATGCATCAGACCTTTGTGCAGAGCTCCAGATGACGAGTAAATTGGGAGCAAATTTGCAAATATTCAAACATTTGTAGATTAAGGTCTCCAAGTGCCCATTTTGGTCTAGAGCCAGGTTACATCAGAAAATACAAAAATATAGACCATAATTTAGCCCTTTTCAGCAAGGAAACTAATACATACCATTTATAGTAAAAAAAAAAAACCCACAAATCTATACTCGTAAGAAGGATTTACAATATAAACCAAGCTTTCGCATTGTTTCACTAACTAGGAGGCATCGATATAATTATTCGACCACTCCTCCTGTGTTGGTAACTTTGCAGTGAAATGCTAATGTGCCCGCCATTGGTTCCAGATTACTCTCTCCCAGTTGGTAATTGAAAGTATTAGTGTACAGTGCCTAATGTCAGCATACAGATGTAATAACAGCTTCATTTGTTCACTAGTACCATTATCCCCAGTGGTGGCGGCTACGTCTCAATTATATGCTCAGTATCATGCATCCTATGTTATGCGTGTGGCCCGCACCAGTAATAGAGAGGCAGCTGTTTCATCATTACCGCAATGATATTCCTTTGTTAGAAAGGTCAACATGTTCATTGTCTTTGGATGAAGCATTGGAGCTACTGTTTATCCATAATATGTGCCTATATACAATAGAGACAGTAGAGATGTAATAATAATACAGATATAATGTGCAGCTTTTATTACAGGTGGATAATAAATGGATTTGGGGGAAGGTGACGGATTTTGTATGTACGAAAGGTAAACTAAATATACTAGTTATATGTACTCGATTCAAGGTTTTAGAATTTTCTATTTTGTGGCTTGGTTTATAACATATAAAGCATATGTTATTTACCAACTGAGATAGATAGATAGATAGATAGATAGATAGATAGATAGATAGATAGATAGATAGATATGAGAAAGATAGATATGAGATAGATAGATAAATGGATAGATAGATATGAGTTAGATAGCTAGGCAGATATGAGATAGATAGATAGATAGATAGATAGATAGATAGATAGATAGATAGATAGATAGATAGATAGATAGATAGATAGATAGATAGATATGAGATAGATAGATATGAGATACATATGAGATAGATATGAGATAGATAGATAGATATGAGATAGATATGAGATGGATAGATAGATAGATAGATAGATAGATAGATATGAGATAGATAGATAGATATGAGATAGATAGATATGAGATAGATAGATATGAGATAGATATGAGATAGATAGATATGAGATAGATAGATAGATATGAGATAGATAGATAGATATGAGATAGATATATATGAGATAGATAGATATGAGATAGATAGATAGCTAGACAGATATGAGATAGATAGATGATAGATAGATATGAGATAGATAGATATGTGATAGATAGATAGATATGAGATACATATGAGATAGATAGATAGAGAGATATGAGATAGATAGATAGATATGAGATAGATAGATAGATATGAGATAGATGATTGATATGAGTTGGATAGATAGATAGATAGATAGATATGAGAGAGATAGATAGATAGATAGATAGATAGATAGATAGATAGATATGAGATTTCTGTCAATGTGAGCTGTCCATAATTTTTGGATAAGGCACATAAAAAAATTCTGTTTGGCTACCGTGCAGAAAAATGACTGTATGATGCTGAAAGTTGTGTTGTATCTACTACATAGGTCGCATAGTCTTAGTTTTCTGCTTCCTTCCAGCACTCTAATAAATAAAAGCTATTAAAACATAATAACATTTTTAAATAGAAGAAAAATTGTAAAAAATACTTCAGCATTTCGTGCTTTTTTGGCACACAGATCACATGTCAATGGCCCAAATCCCCGCAGGAGTTGGACCCATTCCTCTGGGTGAGGAGATGATTCCCATAATGCCGCTGGCACCTTCAATACTCATTGGTTGCATACAGTGTTTGAGCCGCAAGATCTTGCTAGTTATCACAAGATTTCACAACCTAAATTAAGGGCAACCATTCACAGGAGAGACAGTAGCTGTGTGCCGACAGCTATCTCGCCCAACACCCGAGTACACATCCATGGTCAGCTGCACAGTGGCTTTTCTCCATGAGATCAAAAATATGACACAGTTGACATCCAACTGCCTGATCCTTATTTCCCTGACACCTGCTTTCCAAGGGGAGTCTGAAGGGGCACTTAAGGTCCTTTCATATGGGAAGATTGCCAGGCTTTTAAGCTCCTGACAGTCGTCCAAGCGATTATAAGGCCGGGCTTACATGAGTGGGCCAGATTCCGCATGTGGATTTCCATAGTGGAAGACCTGCGATCATTCATGGAAAGTAATTGCGAATGATTGTGGAAGATCACGGATGCTAGCGTTTTTTTGCCTGGATGTACGCTATGCACAACGTATCGTGAACGCGGAAGAATGATCTTTCTCCCCTCTCCAGCCAGCATTCTGGTTTTTCTATGTATTTGTCTTTGAAGTTGCGAGCTTTTCCGCCGCTCATAAGCAATGTTAAATGTGTATGGGCGACGGAACACTCAAATTCATTGACTTCAGTGGGGGCCGTCTGCGCAGAATCTGTGCTATAAAACAGAGCATGCTGCAAATTTTCTTCTGCTTGAGGAATACAATTCATACCCAAGAGTGTAAATGAAAACTTGAAAATACATGTCTTTCAATCCCCATGTTTTACCGCAGATGTTCCGTGCGGATGGCGATCATGGATTTTGCAGTTAAAATCTGTTCATGTGAGGGTGGGCTGGAGATCTCTTTTTTGACAGTAAACAGGCAGTTGTTCATAGATGGATGGGTGCCTGTTTACACAGACTGATTGCCATTCGATTTTTATGTCTTCATTGCTCAGTCGCTGGCAAGATTTACACTTAACGATTATCGTTCAGATTCGCACAATCCACCGATAATCTGAACAATAGTCGTTCCCTGAAAAAAGGACTCTTAGACATTAGATGACCTACTGAAATCAACGTGTTCGGCCAACATACATCTAATGTGTCTGACCACCTTAAAAAAGTGCGGTCTACGCATAAGTCCAGCCTCTATCATCAATAGCGTCGTTGGAAACCCAATGGACCTCATTACAATCACATTGTCATAGCTGTTCGACCGAATCGGCGGCCAATACAGAAATGTGGACAAAGCCTAATTATCCACACAACGCCGCGCAGATGCAATGTTGTCAATTATTGCAGATTTTGTTGCGTTTTTTACTGCAGAATGTGTTCTGCGAAAAATCTTGCAAATTTCTTGCATTTTATTCCACAAACTTCAATTGCAGTTTTACATCTCCTATATGTTAGAAATCCGCAACAACAATACGTTTTTTAATTCTGCAGCAAAAGTCTTTTCTGCTGCAGAATTGAATCTTGCGGTTTTCAATTAAAGACACGCCGATTTTAACACGTGCGGAATTCAGACCTCATAGGGATAACATTGTGATGCAGAAATGCCTAAGCATCCCAATTCCATCCCATGTGAAATATCCCTTAGCTGGGTGGTGGACACAGAACACAGCCCCCCAAATTCTGCTTCCTAGACCGTACATGTTGCTCTGTGAGCACGCAATAGGTCTTTCCTTTTCAGGAATATTGAAGATACCTCCATTGACATAAAAACAGATTTATGACCTACAAATGCACAGACAATTGCTGCTTTTTTTCCAACAGGAAAGTTAAAAATGATAATTTTTGCTATAACTTTTCCACCTACAATATGATCTAAAACAGGTAAAGTCCCTGCGAAAAAAAATGAAAAAGTAATAAAAAATGTTTTTCCTTTTTTTTTTTTTTTTAAACAAAACCACATGCTATGTTCCCTGACTTAAGTTCCACTATTCATAATGAATGCAGTCTCGCCATTCAAATGCGACCATAAGTACACAGAAGATAAGAATTTAATTAAATGTAGATTAAAACCAAACAGGAAAACACACTGGCTGATAATTTTATCCCATCCTCTGGCCATATTTTTTATACATCCTTCTTGTTCCTCTTTGGGCTATAGCTTATCAATGTGCCAAATAGTAACATAACTCATTACATCTGATGGAACGGCCGTAATATGTAGCCTCTGTGTAAAATTTTCAGGGTCACTTAAGATGCAAAACGCGCATATCTAGATGTTAATAATACGTTAGGCGGTTAATTTCTTAGAAAAGAATAAGGTTATGACTGTATTATAGGGCCCGCACCACTTTCAATAGACAATGGGGTCTTTTTTATGACCCCTTCATCAACCCAACATAATTTAGTTTAATTTAACGTTTATATTTAATTTGTGTAAAAAACTATATTTTCGATGTCCTTCATTTTTCAACAGAGTTGAATCTGTGGGCCTCTAATAGTAAGATTGTTTTTGTTGCCCACAGCGACCAATCAGAGAACAGCTTTAACCTTTTTAACTGCCTGGGAAAAAAGAAAGCTGAGCTCCGATTGGTTGCTATGGGCAACAGGGACAGTTAGACAGTAGTCTACTATTAGACAATTTTGGTAAATAGGCACTGGTGGGGGGGGGCAGATTTATGATTGATGTCTTTAAAAAAAGGCTTTGTTAATTATAGCAACCAATCACAGCGCAGCTTTCATTTTACCACAGCAGTATAAGAAAGGAAAGCTGAGCTGCGATTGGATGCCAAGGGCAACAACGTAAACAGGAGCCGCTCTAACATTTAAGCCCAACAGTCGCTTGGTTTTTAGTTCTGCTAAAAACCAAGCAACTCTCACAGGTGAACGATTTCATACTCGGTGCCTTGTTGGCGGCTGCATGTACGCGGGACAATTACTGGCTGAATTTGATGTTTCTAGCAAGAATTTGGGCGCTGATCACCTTGTGTAAAGTACCCTTAAGATCTTTGATGCATACTAGTGCACAGAGTGCATCAGGTAGTCAGAGAAGTGTTTCGGCCATCTTTGTTTGTCCAAGACTGGAGAGTCTCTTTAATTGGACAATGCATAATGGCATTATTGTTCCCACCGCAGCTACATCTCGGAATAACTATATCTATGTGGCATTTACCCCTATTCATGTGGTTATTGTCCCATACAAGCAGGGCAGCAGTAAGCTGACAAAGTAGAGAAATAAGCAAATGCTCATTTGTTCAGTAATCACATTATTTAATGAGGTCACAAAAGCCATCATTGTCGGCAGGACGCCTCCTGATGTAAATAAGAGATGTGCTGCCAAGAATAATGAAAAGAAGATGAATTAGGGTCCTCTTAGAAAAGCTGATTCTTGTTGGAATGAGCAAGTGACGTCACCGTTAGCTCATTCGCTCTTGTTCAGGTTGTTTCGACAGGCAGATACATCGTTGGCTCATTCCAAACAGCATTCTTCAGCATCGTTCAGTCTTTCATATTTACTGTATAAACTGAACGATAAAGTCGACGAGCCAACGATGACGCCTGCATAAAATGAACAATGAGCGAAGAGCAAGTGATTCTCGTTCGTCGTTCAGTCCTTGGCTCGCGTTTAGACCAAACGATTATCATCCACTTTGGTTACATTTTTTTAATAATAATCATTCTGTCCAAAATGGCCTTTAGCGATCGCTCATCCCCCATCCAGTTTGCATCGGTCTGTCTGAAGGCTCCATCTGTCACCGGTCATAGGCCTGAAACTGGTGAGTGTAAAATGACCTCTGGAAAAGAGGAGGTCGATTCAAGGACATATATTTACTACTAGTGCTTATTAAATACGCAGAATGTAAGTTATTTACCGTGCATTAAAATTCATCGTCTATTCAGATGGAGAAAAAATCCTGGAAGTATGAAGGTTGTTTTGAAAGATTTTTTCCTAAAGTACAAGGTTTTGATTATCTGCAAGGTTCCTTTCTTATTCTCTGTAGTAGAATGTGCTTGGATTAAGAGTGAGTAAATAGAGCCAGCTTGAATAGGAAATTCTGCAAGACTCAGCAGAGCCCGACTAGTAGATAATCTGCAGAGTTAAATTCCATCCATATATAACATTGACATAAAATGATCTGAACCAGTTGATTCTGCTGCAGGAATGATTACACATCTCTCAATAGTGCACTGCACCTGATCCGCTTGTTTGCAGTGCATGAGCGTAGCATCAAGGAAAATGATATGCAGGTGCTGGCGGAGGGACCTGTGTCACCAGGGCGGTACGCCGCCTCGTATGTTTTGTTTGGAGTGTTCTGTCTGTATTGTCGGTCATTTATACTGATGTTTACTAGCACTGTTATTAATCCACATAGTGCCATTATTGCCATCATCACTGGTGCATTATATAGGCAAACACGTATACCAGATAAATACAATGGATAGATACAATAGGTAAAAGCCCTGCCCACCTGAGCCTATAATCTATAGAAGCACTTGACAAAGTGTGATCTCAATAAATAATCACTAAAGGGCTTTCCAGGACTTTTACGGACTTTTACTATTGATGATCTATCCTTGATGATCTATCCTTAAAATAGATCATCAGTAGTTGATTGGGTGGAGTCCGCTGCTCAGGACCACCATCAATCAGCTGATCGCCAGTTCCACTTTTAGTGCAAACAGCCCAGAACCAGATAGTGCTGTCCATTTTGCAGCAGCCCTGTTTGGTACTGCAGACATAGCTATCATTAAATTCAATGGGGCCACCAACCTGGGCCAATGTTGACAGCACTATCTGCTTTGAGCACTGTCCACACAAATAGCAGCCTTGCCAATCAGCTCATCAGTATGGATTTCCAGCATCCCACCCCCACGATTAATGATATATCTTGAGGATAGGTCATCAATCGTAAAAGTCCTGGACAACCCCTTTAAAAGGGTTATCCCACCGAAATCATTTATCACCTACCCACTGGACAATTGATGGATGCATGATCACAGTGATTATGAGAACGACCCAACCCGAGTTCTCGTAAGGAATATAGTGGAGGTGCACATGTGTGACCAGTGCTTCATTCACTAGGACTCGCCTTTCTCAAAATCCCCAGGGACCTCAGCAGTCAAACCCCCAAAAATCATATAAATGTTTTTGGATAACCCCTTTATATCAGGGTCAACATTTGGGAGTGCAACCATTGCAATTGCCCCAGCTGAAAGGAGCACCACAGAATGCATGGCATCCACAACGTATGAGTGCCACAAATCTTTATATTATTAGTATAGCAGTATTATTTAGAGGTTGTATAGCCACTGTATTTTATTCTTACACTATAAGATGGCAGCAGAATGGTACAGCATTATATGGAAGTGTTATGTTGGGAATGCATGGCGCTGTTGTTTGGGCCCATACTATATCATGCTTTAAATGAGTGACTGTATAGATAGTTATTTTTACGCCTCTACGCCATATGGGGTGGCAACAAGCCTTACCACACCAGTCATCATCCAATGCAAGTCAATTTCTAGTGTAATATGTTCAAAGGAAAACCTAAATGGGTCCTCCAGCTGTAAAATATTGATGATCTATCCTTAGGACAGACCATCAATAGTAGATTGGTGGCGGTCTGCCACCTAGGATCTCGGTTGATCAGCTGTTTGGCATCTGTTCATGAGACTACTCCTATAAAGTTACCCTTCAGTATTTTGGGACACAATTCTGTCCCGCGACCCAGAAGCGGAGGTAAGAAATTACTTGCAGTTGTTCTTCTCGGTCATGCCTCCAATTTACCGATTCTGTGTCCCATTTTTGGTCATCCGAGATGGCTGATGTAATCCTTAAACTGCCTAATCCCCACAATGCATTGGAAGCGTTAGACTACCAATACACTATACCTGCTTTCTGATTGATAAGAGATGCTCACATGATCAGAGAGCAGTGCACAGTGTGCATTAAATAGTAGAAAATTGCTGCAGCAGTCAAAGCGGGGCCCAGGACCGGCCGATAAGAGGAGCAACAGAGAAGAACAACTGCAGGTAATATAACCCCTCCTGTCCCATGACAGAATTTTGTCACGAAACCAGAGGGTTTCTTTAAGTATTATATACATTTTTATGACCATCCAATAATCCAGGATATTTCATTATTTGCCCCTTTAACACCAGAATAAATACTGTGCCCATATAAGTGAGTTAGAGGCAGCTGAAGAAGACATCCATTCATACCCCTTTAAAGAATACCTGTACTTTCATGCTGGATCGCTCATGTTCCGTTGGCCATTTTTGGCTCCTTTTGAAGATGGTGGCTCAGAGTTTTAAGGCAGCAGTATGCAGTCCTAAGCTCTTGCTCACAACCTGAAGGTTGTGAGTTCAATCTACAGCCGGTTCAGGTAGCCCGCTCAAGGTTGACCCAGCCTACCATCCTTCCTAGGTCGGTAAAATGAGTAGCTTGCTGTGGGGCAATAAACAAATGAATTACTTGAAAGCGCTGTGGAATAAGTTGGTGCTATACAAATAACAAGTCCCTCTTCTTCCCCCCCATATAGCTCTATTTGGAGCCATATTCAGTAATGGAGGAGAATGGAGTACAATCGATCCAGCATGAAAGTACAGGTTCTCTTTAAGGATTGTCTAGTATAAAGCGTTTGATCAGATTGTGTAAAATAGCAGAACTTAGAGGGTGTATACTAAAGGAGCAAGCAGAGATGAAACCCTGGAGGCAGAATATCCTCGTGCTTACGTCTCTCTGTGTACTGTAGATGCATTCTTTAATTTATCTGACTGTAAGATAGAGTTAAAAAAACAGGAGATGGTATCAAAAGAGCATCAAATTATATCACAGCAGTGGCAATTTAAGTAAAAGTGTGCTTACAATAATGTCAACTACCTGCTGTCCACAAAGGCTTAAGATAACCACCACTTACTTTTATTACAGTGAAATAAGAACCTCACCATGCAACGCTTTAGAGCCTTACCTGAAATCTAAACCGCCAATCTGATTTAAAGGGAATGTGTACAATTAAGAAATCATGTAACGTGATGAGAAAAATATGGAGCTGCTTGTATAGTCTATTGAGTGTTATGGAGACCATATATTTTGATCATGTACTATATGGGTCAGTACTACCACACACGACGATAACAATGTACCATACAGTACCTCAGTAGAAGTGGTACACAATGTCTAAGTGAATACCGCTATACAGTGCTCATATAATACCACCGTACTAATATATTAACATAATGTTTAAATGATATTACTATACAATTAATATTCCGATTGAAGGGAATCCATCACCAGGTTCATATTGTCCTAATGGCGGTATGCTTATTGGCCCACTTGTATGTTTTAGTCTGAAACTTTGCGACATTTAAAAAAAAACATACTTTGAAGTTTGACTTAAACAGAGCTCTGAGTCATGGAGACGGGCTGAGCCTGCCTCTCCCTACCTGAGGCATGGAGACTGAGAACTTTCCCTCCTTGTGTGTATAGGGAGAGAGCTGTTAATCTACATGCTGCTCGACTCTGTGACTCGAGGCTCCTTTCCCGAATCAAACTTAAAAACATGTTTTTTTTTCTGAAACACCACAGCATTTCAGAATAAAACATATACAGGGCCAATAGACAGGTAGCACCTAACCTGGGTTCATGGTGCATGCGGTTTCGGTAGCATGAACTTGGTGATTTATTCCCTTAAACTATAATCAAAAGCCTAGAATGCCAAGTCATTGGTGCCACACCTTTCAGCAAGAACTACTGTTGCACACTACACCCCAAAGCCATCACTTGTTTATGAATTGTAAACTACTATGGGCCCATGTTGTACCTCCATGTATCTTTAATTTTGTATGTGACAAGCTGCAATGTGAAGGTAACCTATTGGACCATAGGTAAGGCCAACAGGGGCAGTTGGAGCAGCAACTTGGGAATAGCTGCCTGGGGGACAGCACAATCAACAAAGTCCTACTCAGTTCTGGTATATGATGCATTTTATCTCAAGCACACCTGATACAACTAATGAAGCCATTGATTAGTTGCACCAGATGTGCTTGACACAACTCTTGATTTGAAAATGCGTACGTTTATGAAGGATTCTATTCAGAGAGTTGAATAATTCTGATAACAGTGCAGTAGATATTTGAATAGGACTTATTTTACCAGGCTTTCTAGTGACAATGAAAGTAAACATATATGTGCTAGCAGAGTTTGTCTGCTCAGAGGCAACTCCTTTCAGATCGCAGCCTGTTCTAGACTCCACTGATACCATAAAAACTCAGTTAAGGCTCATAAGGTGAAAGGTCCCAAGTGCCTAATAGGAAATATGGACAACTCCTTTAAAGTGGTTCTCTGGGATTTCTAGAATTGACAACCTATCCTGAGGCTAGGTCATCAATAGCTGATTGGTAGAGTCTACCATTTGGGTTCCTTGCCATTATAAGGGGTTTTTCAGGACTTTTACTACTGATGACCTATCCTCAAAATAGGTGCTCAATAGTTGATCGGTAGGGTCCACCACTGATCAACTGATTGCCTAGTCTGCTTTCAGAGAGAACACTCTAGGAGCAGATAGCACTGTCAACACTGCAGCAGCCTGATACTATTGTTACAGCTCCCATTGAGCTCCCATTTAGCTGTGTCTGCAGTATCAACCCAGGCTGCTACACTAGAGACAGCGCTATCTGCTTCCAGAGCTGTCCACACTGACAGCAGGCAAGGCAATTAGTCGACCAGCGGTTGACTCTGTCGATCAACTATTGATGACCTATCTTGTAGATAGGTTAGCAGTAGAGATGAGTGAGCATACTCGCTAAGGCAAACTACTTGAGTGAGTAGTGCCTTATACAAGTACCTGGCCGCTTGTCTCTAAAGATTCGGGTGCCGGCAGGGGGAGAGCGGTGAGTTGCGGGAGTGAGCAGGGGGGAGCGGGGGGGGGAGAGAGTGAGAGAGAGATCTCCCCCCCATTCCTCCCCGCTCTCCCCCGCCGCTCCCTGCCCCCCGCTGGCACCTGAATCTTTAGAGACGAGTGGGCAGGTACTCGCATAGGGCACTACTCACTCGAGTAGTTTGCCTTAGCGAGTACGCTCGCTCATCTCTAGTTAGCAGTAGTAAAAGTCCTGAACAATCCCTTTAACCCTTATAGCGTAAATCCCAGACTCCAGTTTTTTAGAATTGTTAAGCATATGATGTATTTACCGTGTTGCCGGCTGATGAACTTACAGGGTCGTCTATTCGTTTTCACATGGGCATTCAGCTTTATCTGCTGAATATTGCACATTTTCCTCACAAACCAAGAATTCCAGAGAAACAATTTGTCTTATTTTTGTGTGCTATTAATTACGATCATTTCCTAAATTTGCGGGTTTCTCAGTTCAGCTGTCGAGATGACTATACATCTGCTCAGCACAGATTTTAGGAGACAATGAACTTTAATTGAAGAAAAATAATGAGGGTTCAGGGACCACAGCTACCCAGTCAGTTGGCAAACCAGGTGCCACCCTGCCAGATCAATGGGTTATTTATCTGTTCATCATAAACATGAAACAGTTGGTTGAATGGTGACTGTCTCTGTATTTTAACATCAGATTACAGAGATTTGTTTGTTCAGATATGGATGTCAAATCACTTTCTGTATTTATGACACATATAAGACAAATATGTTTGCGTGTCGGGTTTTTTATTAATATCTTTTTTTTGCTGATGGGATTTTAATGTTGTTAATAGAACATTAGCTCAAAATGCGTATGGGCTGTGAATGAGAAAATGAGTTGATATTTGTAAGACTCATCCATATAGTGTATGTTGTCCTGTTTGGAGCAATAACCAGAAGGAGATCAGTTCTTTTCATGGTCTTTTTACTATCACATTCTGATTATAGTGCTGAACATTGGGTCTTGTTATATAAACTTATATCTTGCATCTACTTATACGTAGTGTTGAGCTAACCGAACCAGCAGAATCCTGTTTTAGGTCAAACTTTGCTAAAAGTTCAGTTTGGCATGAACCCGAATTGAGCTTTTAGCAAAGTTCTCCCCCAAACAGCGTCCTACTGGTTTGATTTGCTCAACACTAGTCCTGAACACTGGTGTATAACACTGAGAGCCATAAAAGGCTCTCAGAGTGTCATACAGGACTTTTACAGCTCTTAGACAGGGTTATACATACGTTTTAAGAGTTTTGGTAAACTTCCGATTTGATTCAAACTAACTCGGACTAAACTAAACTTTTTGCAAGAGTTTGACAAACCGTCCAAACCAAACTTTTGGAAAGTTCTTTCTTCGCTACGGTAATTATGTGCTTAGTATCTTCTTAAGGCCTCATTCACACCGCATTGATTTTGCAACAATATCTGTAAACCAGATCCAGGAATGGAACGTACAGAGAGAAAAACTATAATGAAAAGATTTACACCTTTTCTATATTTTGGCAGGCAAAAACACTACCTCCCTCAAATGCAGACACCTCAAATACTAAATGGAGGAGCATATCACAGGTGCAAAGTACTGATGAACGCTGAGTTTCTGAAGTACGGGGCAGTCCACTAAATTGAAAAGTGGCGTTATTAATAGTCTGTAGGCCTGTATGGTGCAATACAAGTATCAATTGGCCTGGCTCCCTTTGTATGTTTTATCGGTGTGCCTTTTTTAGTACTTTGCAGCTGCCCCCCCCCCCCCCCCCTTATTGCAAGATAGGCATTGGATTGGTTAGTTATTAGTATTTAGCACTTTTGCAACACTCCTCAATTTAGCAGTGTGTTCGCACTATCAGTATCTTTTGTAACAGGCAGTATTGCTTTGAGTGCTGGGGGAGCCCGGGGTGTCTGTGCCAATGGTTCACTTTTGGGGTGCAGGGTGGCTAGCTAAATTGAAATTTGATGCTATTTATGGCTCTGCAGGGTATACTACATGTGTCAACTGGCCTGGCACCCTTTTTATTTTATCTATGTGCAAGTGTAGTACTATGTAGCTACTCCCCTCATAACCGAGTGCTACCTGGCACCTGTTGCTCCTCCACTTATCATTTGAGCTGCCTGCATTTGAAGGATGTGGTGTTTTTGCTTGCCCATCTATGCGTTATCAGTTCATTGGTATATAACATGGCCATTTTTAATTTGATTTTGCAAAATTTTATTTTTGGTTTTTCCTTGACTTTTTCCATATTTCGAAACTGCCTCTGCTTTTACTTTACAAATACTGAAGCCCAATACTGACCAGCATACTGCCGTTTGAATGAGGCATAAGGCGACTGTCAACATTTTCAATTGATATGCACTATCTGCACAGTTAGAAACATAGAAGACTGACGGCAGATAAAGACCATATGGTCCATCTAGCCTGCTCTCATATTATTTCCTTTGTATTTCTCTCTTAGGACACATATATGTTTATTCCAGACTGGTTACATTTAGAGATGAGCGAGCATACTCGTCCGAGCTTGATACTCGTTCGAGTATTAGCGTGTTCGAGATGCTCGTAACTCGAGACGAGTACCACGCGATGTTCGAGTTACTTTCACTTTCCTCTCTGAGACGTTAGCGCGCTTTTCTGGCCAATAGAAAGACAGGGAAGGCATTACAACTTCCCCCTGCGACGTTCAAGCCCTATACCACCCCCCTGAAGTGAGTGGCTGGCGAGATCAGGTGTCACCCGAGTATATAAATCGGCCCCTCCCGCGGCTCGCCACAGATTTATTCTGACAGAGATCAGGGACAGTGCTGCTGGTGCTGCTGCTATAGGGAGAGCGTTAGGAGTATTTTAGGCTTCAAGAACCCCAACGGTCCTTCTTAGGGCCACATCTAACCGTGTGCAGTAGTGTGGACGCTGCTTTTTGCAGTGTTGCACATTTTTTTTTTGTATATAGGCCGTGCAGAGCATTGCGCCCTGCAGTAATTATACATACTCCAGGGCCAGTAGTGGTGAGGCAGGGACAGAAGACATATATTTATTGAATATAGGCAGTGGGCCTTTCCAAAAACATTTGGGAAAAAAAATCTATTTGGGCTGCCCTTGACTGTCCTCAGTGTACTGGGTCTGTGCTGGGTGTAGTTGTCCTCCTAATTCATACGCAGCCAGCTAAGTGTTACAGCAGGCTTGCGCAAAATTATTTCCTGGCTCTGTGTTGGCTGTTACATCACCGCTGTATTCCAGTCCACAGTGCAACAGTCTGCAGTTATTTTACATACTCCAGGGCCAGTAGTGGTGAGGCAGGGACAGAAGACATATATTTATTGAATATAGGCAGTGGGCCTTTCCAAAAACATTTGGGAAAAAAAATCTATTTGGGCTGCCTGTGACTGTTCTCAGTGTACTGGGTCTGTGCTGGGTGTAGTTGTCCTCCTAATTCATACGCAGCCAGCTAAGTGTTACAGCAGGCTTGCGCAAAATTATTTCCTGGCTCTGTGTTGGCTATTACATCACCGCTGTATTCCAGTCCACAGTGCAACAGTCTGCAGTTATTTTACATACTCTAGGGCCAGTAGTGGTGAGGCAGGGACAGAAGACATATATTTATTGAATATAGGCAGTGGGCCTTTCCAAAAACATTTAGGAAAAAAAATCTATTTGGGCTGCCTGTGACTGTCCTCAGTGTACTGGGTCTGTGCTGGGTGTAGTTGTCCTCCTAATTCATATGCAGCCAGCTAAGTGTTACAGCAGGCTTGCGCAAAATTATTTCCTGGCTCTGCTGTGCGTTCGGTAAGCGAAGTCAGCCTCCAACCACAGGCCAATAAGCGGCACATTTAATTACAGCGTTCTGTTTCTGCACTACTGGTAATACACCATGCTGAGGGGTAGGGGTAGGCCTAGAGGACGTGGATGCGGGTGAGAACGCGGAGGCCCAAGTCAGGGTGTGGGCACAGGCCGAGCAGAATGGGCAGCAATGGTTCCTCTCCCACCGGAGGAGTTTGTCGTGACCGATGCCCAACCTTTGGAAAGTTCCCGGGGTCCGGGGGATGAGGCTGGGGACTTCCAGCAAGTGTCTCAAGAGCTTTCAGTGGGTGAGGAGGATGATGACGATGAGACACAGTTGTCTATCAGTCAGGTAGTAGTAAGGGCAGTAAGTCCGAGGGAGGAGCGCACAGAGGATTCGGAGGAAGAGCAGCAGGACGATGAGGTGACTGACCCCACCTGGTTTGCTACGCCTACTGAGGACAGGTCTTCAGAGGGGGAGGCAAGGGCAGCAGCAGGGCAGGTTGCAAGAGGCAGTGCGGTGGCCAGGGATAGAGGCAGGGCCAGACCGAATAATCCACCAACTGTTTCCCAAAGCGCCCCCTCGCGCCATGCCACCCTGCAGAGGTCAAGGTGCTCTACGGTGTGGCAGTTTTTCACAGAGACGTCTGACGACCGACGAACAGTGGTGTGCAGCCTTTGTCGCGCCAAGATCAGCTGGGGAGCCACCACCACCAGCATGCGCAGGCATATGATGGCCAAGCGCCCCACAAGGTGGGACGAAGGCCGTTCACCGCCTCCGGTTTGCACCACTGCCTCTCCCCCTGTGCCCCAACCTGCCACTGAGATCCAACCCCCCTCTGAGGACACAGGCACTACCGTCTCCTGGTCTGCACCCACACCCTCACCTCCGCTGTCCTCGGCCCCATCCAGCAATGTCTCTCAGCGCAGCGTCCAGATGTCGCTAGCGCCACTGTTTGAGCGCAAGCGCAAGTACGCCGTCACGCACCCGCACGCTCAAGCGTTAAACGTGCACATTGCCAAATTGATCAGCCTGGAGATGCTTCCGTATAGGCTTGTGGAAACGGAGGCTTTCAAAAGCATGATGGCGGCGGCGGCCCCGCGCTACTCGGTTCCCAGTTGCCACTACTTTTCCCGATGTGCCGTCCCAGCCCTGCACGACCACATCTCCCGCAACATTGTACGCGCCCTCACCAACGCGGTTACTGCCAAGGACCACTTAACAACGGACACGTGGACAAGCACAGGCGGGCAGGGCCATTATATCTCCCTGACGGCACATTGGGTGAATTTAGTGGAGGCTGGGACCGAGTCAGAGCCTGGGACCGCTCACTTCCTACCCACCCCCTGAGTTGCGTGCCCCAGCTTGGTGGTGGTATCTGCGGCGGTGCATGCTTCCTCCACTAAACCACCCTCCTCCTCCTCCAACGCAACCTCTGTCTCACAATCAAGATGTGTCAGCAGCAGCAGCAGCACGTCTCCAGCAGTTGGTGTCGCGCGTCGTGGCAGCACAGCGGTGGGCAAGCGTCAGCAGGCCGTGCTGAAACTACTCAGCTTAGGAGAGAAGAGGCCCACGGCCCACGAACTGCTGCAGGGTCTGACAGAGCAGACCGACCACTGGCTTGCGCCGCTGAGCCTCCAACCGGGCATGGTCGTGTGTGACAACGGCCGTAACCTGGTGGCGGCTCTGCAGCTCGGCAGCCTCACGCACATGCCATGCCTGGCCCATGTCTTTAATTTGGTGGTTCAGCGCTTTCTGAAAATCTACCCACACTTGTCATACCTGCTGGAAAGGTGCGCCGGGTCAGCGCACATTTCCCCAACTCCAAGACGGACGCTGCCACGCTGCGCACCCTGCAACATTGGTTTAATCTGCCAGTGCACCGACTGCTGTGCGACGTGCCCACACGGTGGAACTCTATGCTCCACATGTTGGCCAGGCTCTATGAGCAGCATAGAGCTATAGTGGAATACCAACTCCAACATGGGCGGCGTAGTGGGAGTCAGCCTCCTCAATTCTTTACAGAAGAGTGGGCCTGGTTGGCAGACATCTGCCAGGTCCTTGTAAACTTTGAGGAGTCTACCCAGATGCTGAGCGGGGATGCTGCAATCATTAGCGTCACCATTCCTCTGCTATGCCTCTTGAGAAGTTCCCTGCAAAGCATACAGGCAGACGCTTTGCACTCGGAAACGGAGGCGTGGGAAGACAGTATGTCGCTGGATAGTCAGAGCACCCTCATGTCTATATCTCAGCGCGTTGAGGAGGAGGAGGAGTGGGAGGAGCATGAGGAGGAGGGGGAAGAGACAGCTTGGCCCACTGCTGAGGGTACACATGCTGCTTGCCTGTCATCCTTTCAGCGTGTATGGCCGGAGGAGGAGGAGGAGGGGGAAGAGACAGCTTGGCCCACTGCTGAGGGTACACATGCTGCTGGCCTGTCATCCTTTCAGCGTGTATGGCCTGAGGAGGAGGAGGAGGATCCTGAAAGTGATCTTCCTAGTGAGGACAGCCATGTGTTGCGTACAGGTACCCTGGCACACATGGCTGACTTCATGTTAGGATGCCTTTCCTCGTGACCCTCGCGTTACACGCATTCTGGCCACTACGGATTACTGGGTATACACACTGCTCGACCCACGGTATAAGGAGAACCTTTCCACTCTCATTCCTGAAGAGGAAAGGGGTTCGAGAATGATGCTATACCACAGGGCGCTGGTGGACAAACTGATGGTAAACTTCCCATCCGACAGTGCTAGTGGCAGAAGGCGCAGTTCCGAGGGCCAGGTAGCAGGGGAGGCGCAGAGATCAGGCAGCATGTACAGCGCAGGCAGGGGAACATTCTCCAAGGCCTTTGCCAGCTTTATGGCTCCCCAGCAAGACTGTGTCACCACTCCCCAGTCAAGGCTGAGTTGGCGGGAGCACTGTAAAAGGATGGTGAGGGAGTACGTAGCCGATCGCACGACCGTCCTCGGTGACGCCTCTGCCCCCTACAACTACTGGGTGTCGAAGCTGGACACGTGGTCTGAACTCGCGCTGTATGCCCTGGAGGTGCTTGCTAGTCCTGCGGCTAGCGTCTTGTCAGAGAGGGTGATTAGTGCGGCTGGGGGAATCATCACAGATAAGCGTACCTGCCTGTCAACCGACAGTGCCGACAGGCTTACACTCATCAAGATGAACAAAGCCTGGATTTCCCCAGACTTCTTTTCTCCACCAGCGGACAGCAGCGATACCTAAGCAATACGTAGGCTGCACCCGCGGATGGAAGCATTGTTCTCTATCACCATCAAAAACGTGGACCTTTTAGCTTCATCAATCTGTGTCTAATATTCCTCCTCCTCCTCCTGCTCCTCCTCCTGAAACCTCACGTAATCACGCCGAACGGGCAATTTTTCTTAGGCCCACAAGGCTCAGTCATATAATTTTTGTAAACAATTTTTATACGTTTCAATGCTCATTAAAGCGTTGAAACTTTCACCTCAACCAATTTTTATTTTAACTGGGCTGCCTCCAGGCCTAGTTACCAATTAAGCCACATTAACCAAAGCGATTAATGGGTTTCACCTGCCCTCTTGGTTGGGCATGGGCAATATTTCTGAGGTACATTAGTACTGTTGGTACACCAATTTTTTGGGGCCCTCGCCTACAGTGTAATCCAATAAATTTTTTGCCCACCTGCATTACAGCTGACGTTACATCAGCTGTGCTGGGCACTGCAATGGGATATATTTATGTACCGCCGGTGGGTTCCAGGGAGCCACCCATGCTGTCGGTCCACACGGAGTTGTAACTACATGTGTCCACTTCTAAAGAAACCCAGTCTGACTGGGGCATGCAGTGTGGGCATGACATTACCTCAGCTGTGATGGGCAATGCTATGGGATATATTTACGTGCCGCCGGTCGCTTCCTGGCACCCACCCATGCTGTCGGTCCACAGGGACTTCACAATAGGGAGTTGTACCTGCCTGTGTCTATGAATTAAAATGCCTGGTCAGGTTGGGGCATGCAGTGTGGGCCGAAGCCCACCTGCATTTAATCGGACGTTACCTCAGCTGTGATGGGCACTGCAATGGGATACATTAATGTACAGCCGGTGGGTTCCAGGGAGCTACCCATGCTGTGGGTGCACACGGAATTCCCATTGCGGAGTTGTACCTGCCTGTGACTATTTATAAAAAACCGCGGTCTGACTGGGGCATGCAGACACCTTGACAGAATGAATAGTGTGTGGTACATAGGTTCCCCATTGCTATGCCCACGTGTGCAGCTCCTGATGGAGGTGGCACAGGATTATATTTCTCATTGCTTCTGTACAGCATTGTGGGCTATCGCCCCACCCCTTTTAAAGAGGATCGCTGCCTAGCCGTGCCAACCCTCTGCAGGGTGTGCCTGCGGTTCCTCCTCATGGCAGACACACTTATAAATAGACATGAGTGTGGCGTGGCATTAGGGCAGCTGAAGGCTGCGCAGGGACAATTTGGTGTGCGCTGTGGACACTGGGTCGTGCAGGGGGGGGGGGGGTTGGGCAGCATGTAACCCAGGAGAAGTGGCAGCGGAGTGTCATGCAGGCAGTGATTGTGCTTTGTTGGAGGTAGTGTGGTGCTTAGCTAAGGTATGCATTGCTAATGAGGGCTTTTCAGAAGTAAAAGTTATTGGGAGGGGGGGCCCACTCTTGCCGCTATTGTGGCTTAATAGTGGGACCTGGGAACGTGAGATGCAGCCCAACATGTAGCCCCTCGCCTGCCCTATCTGTTGCTGTGTCGTTCCCATCACTTTCTTGAATTGCCCAGATTTTCACAAATGAAAACCTTAGCGAGCATCGGCGATATACAAAAATGCTCGAGTCGCCCATTGACTTCAATGGGGTTCGTTACTCGAAACGAACCCTCGAGCATCGCGATAATTTCGTCCTGAGTAACGAGCACCCGAGCATTTTGGTGCTCGCTCATCTGTAGTTACATTCATTTCTTGTTGATTTTCCAGCTACGTCTGCTGGAAGTTTGTTCAAAGCATCTACTACTCTTTTAGTAATATCATGTGATCTTGATTGTTGAAATAATCTGGGCAGTATGGCAAAGGAGAAAATATTGAGCACGAGCGCTACCAGCTTGGATGATTGGTAAATAATGTGTTATGTGGGGAATCTCCTCTTTGACTAGACCAGTGAATCAGTGTTCATGGCCAATGTTTTCTTCTACTACATCCTGCCCAGTGTATTATTTTTCTATGAACTTTCACTAGTAATCAGCAAACTTTTTTTAAAGTTCAGTCCAGCTGATTCACGGAATTTTAGCAAAAAGTTGGTTTAGGTCCAAATTAGTTCAAACTGAACCAGAACTTCACCAATACCCCTAAAACCATTGTATAACACCTAGGAGTGTATTTAAGTACATTTAAGCTGTTTTTAAGATACAGTTAATGAGGAAGAAGAAAAGGAAAGAAAAAAAAAGAAGAATGTAAAGCAAGAGGAAAAGAAAGAAAAAAAAGAAGGAAATAAAAGAAGGAAAAAGATCCTTTATTATGGGTTCTTTTGCCTTCCTCTCCTTCTTCTTCTTCGTCGTTTTCCTTCTTATTTTCTGTTCTCTTTTCTTCTTCTTCGATTTCCTTCTTTTCCATCATTTTCCGTCTTATTCTTTTAGTGGATTCAGCTGAGATGACCCACCCAATGGTCGAGTCTTAGCTGAACTCTAGTTTTATCAAAGTTTGCCCCAAAACAGGGTTCAACGCTATTTTTCACTATATAACAATTAGTGTTTATTTAACTTAAGTTTTAGTGGAAGAAATTAAATTCCTCCATTGTTTCTTCTGTTATGTTTTCTCAACACCTTAAATGTATTTGATTGTTTGTAATGACTAATGGAATACTTACTGTGCATATATTATGTATATAGCTATATAACCCTACAGATTTTTCTAAAAAAAATGTATTAAAAATAACTGTGTATATTTGTTTTTAGTGTACGTGTTTAGGGTTCCTAAGTCATTTTTTTAATTAAACTTTTTTCTGTCCCCAAGGCAGCTCTGTTAACAATTTAAAAAAATATATACTATTGTGGAGATTTATTATAATCACCATTTTAAATATCTGTTTTAATTTATTCCCCGCAGCTGCATGATACGCCTAATGTATAAAGAAGTGCACGCCCCCTCCTAAGCAGCCACTCCCACTACTTAAAAAGAGGCATAGGGTGGTGCAAATTTGAAAAGTTGTTTTGCTACAGAAATTGCCACTTTTTAAATCCACTTTTGCGTGTGAAATCTCTTCTCCGTTGTTCCCTGACTGCCAGGTCAGTCTACCGTGCGTGGATCATTGTTATGAATAGTCCAACATACTACTGAGTGGCAAAACTTCATCTAATAAGTAGGACCAGCGTTCGAAAACTGTTAAATTCAACTAGCTGCACTGAGCAGGGGGTTGGACCCGATGACCCTGAAGGTCCCTTCCAACTCTACCATTCTAGGATTCTAGATCAGACATAAGACATATAGTATGAAGCTGACGTGAGGCTCCATTCACACTTACCTGGTGGCTTCTGTTCATACATAACACAAACAAAGATGCTATGCTGGATGATCATACGAAGGATCCTGTCGGACCCCATTGATATACTGATATCATTAGGGTTCCATTGTTTTATCTGTGAGAATACTGCAGCGTTCAGCGGTATTCCTACCATCAAATGTGATGAAACTGCCAACATGGCCCTGACGGCGGTGCAAACAGAGGCACAACAATGGCAACAATCATACTAATAATATAAAAATGTGACATAAAGTGTGTCCGCAGTGAATGACCCCCACTGCTGCATGATTCTGCAAGGTGGGAAATTTTGACATTTTATATAGAAATAGTCTTTTTTCTGCTCCTGTCTACCATAGATCATGTTATACAGAATAATTATATCGTACTATTCCTAATGTTTTCAGCAAAATGTGGAAAACAAAATAAGTAATCTGACAGTTGTGGGTCTCAGACACAAAGCCGCTTGTTTGCAGCATAATTAAAAGAAGGTAAATCTTTCAGAAATTAAATTCAGCCCAATTAAATTGTCAGTCTTAATCTTAATAATGGAAAGGGCGCTTGTGCGCTGCGCGAACTGTTGTTTTTAATACACTCTAGGACAATAATAATGGATAGGTGAGCTTTTAGAATTGTTTTAATTAGAGTTTGAACAGCTAAATCAGCAAATCACGTATGCTGCTCTGCTCGGCACCGCACCATTCCCAGGTCTGCATGTCTATGTATATTACAGCCCCCCTGTCTTCTTACTTCTCACTGCAGATCTAGGTGGATATGACAATTAGGGCTCATTCACATCACCTGCATGTTTAAGAGACCAAAATACACCTACTTCCTGCGTATGGCGGCTCTTCTGCGGATTTTTTAAGCGCATAAATACGCAGCATAATTATGCTTGCAATTATTGTTAGATGCGCTAATTGGCAGGGAATATACAGGGCTTTTGCCTATTTGCGTTAGCCCATTCACTTCAATGGACGTGCTGTGTATTTCTTCACGCAGCTGAAAATTGTGGGGAAAATGCGCACATGTGAATGAACCCAATGAACTCAATTGGCTCTATGCACTTCGTATTATGAGAGTATAAAATGTACGGCGTAAATACTCCAGGGTGAATAGGCCCTTAGAGTCTTAGGGAAGCTGGGTGGCAATCACTCTGGTAATAGTAAATGACTGCCATTAGGTCCATCTATCTAAGTGTATATATTATCTATCTATCTATCTATCTGTCTGTCTGTCTGTCTGTCTGTCTGTCTGTCTACCTCAGATATAAGAAAGATAGATAGATAGATAGATAGATAGATAGATAGATAGATAGATAGAGATTAAAGGCCCATTTATACGCAATGATTATCACTCACAATTCACTCAAAAGCCATTGTTTGAGCAATAATCATTGTGTGTAAATGCTCCCAACTTTCACTCTTTGGCTGAACGATGATTTTTAAGTGAGCATAAAATCTATCTTTCATCTGGAGAGAAGATAACACAGACCTCATGCAGTGTTTGCTGTCCATGGTGCTGTATTCTCCATGGGAGCGCAGATTACATTGTTTTCAGCTTGCAGCTCCATAGCAGAAGAAAGTAGCTGAATGCAGAGAACAGACCACCTGCTGTTCTCTACATAAAGCTCCTAGAGCCTTATTTACATGCAAATGAAGGTAATAAGCTGTTGATGAATATTCTTTTGAATGATTATCCTTGAGTGTCAATGGGCCTTTAATCAATCTATCTATCTATCTATCTATCTATCTATCTGTCTCATATCTATTTATTTATCTATTTGTCTGTCTCATTTCTATCTATCTGCCCTTATAGAAGGAATGACTTATTTGAATGAGCGAACAATGCCTGTATATATAGGCAGAAACATTACTAGCTAATTGGCTTGCTAAAATGTTCAGTTCACAATCTAGTTTAGGTAAGTATGGATTCTAGGGGTATTCCATTTAAAGGGATGCAACCAATGGCAAAATCAGTTCCCGTAGACTGCTCAATTTTCTTGCAGTAGCCACTACAAGGGAAATGTAGTATTATATTCAGCCATTCAAGTGGATGGTCATCCACGCAATACACCGATAGACCAATTTCCCATGGGTTGCTTAGTTTTCCTATAGTGGCCACTGCAGGGAAACTGTAGTATTACATGCATTATTACAGGCAATAATGGAGCAGGTTCTCCAGCCACTCTGGCCCATGGAATAGGTTTCAGGTAAGAGACCCACCCTCTTTGATGTCCCAGTGCCCTAATACAGCGTATGTCCCTTCAAGACAACTCCATATGCTGAAACAACTTAAGGCTACAGGGCACATTTTTAACAGCTTTTACACCAGTTTCTGCAGGGGATTAGATAGTCTGAAGAATGTGTTGGCCAACTTTGACGTCTAAAAATGGGACCTGGAATAGGCAGATTGGAGGGATGATGGAGAAGATAATGTACCCACCTCCCTCCAATCATGGGCCAGAATTTTATTCTGAAACCAGAGGGTTGCTTTAAGTTGGGTGTATACCCAGAAAAGCTCACAAACTATGCCAACACAAAAAAAATTATACCATGTAGTATCCTTTATTTTTACAACAGGCATTGCTTGCTACTCTTGAGTAGCATAGATCAGAGCTTTCTGTTGGAGGTATACTTCAAAAGATACCCCTAACTTATATGTCTAAGGGCTAATACCCACGGCCGCATTTCTGTCGGTGGAAATCCACAGCGTTGTCCCGCAGTTATTATGTTCTATGGAACCTAATAGCTCATTGTTCATCCTGCGGAATTCCGCAGCGTTAAAGAAAATGCGGCATGCTCTATTTGCCGCAGGAATACGCACGGCCGGCTTACATTGTAGTCAATGGAAGCTGTCCGTCACGCTATACTTCCGCTGTGCTACAGCGGAAGTATCGCATAAATATGTGTCCCCGTCCACCGTTGACGTGTCATTTGACACTCCTGGTGCGTCACGTGCTGTACTTCGCATGCGCGCTGGCCTGCCAGGTGGGACGCATACAGCGGATCTGGAGTGGTGAGTATGTGGGTTTTGGGGACGCATGGCGGACTCAGCTGTGATATTCCGCTAGCGGAGTCCATCACGGCCGTGGGCATGAAGCCTTAGGATCCCTTTACATAGGACGACCGCATCAGTGCCTAACAGTAGTCCTAGTGATAATCACTGCTGTGCTTTCACACACGAGTGATCGTTGCTCAGTAAATGGAGATCGTTCCGGCCGTCCACCGCCATTCCCAATAAACAGGCCGTCATTCATAGGCCGATCATAGTTTAACTCTTGAACGACAAATGATTTAATGTTCGTTGTTCAGTCACTACCGGCATTTACACTAAATAATTATCAATCAGATTCCCATGATCTGAATAATTATCGTTCAACGTAAAAGGGCCCGAAGCTCCAAGATGTGAACGAAGCCTAAAGGAGGTTGTTCTGCCTTCTTGTGGTCTATAGGACTCGTTACAGGCTGATTTCACATTTTTATTTTTTGGTCCATGAAAAACAAATGCCGGTTACCTCTGTATGCTAATGAGCTGTATAGATTTACAATGTCTCTCGTCCCGCTGTACGTAGCTATCTCCATGTGCCAATATTCCGGCCCTAAATCCTGCTATCAGCAGACATTGTGATACATAAAAACAGACAATGAGGAAAGCTGTAAAGACAGGGAGGCTAGCAAGCGACGGCGCACTTTACATTGACATTAATGCAGACTGAAGCCGGGGCAGATCTGCCTTGTTCTTTTAAAATCATTACAATGTTTGCATAGACTGGGTAATGTTTGTTTTACATGTAAAGGGATTCTTATTTGTCTCAAAGACACATTTCTAATGAAACCCATTAGAATTCATAGACCAACGGGTTTGTTAAAATACGTTAGCTGCTGATATTGACTGATATTCCTGCTACTGTTATCTTTTTAATTGGATCTGTTGAAATTCTAATGAGATAATGGGAAGTTTTCGTATTCTATAATATAAATTTCTGGAAGTCTTCACTTTAATCTCTGGCCAGCCAGGCATTACCCACACTAGCCAGGTATGAATTTCCTAATCCTGATTGAATGTGTCTAGTTGCATTTAATTTAGTTCTTTAAAGAAATGGGTGAACTTGCTGAATTTTAAGTGCTAATGACGTTGAAAGACTAATATCACCACCTAGAGTTGAGCGTGTCGCAGGAACATGCTCTGTGGGTCCAGCCACTCTTCTCTGACAACTTAAAGCTTTGTCGTGACCTGAATTATGCTCATTGTATGGTTCCTATGTGAAGCACACCAGGGTCCGGTTATGGCACATGTCTGACCTTGCTGATTAGCGCTGGTCTGGATTTGTTACATGGAGACTTAAAAATAAAGTATTTAAAAAAAAAGTTTTCAAAAATGTCCATAAATTATTTTAGACATATAAAGTGCATATCAATACAGTAGAGGGAATATACAGAAGTGAGAATTAAATTAACTTTTTTTTATTGCTTATTTACAGATCTCTGCCTATTTTGAGTAGTTCCATAGAGATAAATGCAGCAGCAGTGCGAACGCCCGTCCACTGCTTCATTTATATATTTTTGTGATTGGGCACTTGTTCTCTATTCTGTGGGTGCAGGATAAGTTTTAAACTTGGCACAACTCCTTTAACACCATATCAAGCACTGACAGTAAATTTACATTGGTCGTGAAGAGTGTATGGAGCGCTCTCTGGAGCTAAATCCTTTTTACAGCAAGTGGTGATCAGCGGTTTGCAGTGGGGGTGGAGCTAATCTCCCACCCCTCCCCGTGTCTATAGCCAGCAATGTGAGTGAGTGGGACAGAGCCGAGCTTAGCTCCACCCCCTCCCGCCCCCTCCCATTACAAATGCCGGACTGGAAGAGAGAGGCAGAGAGCTGGTGAGGGGTAGGGAAAGGGTGGACTGCTTAGATGGAAGCGTATATCGGCCAGGTGGGAAAACCCGACCGATATACGCTCGTGTAAAAAAAGGCCATAAAATTACATGAATGCCAAAATTGCAATTTTTTTTTTTTTGCTATCCCAACTCCAAAAAATTTGAAAAAAAATGATCAAACAGACAATACCAAAATGGTACTCCCAAAAACTAAAGCTCAGTCCGCAAAAAATGAGGCATCCGGCAGCCCAATCGTCAAAAAAATCAAAAAGCTACAGGTCTCAAAATATAGTGACAGAAAGCAATTGTTGTTTATAGAGAAAATGTTATTTACTTTTGAAAAATATAAAACCATTAAAAAAAGTAACAAATTTGCTAAAACCCTAAGCTTACTGACCCATACAACAAAGTCATGTCATTTTTATTACACTGTGAACGCTGTGAATAATGAACCCCTAAAAAAATTGCGCAATTGCATTTTCCCCAATTAAAATTTTTTTAAAAGTTAAAAGTTTTTCTGTACATTAGAAAAACTCATCAATGGAAAAATTAAAAAGGCATGGGTCTGGGAGGGTGGGGACAACAATAAATGTAAACACTCCTGAAGGAGCTAAAGCAAACCTCTGGTTTCAAGACAGAATTCTGTCCTGGACTGAAAGGGGAAGGGTTTATTATCTGCTGTCGTTCTTCTATGTTGATGATCCACCAATCCGCCAGTTCGGGATTCTCTTTTCAGCTACCTAATGCACAATTGCACTACTTGCTCTCACGGAGAGAGGGATTGTATGTTTGATCTGCAGAGAGTTGTGTGAAGGTAGAAAGATGCCGTGCGTGAAAGATTCAGCGGTTATGTCATATGAATGCCGCCAACCAACATCACTGGACCCACTAAAGCCATTAACACTTTATGCAAACACACGCTAAATCTTTCGATCTTTTGGCCGTTTGAAAGTTTATATCCTTGCGTCTAAAAGAACCTTAAGACCTCAGTGCATCGGATAAAGACCTTCTTAATTTACTGTTGACTAGAGTAAAGTTCTGCTAATAAAGTTTTGCTGCAGGCAATGTGGCCTACTTCTCGTTACTTACCTCCACATCGGCTGATTCCTCGCAACCTGCGTGACCAGACTTTCTTCACCTGGTATGTCCGTGGCATGGTTATTCCACGGGCAAGCATATGGATGGCCTTAACCATAGTTTTTTTTAGGGGGTGGGGGTTGTTATGACCCTAACAGAGCAGAATTTTCCTATTGGAATTTTGGAATTCCTATAAATACATGGCCTCAGTAATATGATCAAAGTCTAATAATCCTGGTGTCCATTAGGGGTCAACCAAAGCTGTGTAACAAGTGCTGATCAACCAGATTAGAGCTCGTTGACCTGGTCTATACATTTGCCTATTCTATGGGGGATGAACAATCGTTCTTGTGACCGTCCGTGCCCCATTCACTTTCATTGCTGTTGGCAGCACATCCTCTATTCACAAGGGTTGATGTGCCAGCATGTAACAAGATATTATCACCACACAAACATGCAAACACCCTTTCATTTGCTGATCACCATCACACAGCCTGATGATTGGGAAAAACAAAACATTCTCACCAATTTGTTTGCCCGATCATCAGCCAGTATAAGAATCCCTGCAGTAGAACCTGCTGTCTTATCCGCTGACTGGGTGATTGGTCGCGTCCTCTTTATTGTATGTAGGAGCTTGGACTTGTTTTAATTCAATACTTTTCTCAATTGGACCTGAAATAATGAAATAAACATTTTCCAATAGACTCTAATGATCTGTGTATATGGGAAGCATGGTGGATCATTTTTAGCACCACTTGCAGTGCTGGGGTCTTGCGTTCAAACCAATTATGAACAACATCTGCATAGAGTTTGTAAGTTCTCTCAGGTTTGTGTGGGTTTTCTAATGAACTTACATGAACTGAAGTAAATGGCATCAGTGCAAAAGCAGAAAAATGGGGTGGATCAGCCCAGTAGTAGGCGCTGCATGCGAAGCAGAGCTCAGTAGAGCTATAGGAGAGTACTCATGATGATTCACAAGAGTTTCTTCCAGCCCAGAGCTATGCCATCTGAGGGGTGTTGGGCATGATGTGAATCAAAACTGACATAGGAGACAGGATGTAACCCGACTTCTCTATTTATTGATAAAAAGCAGTAACAATTGTTAAGGCTCTGAGTGTGGACCCACTGTGCTAACCAACCAAACCTGGCTTTAGACCAGACCTGGTATGGCTGGCAGCTAACCACAGCGGTCAGAGGTACCGAAGCAGGGAAATCTCAGATGGGTAACTTGCCCTTAGCTAAACCGGAAGACCCCTGCCTATAAGCAGGGTAGGCTTTCTGATAAGAATCTCAGGGCTGACTATCCCTGACAGAAAACAGTGACAGAATACACAAAGCACAGAACAGGACTGACTACCACAGATATAAGAACAATGCACAGACTGGACAGAAATGGACAGACATACACAGGCTAAAGCATAAGGCAAAGAATATACAAAATAAACAAATACAGATACCGACACAAAAGACAGAACAGTCATGAGACAGGTGACCTAGATGTGCTGAGTGTCTGAAGCAAACACACATCAATACTGAGGCAAGGAAGGAAGCTCCCCAGCTCACTTAAATAGGAGGATAACTGCTGTTTAAGCAGAAGCTGGGATGTGTGCACTCAGAGGGGTTAACTCCCTCATTGCTGGAAGAAAATAGAACACAGAGTACATTCAAAAAGAAGAAGCAGAGCGATACCCGCGTCTGCCCAGAATACCAAGAGGGCTGCAGACACAGGTAGCAGAACTAACAACAATGATGCGTTTCAAGGACCACGTCTCTTCTTAAAGGGGTTGTCCCGCGGCAGCAAGTGGGTCTATACACTTCTGTATGGCCATAATAATGCACTTTGTAATGTACATTGTGCATTAATTATGAGCCATACAGAAGTTATAAAAAGTTTTATACTTACCTGCTCCGTTGCTGGCGTCCTCGTCTCCATGGTGCCGACTAATTTTCGCCCTTCGATGGCCAAATTAGCCGCGCTTGCGCAGTCCGGGTCTTCTCCTGTTCTCTATGGGGCTCCGTGTAGCTCCGTGTAGCTCCGCCCCGTCACGTGCCGATTCCAGCCAATCAGGAGGCTGGAATCGGCAATGGACCGCACAGAAGAGCTGCGGTCCACGGAGGAAGAGGATCCCGGCGGCCATCTTCACCGGTAAGTATAGAAGTCACCGGAGTGCGGGGATTAAGGTAAGCGCTCCGGTAAGCTTTCTTTAGGTCCCTGCATCGGGGTTGTCTCGCGCCGAACGGGGGGGGGGGGGGGGGGTTGAAAAAAAAAAACCCGTTTCGGCGCTGGACATCCCCTTTAAGTACTTCTGGAGGTACACTCCAGAGACGATCACCCCCGAGCAGCAACTGCTACAGTGCAGGATCACTCACTGAGCACAATCTCTTGCTATGCATGGGGGAGACACTGCCACATCCCCAATTATGTGATCAATGGGGTGGTGCCTAGGCATGGAAGGGGTTAAACAGCATATCAAATAGGTTACAATGGTAGTTTGTACCCCCATTACAGAATGCTGTGGGATACATTGGCACGATGATATAAGCAACGAGAAGCCACATATCCAGGCATTCTGACTGCAGAGCTCTTTAATACACCAAAAATCTGGGGTCAGCAGCCGCCCCGACTCCGGTACAGTACCGATTGTTGCAGAATCATATCTCTGTAACTGTTCAATTAAAAATGTCGTCACTTCTGTAATCCTAATATCTGTTCTCTATTAACTCATCTAACTTGTTTCTGCAACAAGCAGGCGTGGAAGGTAGATAATGGCAGCAAGCAGCAGAAATGAATAGAGAAGGTTAGATCTACTGATATCTTGAGAAAGGAAATAACAATACACCACATTAGCCCCACGCTCCGTACTCCAGGTGGGCGGAGGGGATAAATGAGCCTTTTGTACGACTACCAATGGAGGTTATATTTTTTTTATCATTATTTCTTTTATTTTACTCGGAGGTTGCCGCTTTCTTTTTTATCATGCAGGGGAAAAACACTTATTATGTTGGCCATGTAAGCATCCTGGTAATGAGTAATTAGTATAAGCCATGGTATCAGTGAAATAAGCCGGTAACAATGTCTAAACACATTGGTGCTGTTTGGGTTCATTAGCATAAACAATTTTAATGGAAGGAAGGTGGCGGCGGCGTTAATGGAAGAGGGAAAACACAAGATGTTGTATAGATGGTGCGTACATATAACTGTGCAATTGCTGCGATACAGTAGATAGAATTCTGCTCGATGGTGAGTTTATGTGTAACAGACATCTTCCATTGTGGAACTTATAGTCTCAGCAATCATAATATATGGAACGTCACAATCACTGGTTGAGAAACGCAAAAGTCCCCAGTGAAAAGTAACCCTAAATTCACTGAGGTGGTGTGTCGACCACCAGCAAGGCAAAGCTTGCAGTCAAAGGGGTTGTACCAAAACAAACTTTTATCTCCTGTGCACAAGATGGGTGAGAAAAGTCTGATTGATGGTGGTCCCACCACTGCGATCCCCACCGATCCTGAGAACGGGAGTCTCATGGAGCCTTTCTTCTCCTCACTAGGGGATCACTGTGCCCCCATTGAGGAGGAGGTTGAATTCATAGGTGATAAATGTTTAATAGAGATGAGCAAATATACTCGTTTCGAGTAATTACTCGATCGAGCACCGCGATTTTTGAGTACTTCCGTACTAGGGTGAAAAGATTCGGGGGGGCGTCGGGGGGCAGGGGGAGGCGTGGTGGAGCGGGGGGTAGCAGCGGGGAACAGGGGGGAGCTCTCTCTCTCCCTCTCCCCCCCACTCCCCGCTGCAACCTCCCACTCATCCACGGCGCCCCCCGAATCTTTTCGCCCGAGTACAGAAGTACTCGAAAATCGCGGCGCTTGGGCAAAAAAGGGGCGTGGCCGAGTAGGTTCGCTCATCTCTAATGTTTAACCATTGAGGATCAGGTATGTCTGCCGTCACTCTATTCACCACTCAGGAGTGTACAGTTCTGGTGATCCCAGGGATTCCCAGTGTTCGAACCCCCTTTGATCAAACATTTACCATCTATACTGTGGTTGTGTATATATTATTTTAAGAAGTCATCATGCAAGGATCCATAAGTTTGTCTTGGACTGGTTAAGTTCTGGTAATGGGGTAGAGACTCTGGAAAAAGAACCGGCCATTCTCAGATACTTCCTGTTAGCTTTAGCCAGGACATGTAGGTAGAGTAGGCCTTTCAGTCGCAAACAGGCCTGAAGTTGGAGTGTCATATCTGGATATAGGAAGACCAGAGCCACATGGTGGTTTCTTTAGCTGCTTTAATCAACCAAAACAAATTCAACAAAGTCTGTGTAACAATCGGTTCTCACTGGTACCCAACCTGGTAATGTCCAGATGATAGTCAAGTTCTTACCTGTAGACAACTTTGACAGCCTCTTATTGCTACCAGTCACTGGCATTCCAGTAGTTTCTTCTTCTGATACCACAGGTGTAAATGTAAATGGGCGAAGGTGTTCTGTAACCCTCACACCCTGACAGCACGCTGCTCTTTGCCTCTCAGCTGTTCCTTTTTTTTCTTCTCATCACCCTGTGCGCACATGTGCATCTCTTTTTTGCCAGTGCTCTTGATGACCTCTCGCGAGACTCTTCTGTTGTGTCTCTTCCTGCCAACTTACCCAATACAGAACATTTGTTTAGGGAAACATACCCTTATACTGTATAACAAAACAGCATTGATAAACTTAAACTGCCCTTTCCCTCCCTAATCATGAGGTACTGATAAAGGAATTTCCAAAAACGTACCCGTTAGAACCCATTATCTACCTGGACAAACATGAGAAGACGTCATCGGACTCTACGATGTCACATTTATAAAAACTCATAAATTTTTGCACACATCTCCACTGTTTCTAAGGCTGCACGTAGAGAATTCTTACACCTCGGTTCCATAAATAACATGCTAAGTGTTGGCAGGCGGTGTGAAGCATTATTCAAAGCTTTTAAAATGCATAATGAAAAGAACTAAAATCCTGATATATGTGAATCTTTATTGGCTCAATCAGATATGGGTCACTGCTGGCTTTGTGGCCTAGAAATGGGTGTCACTAGGGCAATTGCGGTCATATTAAGTGCCGGGTCCCAGCAGATCTGGCAGACCTTGCTTAAAGAAAGTCTTATTGCTTCATTCTTTCTTACTGTTGGGGTGAAGTAAAAGAAAGCCTATGCACACAGATTTACGTAGTCTATAATGCAGCATGAATTACATTGTTCGGACTGACAGATTTCCTGTAACTCGGGGAAAATGCACCTGAATTTATGTTCCTTTGTAACATAGATAGAAAATTGCAGCGGTCATCTTCGGCATCATCTTGGACGACCGGGAACCGGAACTGATGGATCTTGCAGACAAAAACAAGTGCAGTTGATACAGTCCCCTCCAGTCCCAGGACAGAATTTTGTCCCGAAAGAGAGGTTCCCTTTAATGGCCCATTTGCTAAGGCCTTGCGCACATAGCGGGATTTGATGCAGATTTTAGAGCTACAGATTCCATGGGCATTCCAATCTGCATCAAATTCGTGTGCTATTTTCTTGATTAGGAATTCATGCTATAGTTTGTAATACGATGCGGATTCTTCTGCATGCATATTTGAAATCTGCGTGGCGGGAAAAAGATGACCTGTCACTTCTGGATGGGGATTCCATGCAGACTCCTTGTTGCATTATCCGCAAATGGATTAGCTGCAGTGGTGAGGCTAATCCGCGTATGAATCCACGGAAGCTGCAAATCCGAAGTAGAATTCTGTCCCAGACAACCCCTTTAACCAAACAAAACTGAAAAGGCTGAAAGCTACTTTTTTAACAGGTGGGTTTCTCCTTAAACTGGTTAGCTAATACTTGTGCAAGGTTCGACTGGACTTCTGTACCTTGAGTCCTCCAGAGAAAATGAGACTGAAAGCCCAATATAACACAGAGCAGATCCATATCCCCTTGAATTATATCATATACACTGCTCTAGGGGTGGATATAGATAGCATAGGGTCTCTGTGCAAAACAGTATATCAGTCTCTTGCTCTCCGACACTTAAAGTGGCTGTCTAATTTATCAAAAAGTTGCGTCATTGGGTGGTCCCTTCTGCTCCAGTCCTCCCCTCTAGTCTTTATTTACATGGCTGAAGTGATCACATGCCTGTATACTCATTAGAACTCTGCAGCAAAACTTCTTCCATTTCTCCACCCCGAAATGGAATATACATCACCATTAACATCCCATATGCAGAGCTAGGACTATCACCACCAAGACCATGTGATTTGTACACATGATGTCACTGGGCCAGAATGAAGCAGTGATGTCACAGATCACATGATGTGCTACTGTGTAGAAGAATGGGTTCATTGGCAAAATTGTAAGTACTTAAATAACGCCGCAGTAAGCAGTGTAGAGGGTCATTAGGGAAATAAAGAAATAAGTTGGGCTACCCCTTTAATTGGAGAGCGGCACTTGAGTACATCACTCATGTCAGACTGAAAAAAAATAATTCACTAGCATTCTAATTCATCAGTATTAGTAGACAATTGGATCCATTAGTGCAGTCATTTGTATAAAAGTGTTGGTATACCATTAAAGGGGTTGTCCATTTGTAAACGATTGATGGCCTATCTATAGGATAGGTCATTTGTAGAAGATCTGCGGGGGTCTGCCACTTGGGACTTCCTGCCAATCATCTGGTTGCTGAGCCAGTGTTCTCATTTACTGCTGATTTGTGCAGGAAGCAGACAGCTCCGTTCTCACTGCAGTGGCCAGGCTTGTTACTACACACAACGTTCCCATTGAAGTAAATGGCTGTAATACCAAGTTTTGCCACCACAGAGGGAACAGAGCTATCTGCTTCCTGCAAAAATCAGTTCAATGCATAAATACATCAGTTTGGCAAAAGCTGAGTGGCGGAGAGTTCCAAGGTCAAACTTCTGCTGATTGACTATTGATGACTTATCCTGCATATAAGCCATCAATAGTTTACAATTGGATAAACCCTTTAAGGTGGCAATGGCACCTCTTACCTAAGGAGCCCCTGTGTGGCTGTACATATGCCCCTGCTCTGGTAGACCTCATGAACCTTGGTATGACTTGGACTCAATCATTTAAGGCCCAGGCCCAGTGGTAGAACTTCCTGTCCTCTGTGGGGTGTAGTGCGACCCTACCTGGGTTATATCCTAAAGCGTATAAAACAAGACAATTGATAACTTGGATACTTAAATGGATAGCTTGCAAATGCCATCATAGAGACAGCTGACTTGCAGATGAGTGTTATTTGCACATCTACCCACTGAACTTGCTATGAATTATATTTTCTTTATATGTCATCAATGTGTTTTTATATGTCTTAAATTCATTTTCCTATGAGTGTATTTAACAATGCTTACCAAACACTGATCGTGTATGGCATTTGGTCCTGGGCCTTAAAACTCCAGCCACTGTAACTATACAGCACAGGTTAAAACCCCTGCAATCTAGTAGGAGCAGGCTAGGTGCCTGGTTGTCTGAGACAGCCAGCACCCTTGAGGAGAAGACAGAAGTGGTTTATAATTGCTCCTTTCTTCTTTTTTCCAGCCTACACATCACTCATTGAGTGCTATGTAGAGAATAGATGAAGCCATTTCCTCCATTGGTCTCACTAATCACATGATCGCCGACACCCCACGGCATGGCAGAGCTGCAGGGTCTTAGCAGACCCCGTTCAGCTCTGCTGCCCCACCAATCACTATTGTTCTTTAGGGGGATCCTTTTCTTTGTAACTGGGGCTCCTCTGGATGCCCCAGTTAGAGGGGAAAATTGTGAAATAAGAAAGGAAAAATTACATTGTGAATGTTCCCCAGAGGTCTGATATGATGTCATAAGAGATGTAAAAAATAGGTTAAAAAATTATAGAATAAAATACAAATATATAAATTAAAACAACCGCCCACACCAACGGTCGCCGCAGTTGCCCTGTAACCCGACACTATACAAGTTATATATCAAAATGAGCGAAAGAAAATAGCCAATACTCTATTTTAGCATTCATGTACTAATTTTGAAAAAAAAAAAATGAAATATAAATTTGTATTTTTTAAACTTATTTGTATATATTCTTATATGCTTAATAAAATAAAAAAGTGGAAAAAAAATTCAATGAAAACGGTATTAAAAAATTTGTTAACAAGATAAAAAAAGGCAGTAAGAATAAATTTTGATAGCCCAAGAAAAATAAAGAGCCATTAAACTACCACATCTATAAAAAAAAAATCGCTACAAACGTGCTTGGTCAGTTGAGACCGAAACACACCGGTAATTAAGCGGTTAAGCTTTACCTCTACGAACGTAATTGTTCTACCCATGTAAACAAGACGTCACGCAGTCACACGGAGGATACAGAATACTGAATTCTGCACGTACAAAATATTACAGTGTAATATAGAAAAACAAAAATGTGAAAAAAGGCAATAAAAGAATCAGCAAGAAATCGGCGAGCAGATGGAAAATGAGCATGTAATTCTATGTTCTTCCTATGCCCGCTCTTAATAGAGCAGATATTAGGATTACTGGCTGCTCACATTAGTGGTGCTATATTCGGCTACCTACATATGATTACTGGTGTCTCTTTCAGTTAAGTTCCATTGCAAGTATATTTTAATTAGCTTCCACTTGATTTCACTTCAGACGCCGTGCCCAGGCCTGACCCAGTGTCTGATCATATAGAATGCATTACAAAAGAGCTGGCCATTTCACTGCTTTAATGTAGCTTTGCATTAATGTCAGGCCTCATTCAGACAAGGCATTAAAAATGTTATTTTAATGCCTTTAGTATTTGGAATAGAAAGAAGCTTAATCTTTGTAGGTAGTACAGTTTCAATTAACTTTCAATATTCATTTGTCGCGTTGGAGTTCAGCTTATGCACAGCGGTAACATTTTTCTATGTCTCTACTGTACCTACAGCTTAATTAATATGAAGGGGCTGGCTGTGCATTGTCTACGGAGTGAGCGCTACAGTATATGGAATGGCCAGGCTGCGTAAAATGTTTGTTTATGGTATAAACATCCCAAAAATCACAACCGGGAATTGCAGGAGCTTTATGGCCAAAGTGAAGACGTCTACATGGGCCGTACTCTTGGCTGCTGCAGCAGTTATACAGGATTGCATTATATGGATCGCTCATCAACGGGTGCATATTATATTTCCTAATGTGAGATTCAAAACAATCTTTCGGTTGTACGCAGAGTCGTCGGTTTCTTCCATGTTCCACATAATTCAAGGATTTCATGCAGCACCGGCCTAAGGTTAGATGGCACCCTGCGCAGAACAATTTTTTACACCCCACCTTCATCGTAAGAAAAAAGCAGTATATAAATTGCACTAATAGGCAGTATACCTGTATTCTGCTTGTGCAGAAAGCATCAAGCTCAGTAAGTATATACAGCACCAGAACAAAGCTAAAACAAATAAATACAGCAGCAGAACCAAACTCAGTACAGAGAAGGTCCAAAACCAAGCTAATAAAATAAACACAACATCAGAACTAAGCTCAGTAAATAAATACAGCACCAGAACCAAGTTCCTAACTAGAGATGAGCGAGCGTACTCGGAAAAGCACTACTCGCTCGAGTAATTTGCTTTATCCGAGTATCGCTGTGCTCGTCCCTGAAGATTCGGGTGCCGGCACGGAGCGGGGAGCTGCAGGGGAGAGCGGGGAGGAACGAAGGGGAGATCTCTCTCTCCCTCTCTCCCGCCCGCTCTCCCCTGCTCCCCGCTGCGACTCACCTGTCAGCCGCAGCGGCACCCGAATCTTCAGGGACGCGCACAGCGATACTCGGATAAAGCAAATTACTCGAGCGAGTAGTGCTTTTCCGAGTACGCTCGCTCATCTCTATTCCTAACATAAAAACAGAACCAGAATCAAGCTCATAACATAAATACAGAACCACAACCAAGCTCATTACATAAATATAGCACCTTTACCAAGTTCAGTACATAAATACAGCGCCAGAATAAAGCCGAGTACATAAATACAGTACCTGGACCAGGCACATAACACAAACACGGCACCAAAACAGCTTTGTGAATAATTACTGTACCAGAACCAGGCTTATAACCACAGCACCAGAAGCAAACCAAATAAGTATACAGTCAGGAGAAATTATCATCTCCTTTATTATAAATGTGTGACAGAAGCACCCCCTACTTCCTACCCCCGGAGAACAGCACACATGGTAAAGGTCTTCCACAGGAAGTTCTGTTAGTGATTCCCTTAAGAGAACATGAAGGTTAGAAATTTTCAGGGGGTGGGTCACCATGAGATCACATGATTTAAATAAAGAGAATTTTTCAGATAGAAAGGGATAACTAAGCAAGGTAAAACTAGTTGGGGCGAGCTAAATGATCAATGATAAAAGAATTCAGAGGTAACTGCTTCTTTGACCCATTAAGGATCGAGCGCTGTAAATATATGGCGCTTGGTCCTGGCCTTTAATCCCATGCCATGGTAAATAATAAGAATCTTTATTTATATAGTGCCAACATATTCCGTAGCGCTTACAAAACTGGGGAAAACAGATACAAGAAACAAAGATACAAAAACCATGGTTACATAGTAATCAGTTGAAGGAAATAGCAGGGGTGAGGGTCCTGCTCCAACGAGCTTACATACTACAAGTAATGGGGTGATACAGAAGGTAAAGGGGCTGGAAATGTGCACTGTATGGTGAGGTGGAGAGTGATTGCCCGGATAGTATGGGGTAGCACATTCCAGAGGACTGGTGCTGCTCTGGAGAAGTCTTGGAGGCGGGAATGAGAGGTTTGAGTAAAAGGGACGCTTAATCTGATTTCATTAGCGGAGCGGAGGGCGCAGGCTGGGTGGTGGATTGAGATGAGGGAGGCAATGTAGGGTGGCGTGGTGCTATGGAGAGCTTTATGGATGAAGGTAGTGAGTTTGAATATATGGTATGGGATTAAAGCTCCTGCTCCTACAATCAAGCCAGAGCAGGTAAAGTTCTCTGCTGTCAGACACAGCAGAGGACCTGAAGAAGAAGACAGAAGTAGTTTTTAACCACTTCTGCCTTCCCCTTTACAAGCTACATAGCGCTCAGTGAGCTCTAAGTAGAGAATGCAGGAAGTGGCAGTGCTGTTTCCTGCACAGGACCCGGCGATCACATGACCACCAGCGACCCACGGCATGTCAGAACAGCAGAGTCTCAGCAGACTCTTGACCAGCTCAGAAAGTGACTACTGTCACTATAAGGCATGTTTTCCCCTGTAACTAGGGTCACTATGGATGCTCCAGGAAAAGTAAAAAATTGCAAATAAAACCCTGTGAGAATGTCGCTCAGAGGTGTCATATGATGTCATAGATAGTAAAAAATAAATTTAAAAAATTGTCCAAAACAAAATGGCAAACCCATTTCTGTACTTTATTTTATCTCAAATATAATAATTTTTAAAATAAAGAGCTATATATTTTTTTTACTTTTTGTACCTATTGTTCCTAATAAAATAAAGAAAACTGAAAACAATTTCAATGAAAAAAGGTATCAAAAATAGCTTTATTCTACGTGAGGAAATAAAAGCACAGCAAAAATATTTTTGGCAGGCCAGGTAAAAAAATAGGGTCATAAAACCACCACATGGGTAACATTGCTAAAAATGGCCTTCAGGATCGAAACACTCCGGTCATTAAGGGGTTAGTGATGCAACACATTTCACGGTTCCGTGGAGCTCTTGCCAGACTTTTATGGACTCTCCTGAGTTTCTGAGCCTGATCAGACATAATCAGAGTAGCTAACTATGCCATGCACCCTTCCTCGCGTTGGTTCTCCTTGGGAACCAATGACACTTATTCTCCGTTTCTAAACACAAATTTGTTCAAATTAGTTAATTGCTCTCTGAGTGGGCGACTTAATATTGTTATATCTTTTGTAAAACTTCCAATAAAATATTTATACATAAAGATGCAAAAGAATTGTATCAGCATCGTGCGACATTTGATACATTTGTTGTATCGTTAAACTGGAGATGGGAAGAAGAGCTGCCAGAAAACTAACCAATTTCCCCGAAAATAAGACAGTGTCTTATATTAATTTTTGCTCAAAAAGGTTTAACTTTTTTACATGTATAGCTGCCTGGACACTATTTAAATTGACTTTTTTAATTAACTGTTAGCAGGGCTTAATTTTGGAGTAGGGCTTATATTTCAAGCATCCTCAAAAAGCCTGAAAAATCATTTTGCATCCTCAAAAATTCTGGAAAATCATGCTATGTCTCATTTTCAGGGTATGTCTTATTTTCAGGGAAATAGGGTAGAGTCCAAAATTCCCCCAATGATACATTTTTGCCTCCGTATTTTCATTCTATTTTATATATATCTGGTGAATACGGATCAGAAAGTACAAAATACGGAAGCAAAACCAGATCAAATGCTGATGAAATACTGATGACGTACGGTTGTGACGTCATCTATAACACCCCCATAATACGGATCTATATTACCGACAGGCTACAATATGCTCATCTGAACATGTATTTAGGGTTAATACTCTACAGAGAACCTTCATATACAATGTGTCAACAGCTTCTTCCATCATCGGAATTTCTCCCATACAAGTAATTGTAAATTATTGGCGTCTGTGCTCTTTTGACTGTAGATCTGCATCCTCTCTCCATTGTCTGTAGATCTCAATGACATGGCATTCTCTCCCTTCCCGGTAAATAATACGGTCCGTTCACACTCTGCCATGAGATTGTTTTACCTTTTTTTTTTTCCACTCATCCAGAAAACAGAGTCAATAAACTGTAACCATTTTGTATAAGTTTATAGCAGGCGCCGATATTATTGTGAAAGGCTAATGGAATGCTTTTGTTTCAGTGTCAATGCAGCAGTTGGCATTTACTGTAATGTAGAAAGAGATGTACTCTGTCCTGCTCTGTTTGATCAAGTGCTAAACCCGTCTGATCAATAGAGAGACAGATGTCGGGTGCAGATGGCCCAGCCATGATACCTGGGGCACAGTACTCCTGCCAGGACAACAGAATGGGATCAGGAGGGAGCAGAGCGGCAGCAGAATGTGACACATGAAATCAGGGCTCCGACTACTCCATAATTTATAACTAATGAAAAGTGACAGCATCGCATGGGCTAGAATGCATCTCCACTATTATTTTAGGTATTTTACAACTTCAATGGATTTTTTTTTTCTTCTTCATGGCTGCAACGTGCGAGCAGCGAGCGCGCTCGTCCAGCGGGAGGATGAGAGAAACAAATCTGTATATTAATGGAGTTGTTTATAGAAGAATTAGGTTCTGTTCATAGGTGTGCCCATCAAAAGATACATGTCAGGCTGTGGCAGATTATTATTATATGCAAATAGTGGATTTCAGCCAATTATTCCGATATTTGCAAGTCAATGACTTGGCTGGGCCGATGGGAATGCTGGAAACAAGGGCTTATAGGTATAGTATACATGCACACACATAAAAGGTAAAACACACTGTGTCTGCTCATTATTTATACACCAGCAGTGCAATTTATATCAAGATGTTCGGGAATAGAAAAGAATGAAACAGCGCTCCTGCAGTCTGTGGGTGGCATTGCAGCTCAGCTCGTTTTCTTGAGTGTAGCCCATAGATAAGAGGCACTTGTTCTCGGAGGAAAAAAGGCAGAGGCTTTATTTTTTAAAATCCTAAACATCTCCTTTAACCCCTTTAATTTTGATTTCATTTTTTTCCTCGCCACTTTCAAACAATCAGAACTCTTTTGTTTTTCTGGTGACATCGCTATACGAAGGCTTGTTTTTTTGCAGGATGAGTTGTATATTTTTAATTGTACCATTTAACATATCGTATAATGTATTGGAAAACTGTTAACAGTTTCTAAATGGGGCGAAATGGAAAAGAATGCATTTACGCCATTTTCAAGGGGTTGTTTTTAAGGCATTCCCAATGCAGTATATACTGACATGCTGTCTTTATTCTGTATATCAGTACAATTACGGCCATACCAAATTCATATAGTTCTTTCATTAAAAGAATTCTTTTCTGTCACCACCTTTTGACCCCCATAGCTTATTTTAAATTTTCCTTCAGTGAAGCTGTGTGAGGGCTTGGTTTTTTATAGGGCGACCTGTAGTATTTATCGGTTCTATTTTGGGGTTCGTACAACTTTTTGATCACTTTTTATTAACATTTTTCTTGGAATCATGGTGACCAAAAAAACACAATTCTGGCATTTTTTAATCCTGCCAGTGTTCACCATGCACAATCCAATGTGTGATATTTTAATGAACTGGACTCTTACGAATGCAGCAATGCTATTTTTTTTCTTAATGCACTGATTGTTAAAAAAAATTTTTTGCAACTTTTAATGTTTGGTTTTTTTTGCAATTTTTTTTTAACTTTTTTTAATTTTTACTTTGTTTTTAGTTCCCATAGGGGATTTGATTACTCATACTATGTACTCCAATAGTATAGAATTGCATTAGACTGTATTCTGACAGGTATTGTATTAAGACATCCCACAGGCTGTTGCAGATGAGTGTCATTTTTGAAAGACAGCCAACACTCACTGTGTATTGAGTGGAATTGACTCCCGAACCCCCTTCATACAGTGACACTCTGCACATGCTTAAACTGCATACAGTGCAGGGAGGCTCCTGCCCATCCCTACCTTGCAAACAGCCACACTCCCTACAAGAGATGTTTCTTCTGGGATACAGGGAATTCCCATGCATTCTACAGCCCACTGCCCAAGTAGAATCTCATTCACACAGGACCCAGCTTCGTATTTGCTCCCAGACATCACTCACTATCCAGCCATCTCTGGTTCCCTCTCGCTTTAACCTCCACTGCTGCCTCTCAGGTCTTGGAGAAGGTGATGCACGCTAGTCCCAGTCTTCAGCATGGTCAATGTTGCAGCAGTCACATCTGTAGAAGTCTCTTTGGTGGTACACCCGTAGAGTAGAACACTTTCTGTCCTCCTAGGGTGCTTTCAGTGGGTCTCGTGCACAGCTGCGGCTATCTTCTGGTCACCTCCACCCTGCCCTACCTAGAGACTCTATCCAGTCCTGATCTAATGAGCCTGATCTTAGGTTCTGACAAGCACCAATGTTCAACCATGCTTTGAGTGCAACTTTTCACTGCACTCAAAGTAAATGAGGTGCATCCTATTCAAAAACATCCATATCTACCTTGGTACCGGCGTTCAAGGCGTAACTTGAAGTTGCTGGGCCCCAAAACAAAATCTGTAACAGGGCCCCCAGATGTAATACTTCATATTTGTGTAAAAGAGACCAACTGAGCCTCTTGGGCTTCTGATGTCTGGTTCGGCTGTGCCCTCTGCACCCCTTATAATTATACCCCTGTCTCCTACCAACACACAACTATTTACTGCAGATACAAAGTTGGAGGAGCCACTTTAAGTGACACAATGGAGGCAACCCAATACAGTATGGCAGGCATATGGTGTTGCACCAGGATGTCGCATGTACTGCAATTCGGCCTTGGAGGCTCCGGCTATACCTCTCATAAATAATCATGATTGAAAACGTCGGCTGCATTATGCATGTGATCGGAGTCACATGACGCTCTTCTGCTCGTTATCACTACCAGAGGGTTTTACAATTGTCATTACAAATTTTTGTAACCCTGTGTGGGCTTTGTGTTACTATTAAAATATCATGCACGATTAATTAGACTTAATTAGACGCTGTTGCTGTTTGCACTTTTTTCCCTCCATCACGTCTAATGTGCAGCTCTGGTATTACAGTATGGAACTCAATTAACTAAGAGGTTGCACTTTTCAGTTACAGTTTAACATTGTCTGCTAATGCACTTGGCATTTTAATGGTGTTATATTTTATACAGTATAATGCAATGTAGGCTAATTGACAGCGCCAGGTTGTAACATTAATAGGAAAGGTTAAAATCTCCTTTTATTTCCTTTTTTCTTGATTTTCTCATTTTGTTGCCAAAAAAGTGTAATGACTTTTAATACATGGAGATAAATTATTGTCAAGATTTATTCTCTTAGGTTTAGTTTACTTTGAATTGAATAAAATTAAGAACTTGCGGAAGATTATATAGTTAGTGGGGGAGCTGAAATACTGTCATTCCTATAAGAACGTGTTTAGCTATTAGTGCTACAACTCCCACACCCCCTATCCCCCCGATTCCCCACAACCCCCCATACCCCAACCCCCTCCACCCCTCAGGGGATGTTGTGGTTCTTGTTGCTTGTAGCTAATTCATTAATTCCTGCTACCATAAATGGAGGCGGCTCCGCCCCCATTCACCGAGTGACTAAAGCATCGGAGTGATTAACCCTGGCACAACTGTTGGGTGCTTAAGCCCTGGTTCACACACACCAGAATCCTGGCGGAAATCTCGCGGTTTGGCTGCAGTGAAAAACCGTGAGATTTCTGCTGGGAGAATCGCTGCTTCAAAACCCGCGGCACTTAGCCGCTCACTCTTTCCCTGCGGCCGGCGCTCCCATAGTGGAGAGCACAGCCGCAGCGGAAGAAGAAATAAAATGTACATGCTGCGGCTGGGGAATCCGCATCACAGCGCCGGCTTTGCCGGCGGCAAATTCGCCGTCCCATGTGAACGAGATTTCTCAGAAATCTCGTCCACATGGCTGGCTAATCCCGGGATTAGCGGCAGCAGGCGGATTTGCCGCAGCAAAATTCCGGATGGAATTTCCGTGGCAAAGCCGCCCTGTGTGAACCCAGCCTAAAGGGGATGTTCAGGTTTGATTCTTCCAAAATTAGTGGGTTCTGTGTTGCATTACAACTCAGTCTCATTCACTTCCGTGGAAGTGAGCTGCAATACTACTTAAGCGCTGTTTCTGGATGGAAGCAGCCATGTTTTTCTAATCCTAAACAACCCCTTCAATTCATGCCTGTCTAAATAACTGTATATATATATATATATATATATATACATATATATATATATATATATATATATATATATATATATATATATATTAGGGATGAGCGAGCGTACTCGGAAAAGCACTACTCGCTTGAGTAATTGGCTTTATCCGAGTATCGCTGTGCTCGGGTCTGAAGATTCAGGTGCCGGCACGGAGCGGGGAGCTGCAGGGGAGAGCGGGGAGGAACGGAGGTAAGATCTTTCTCTCCCGCCCGCTCTCCCCTGCTCCCCGCTGCGACTCACCTGTCAGCCGCAGCGGCACCCGAATCTTCAGGGACGAGCACAGCGATACTCGGATAAAGCAAATTACTCGAGCGAGTAGTGCTTTTCCGAGTACGCTCGCTCATCTCTAATATATATATATATATATCAGAAACACAGTGACAAGCAGATTGTTTCATTACCAACATTTTCTGATGATGATACATGTATCTGCCTCCATCACCTAGATTGTCCTTATCTCTGTCAGTTTTGACAAAACTTGTTCCATTTTTGGCTCTGAACTTTTGAAAATAATATTTTAAATAGATTCTGCGACCAATCTGTTCCTGTTCTACAAATACAGCCGTTCCTTGCGTCATTCATGAGTTTGGTAATCTGTGCCAAGACCAGTCCAACAAGATTCTAGCACAAAATATCAAAGCTTTACTAACTTCTGTTCGTGCGTATAAAACTAAATGTAGCCTATTCAGGGGAAATAAGACCCCTTACTGCCATCACATCTCCCTATCCTAGGACAAGGTGACATGACTTTTAGGCTGGATGTCCTCACCTTAATTTGGTTTCTTTTTGGCATTTGTGTAAAAGATAGCACTGTGTAGTTGCTCACCACCATTAAAGAAAGAAAATAGGAACCTTGCCTTCCCTCTCCGTAAATCCCTTGGCAGCTACAAGTGCCTTTTTGATTGTTTGTACATACTTGAATCTTTCCACATTGCTCAAAGTATTATGGTGTTAAATATGCCTCCGTAGATGTAGCTGGTGCTATGTTTGCTTAAGGGTTGCAGAATCCTACTAAAGGCACAATACTCTTGGTGGTTACAGGATCTCACTTGGTAGCCCAGTGCGCTTGGTTGTTACAGATACACACTTGATAGTTGCTGAACAATCTCAACTTCAGATATAGTTCCTGAGTGGTTCTTAACTGGAGCCAGGAACCTGGGCTACCCCAAGAGATCTACCAAAGCTACGATGTGCTTTTGCCTGTCCAACCATGCTGCTGTCAGTCAATGGGAAGAAACTCCCTGCCTCAGCTTACGCTCCCTAGGCGTTTCTCACAGAGTGGTACCAGTCACTCAGTATGGATCTGCCCTATACCTCCATGAGTTGTCGTGGTCACTACCTTTTACGGAATTGCCCAACTTCCCTTGACTAGTACAGTGCAGTGTTCCTTTTATAAAAGGTACCATTTTTTAAGACTGTTCAAACTTAACTTGCAACTGCAGCAAAGCAGTGATAGCAACAGCAGTAATATTGAAAGTAGTTCACACTGGTCAGCTTTAACTATTTCTATTTATTTGTTAGCTGTTTAGTTATTTATGACCTTCGGTGACCCTAAATGCTCCCTCCATGTTTTTTGGTTTTGCACTGCTTCTTTCAGTTGTGTGATATCCATGCCAGTATCAGCTTTGGCAGTATCAGCCATCATGTTCTTCTTTTGCCGGGTCTTCTTTTGCCATTGATCTGTCCAAGCATTATAGATTTTTCTAGCGCCTCTGCTCGAATTACATGGCCAAAATACTCTCTGTTTGTTACTCTTGCTCCAGGGTATTTTAACTATACACAGGCTAACTTGCTCACTGAATACCGTGTACCACTTCAATTTTACTTTACACAGAAGGAGGTATTCTCTCTATTACTTGGCTAATCTTCAATGGGCTTGATGGACTCACTATTGTCCCTCTAAATTCCACCAGGCGACTCTCTCTGATGGGTTTAGATGTACTGTCCTTTCCCCAGGCCTCTATGCAGTCTGTCTCTAACTAGGCTCCACTGGTCGCTTATTCTCTCTTTCTCTGAGCTGGTGCTTCCAGAAAGCACACTGTTCCTACTATGACTCATATGTTCTAGCAGTCTCTCCAAGACTATCAGCTCAACGGCTTACCTATAGTAATGACCTTCAGATCTAGCTGTGCAATACCACTTTGGCAAAGCAGTTCCTGGGTCACTGTCTTTAGATCTCATAGTAACTTCCTTTGAACCCCACTGCATTGTTCCACATGGTATTCATCACTGGTATTCACTGTTGCCCACTGTTATGCTCTTTAGCGGATGGAACCTACACACTCACATTACTTGAGCAGGCTTCTTAGGCACCTCATGTGGTCACATTGCCCTCTCCTACCAGAATTGCCTTGCAGAGCTCAGCAACATCACACATCCCACTACATCAGCGTTGTGCTTTCATGGGCCTATACTGAGGCTGGCATGACATATGCATAAGATTGAGATATCCTTGGACCCCAGCAAAGTGGAAACAAAACGGGCGAAAATACAAAACCGCAAATCTAAGTGTAGTAGTGAAAAAAACAATATAATATATGTAGTGACATGCGAAAACATTCACCTTATGAAGTTGTATACTTGTGGCAATAACTACAATAAACACCAAATAATCCGTAAATGTAACAATGGGGAAATGTTGTCCATCATCCAGAGCACTTCAAACCCATGATATATTTTATGGTTGAAGAAGCATCACTCAGGGCAGTGCTTAGTGGAGCCGTATACCAGACATTCCTGCACCAGGAGATGTATCTAAATGTATTTATTAAACTCTAGAGCGACAAACAGTTCAACTTTCTCTGGGGTCTTTATCAGGTTTTGGCTGAAAGGGTTGAAACATGTTGTGCTGTGTACGCGGTATATCACTATATAGTTTAAAAAATACATCTGGCTACATCTCCTGGTGCAAGATTTCTGTTATTTGGGTCCACCAAGCAGTGCCCCCATCATGAAAAACAAAAACATTATATACATTACACTGATAGGCAGTCTGTCTGTATCCTTCTTGTGCAGAAAGCATCATAATCACAACATACCGACACCAGAACAGCTCAGATAAAATACTGAATAAATACTGTACAGAACCAATCTCATCACATAAACACAGCACCAGAAACTAGTAAATACCATAAATACAGTACCAGAACCAAGTTCAAAACATGATTACACCATGAAGCAATCTCAGTACATAAATACAGCATCAGAACCAAGCTCAGTGAATAAATACAGTATGCACCAACCTCAGCACATAGATACAATAGCAGTACTAAGCACATAACATAAACAGAGCACCAGAACCAAACTCATAACATAAATACAGCATGAACTACCCTTAGGCCCAATGCCCATGGATGTAAATTCCATGGCAAGATTCTGCACGGAATTTCCTGTGCAGTCAGCTGCGATTTGGCCGCGTGAAAACTCCTATTTTTGTATGAGCCTCGCACAGAAATGTCACAGCTGACGTGCCGGCTCTGCTCTGTGCATGCGCGGCTGTGCGCCAGCCAGCACATCGCAGAACAGAGAGAGAAGACGCCGGACAGATAAGCGGGAGGTCAATGCCGGGGCACGGGACACATCCCACTGCGAGAATCTCACAGTCAGAATCTGACTCGGCCATGGGCATGAGGCCTTAGTACATAAGTATACTACCAGAACCAAGCTCATAACATAAATACAGTACCTGAACTAATTGTGTTGCGGGGGTGTCAAAGGGCTGACCGTGACAGCAGTGCCTCAGGACATCAGAGGGGTGGAGACAGAGCAAGGAGGATGATGCTTCTTGTAGCTCCATGGTGGCCGGCACCCTCTGTGACTACACGGGTGGCACGTAGCCAAGGCCAGCCATGCCTATAAAACATAACATGATTCCAGTATATAGCAACAATATTTTTTAAAGCAAAATGCATGTAATTTTATATATGGGGGGATATAAGTCCTACCCCCCACCCCCACCCCTACACAGCAATTACGGTTCTAGAGAAAAAAACATTTGATGTATTTATCACATGGATGTTATTATTGTCAATGTTTGTTAAGCCATCTGCAATGAACTGAAGAATTGCACAGCAAATAAACTGTGTGAATAATAGATCGGGGGGGGGGGGGGGGGTAGTTATCTTATTAAAATGTACCTGTTGATTATAGTTCAATGCATCCTTAATTGCACCAGTGTTAGGCAGAGATAAATGTCTAAAATTATAAAGGGGTCAGTTTTTAGATTTAAATATTAATACAGCCATTTGAATAACATGAGATGCCCGTAACTTAAAATGAATACATTTAAATTGATGAATTTGATAATGCAGTTGATATGAAAATATAGTTCAAGATGAAAGAAAGGAGAGATGAGCTCAACTAAGTTTGTAACAAGGGAAGGGAAAATATGCACATCTTATCACAGATGGAAAGATGAAAGGACCTCGATTTAGGAGGGTTTTTTTTTTACTCATTTTCCGTTTGACAGTAATAAGGAAATTGCTACAACTGACCGAACAAGTGTCCGTCTCCGGCTTATTTGTCTTGTGAATTTTTTTTTCATCTGTGATAAAAGGTGCAGGAGGCGGCGGAAGAGAAGCGGCTTAATGACAACGGCAAATAAACAGCATTTTATTTATCCATAGGACTATTTTTAGCAGAAAAACGTGTTACGCATGTAATAATTCTGATTACACATTCAATCAGCCCGAGCCGCACTGTAAACCTGGGGCTGCAGGTACGCTGGCATCGGTATAATTGCCTTTTTTCTGCATTTTATATATTATTGCAGACTAATGAATAAAGTGAGTTATACAAAATACTAAAAAAAATCATACCGTCCAGTTATTAGTGGAAAACAAGGCAAATAGGCTGCAAAGGTTGTAGTCGCACCCAGGCCTTGCGGTTCTTGTGGTAGGGGTCGATGAAACAAGAATCGGAGTATGATGTTGCCGTAGAAGCTTCTGTTAATAGATAAGCAATATGCGGTTATTCCGAAGTGTTTGACCACCTACCTGACTGTAACTAAGAATATGCTTAACTCTATGGTAACAATTAGAGATGAGCGAGCATACTCGCTAAGGGCAATTAATCGAGCGAGCATTGCCCTTAGCGAGTACCTGCCCACTCGGAAGAAAAGATTCGGCTGCCGGTGGCGGGCGGGGAGCTGCAGAGGAGAGCGGGGAGGAATGGAGGGGAGCTCTCTCTCCCTCTCTCTCCCCCCCGCCTCCCCTGCTGACTGCCACAACTCACCTGTCACCCGCGTCGGCAGTCAAACCTGCCCTGATGAGTGGGGAGATACTCGCTAAGGACAATGCTCGATCGAGCAATTGTCCTTTGCTCTCTCATCTCTAGTAACAATCTATTATAAATCACAAAGATCAGCAACCCACTTTAATTGTAGAACACATGATAGTACCTCCCAATGTTTCAACCCAGCAATGGCGGTCGTCCCCACACTGTCCGAAAGTAACACAAGTGCTGTCCAATAACTTGTCCACAACTGGCGGGTGAATATGTGTTCCACTAGTGTCGGCTCAAGCTCCTGTAATTTAACTGGCAGGCCTGCGTTTAAGTCACTTCGCGTGTGCACATGTTGGACCTTTTCCTGAGGGCCTACCTCACTTACATATTCAGCGCATTTGGTACCGTATTATAGGCAACATGTCTTTAGATTTTAGTTGGGTGTACCCAGATTCATAGAGCTGCACAACAAGTAAATCCTTTGTAGCAGTCTCTCTATCTGAGGTCCCTGCAGCTTTGTTCTCTCAGAGACGTTGGTTCTGACAGAAAATTAGCCTGGCACCGCAGCTTTATGAAACCTACCTAAAAGAAAATCTGTCTTTGTGGCCCATTACAACCAATCACTGCACAGCTTTCATTTCTTATATGGCTGAGGTAAAATAAAAGTTGTGCTGTGATTGGTTGCTGTGGGTAACAAAGGCAAATTTTCTTTTAGTTGGCTTTCATAAGGTGGTGAGCTACTTTTCTGTGGGCCGCCCTGTATTTGGAGTATAGAATAGCGTAGTCAATTATATGGTGTCCATTTCACTAATGACAGTGATTGCTTCCGTTTGGTTCCAACCTATTGAAGTTTTCGTCACCTGTGACGGAACCTCAAGACGGAATTCCACAGTGTAGTGAAAAAGTGGTGTGGGAACGCTTTGTAAGTGCACAGGGGTCCAGGAAGGGGTCCTGGGCTTCTGGGTATGCAAAGTAGTTGGTGTCTATAAAACGCTTGTGGTTTTTAACAATACATGCAGTTTTATTTTTAAAAGGTGCATACGTTTTTTTATGCTTTTTTAGTGGCAGTTCAAAAATGCAACAAAAACCACAAAGTATGAATGCAGCCTTAGGGAGCTGTCACATGACAGTTTTTATGTTCAGTTTTTTTGAGCCAAAACCAGGAGTGGGACCAAAATACGGAAGACATTCAGATCTTCCCATTCTACTTTCTCTCCACTCCTGGTTTTGGCTCACAAAAAACTGAACATAAAAACTGTCATGTGAAAGCGCCCTTAAGAAGGTACATCTTAGCACCTGCATTACAGCCAAAACAGAGACCCATAATGCTGTTAGTTCAGGTCATTAGATCCAAGACTGTAGTTGATGCACTTTTTCCCCCTATAGATACTGAACATCCATTAGATGCTTGTTATAGATCGATAACTGTTTCTTCTATGACCATTTTAGTACAAAACTTTGTTAACCCGCAGGGCTTAAAGCGAGTGTGTCAACTTGAACATACAGTCTGCTCAGCAGATATCATGTTATAGAGCAGGAGGAGCTGAGTAGACTGATATGTAGCTTCATGGGGAAAGATTCAGTATAACTTGTACTTTATTCATTTATATCTCTGCTTATTCTGAGCTGAACAGTCCAGTGGGCGGAGCTATCAGTGATTGACAGCTACTTCTGTTTGCAGAGTCCTACACAGTTGTCAATTACTAATAAGACCGCCCACTGGACTGTTCAGCTCAGAATAAGCAGAGATATAAATGAAAAAACAAAACAGGTTATAATGACTCTTTCTCCATAAAACTGTGGGGGAAATTTACTAAGCTTGGCAATTCCTGCTCCGAGCTTAGTACAATTTCCTTGGGCACCCTCTACTGGAATATATGAACTGGTGCATGCCCTGTGCACCTAGACAGAAATATACACCGGCTCCGACCAGGCATACATTTCTGGAATAATTTACGCCAACTTCTGGTGTAAATTATAGATAAATCTATCGGTCCAGGCACGATCATGCCTCCATTTGACAAGCCCCGCCCAGAAGAATTTGTGACTTGTGTTTACCGTAAAACCTTTAATAAATGTGCCCCTATGTATCAACCAGCTCGGCTTCTCCTGCTCTATAGCATGATGTCTGCAGTTTGGTTGGCATGTTCAAGCTGACAGACTCCCTTTAAGTGTTTGCTGATCCCTTCCTTGCTACACCATATCTGCTGCATATGACATAATAGGTTAATTAGGCGGCAGTGCTGCTGAATCCCCTAATCCAAATCTATGTTTTGCAGATTTGCGACCTTGTAATTTTGACCATTGCACGTATTGCATTGTATTTTTTTGAAATGGATAGTCTTGAACATTTATCAGTATAACGTTGTGATTGCAGCATAAGGATGCTGTTTACTATGTAAATTCATGATTATTTAATCGTAATAGTGGTTATATAATTATGTGAAAGGAAGAAATTCAAGCAGCTGAAATTATGGATATTGGTCTAACTGAAATGCACAGTGCGCCCTCTACTGGACACTTCCCGAATTTATAGTCACATTCCTGTATGACAAAAAGATGGGTTTCTAGCAATATACTCTAATAGATAGTAATGTCCATACACGCAGAGTCACATTATGCTGTGGATTCTGATGCTTTTGCAAATTTATGATTTTGCATTTAACTATATATATATATATATATATATATATTCTGACATCTGTATGTGTTATATAACAGACAGCCACCACTTTGGGTCAGGATACTCTTGCAGTCTGTTGGAATACATTGGGTTGCGCACCAGTTGTGTTTATAGATCTGTCCCTATTTACCTGCCCTCTGAGATATATTATAATGAGTGGTGTGAAATGACCAGCTTTTAAGTAAAAAAAAATTTGCATTCTTCACATCGTCTAAAAGTAACCCAAAAGTTTTCTATTTTTCTAAAAATGGTTAATCTTGCACCACTTACCTTCGGATATCTCGAGTCAAGAGGAAATGTAAGGAAGCACAAATCTGCAAAGAACAATGTATACACCTCATATAAGTAGTGTAACCATTTCCACTAGAATGTATACAGAATGCACGCTATTTTACAAGTTGTTGGGACTTTTTCTTGAAGAAGAGTGCGGAGGACATTTGCAGAGCAGTGTGCTCCTTCAGCTCTGATTGGGACCAGGAAAACCAGTAAAGTGATGTATGGGCTCCTAGATAGTCTACAGTCTATACAATGCTAACCCCACCTCTGTCAAATGTCAATGAGGTTATAGAGACACAACACCCAGTTAAGTAATTCTGCCCCTTTGTTCCAGTGATACACGCATGGGTCTGTCTGGGGGGTACAATGGTGGAGCAGCAGCACTGCTCATAGCATCAAGTGGGACTTCTTCCACTCCCTTACATTCCCACCCAAATTTGCTGTTGATGGCAACACGCATCTCTCCATAGGTACAGTGTTCTCAGTTATAGTCAATTTTGTGTGCAGCCACTCTGCCATCCTGCCGACTACGCCCAAATAGTAAAATGTGAGTCTGTCTGTCTGAAGGGGGCAATGTGGAAGCAGTAGCTCCACTGAGAACTCCTCCAACCCTTTACAATACAGTATTTGGGTGTCAGCCCCCTACTTATTAACTTATGACATACAATTAGAAAATGTCAAATATTTTGCGATACAACAGTTATATTTTAAAGGCATTGTCCACTTTGGAAAATCCCTTTTTTAGAAGGACCTCCATTGATAAGCAGAATTTTTCCCTGCTAAGCCCCCTACTATAGTATCAGCTGCTATCATTTAGGGAACCTGTCAGCAAGTATTACATTTCTCTAAAGTGCTTGCAGCGGAAAATAACATATTACATAGTGCCCAAGGAAAGCATTGGACCTTCCAGTAATATACAGACAGGTCCGGTCCTTTAGAGATGATCGCCTCATCAGTTCTTTCGCGTATACAATATCAAAGGGGTTTTGTAGCTTAAAAAAATGACCTACGGATGTAGCAAATGCTAACTTGACATTTTATAACATAATTACAATGCTGGAAATCAAGTTATACAAATGCGGAAGTCATGTTGACGACATACTTACGTTCGGTTTTCCATTTTTTCACAGTTTTGGTCTTCTTTATAAAGTTGAGGGGTAAATGTTATCCCTATTTTTGAGCTCTGCCCTATTCCACCAGTGACTTTTACCAACTATCACATACCACTCATGTTCGATATACATTCCTCTATCTGCAATCACTCGGTTATGAAAACTGAAGTATTTTGTCATCAGATCGGGGGTTCTGTTCCTGTCTGATAGGGAGGAATGCTGTTCTCATAGGCAGATGGTAAAGACAATTACACTTCGGGCCTCAGCTGGAAGTTACATTACTTTATTGCAAATTATTAATTGATAAATGCTTTTGTTTACAAGCAACGTGTTCGGCAGATTTGTAATCAGCTTATCAGCTGCATGTCTGAATTTTGACAGCCTCCCACTGGGACGCTCATTCTTTTTTTGCCCATTTAAATTTATTGTGACCAGACAGGCAGTAGTAATATGTTTTACGAGGCGCGCCATAGTCAACACTGGAGCTACGGACTTGTGAAGCAGCTCTACAGTCTGAGGGGCTTTGTGCAGGAACATAAATTGTGTTAACTATATGCAAAAACAAATCTTTACAAGATTACGGCCCGGTTAACATACGGCATTAGGTAAATGGGATTGGAAGTGCAAGGCATCAGAAATTCCCATTGTGGCTTTAAAGAGAATTCCTGAGATTGACGCAACATTCAATGTGTTCTATATGGTTTAGGAAGCGAGTTAGCATTTTTTTTACTCTATACTATTGAGTAGGTCGATAGCAAGGAGATGGTAACATAAGGAATAAGACCTTAAAGGGGTCGTCCAAGTTAATGGAAACCTCTGTCAACGGGTACCCCATGCATTAAAATAACAAATCAGCAGTTACTCACCTCTCCTGGATCCCCTGACAGGCGTTTTCCTTAAATCAGACAACCCTGTTAATTCTGCTCTCTGGTACACCAGCAGATGCCTTCTGGTAAAGTCCTGATTGCAGGAGATATTGATGTAGGGACCACTGGCATAACTATAGGGGATGCAGTAGCACCCGGGCCCAGGAGCCTTAGGGGGCCCATAAGTCCTCTCTTCTCCATATAGGGAGCCCCGTGCTATTAATAAAGCATTATAATTGGGGGCCCTATTCCAGATTTTACATTGGGGCCCGGGAGCTTCAAGTTACGCCTCTGGTAGGGACGTACATGGGGGAGGTTATTGGTGTTCACCATGTGATTCTGGGATTTTGTTGCTTTCCAACTCAGCTTTAAAGGGAACCTGTCATCAACATATAAGTATAAAAGATGGCCCCACATCGGAAAGTAGCCTATCAGCAGCATAAAATGCAGTTTTTTAGGTGAATCGAGTGATTAGCCAAAACCCCCAAATCTTACTTTCGTTGCAGCGTGCCCTGATAGGCAAATGCATCACCTCTTTGACAAAGAGGTGGTACCCTTGTAACTCTGAGTCAACACATCACTTTGAAAGTCTAGCCTCTTCAGCTTTTGCTTCCACTCCCTTTTTTGGTGATGTCAGCACTCGTAGCGCAGAAATCTCTCACACGCTATGGACCTGTCCTGGCTCGTCTTCGGGTGCATGCATAGTGTGCAGGTAAAGTTGAGGCATCTACACCTCAATTAAAATGACACCAAGAGCATGTCTGCTGACCTGACAGAGCTGGAGTTACAGCCATTTGAAGTAGAGTTGGGAATACTGAATTTATAGCTGACATTTTTTAGTGTGTGTGCAGAAGAGAGAGGGTGAAGAAGGGGAGACCAGCGGCAACAGAGAAGACCTGTGCTTCTTCTCTATATTCCCCTGCCCCAGGGAAGGGGGGCATGAATTTTTGATCATGTTATTACCCTCTTACCAATCACAAAACATATTTGCTCTCTGATTGCCACATATGTTGTTTCTCCCAGAAAAGGAGTGAAGTGATGATATTCACTCCTCTACACTATTTAACCCCGCAGATTTTGCAGTTATTGCCGACTGTGGCAAAAGAAAACTTTTAAAACTTTTTTACCCTTACACAAGTCATTAAATATTGAAAAATGAAAAGAGCACTAAAAACCCTACAGATATAATTGGTGTCATCATATCTATACCAATCCATAGTATAAAATATTACTTCTGTAAAGTATAGAAAACTTCATTAAAAAAAATATTTTAAAAAATCCAAAGTAGCCGTTTTCTGATCATCTTGCTTATCTGAAACAGGAATAAAGGATCATTTTTAAAAAACATATATACCTCAAAATGGTACCACTAATAACTATAAGTTGCCCCGCAAAAAACAGATATGACAGAATTCTGTCGATTGAAAAATAAAAATGCTCTAATTGCGGAAAATTGCGCCACACAAAAAGTACTTTTATAAGAAAAAAAAGTGCTTATATTGCGCAAAAGCAGTAAAACCTTATAAAACCTCTATAAGTTTGATGTTGTTATAATCTTAACAACTCGTAGAATGAAGGTAACATAATATTTATACCACATTGTGAGAGCTTTTTCCGACGTGCGTATATCAGCCGGGTTTTTACGCCCTGGCCGTTATACGCTGTCTCTCTCTGCAGGGGGCAAGGCGGGCTGGGAGTAGTGCACTGTCCTCCCCCCCTCTCCACTGTTTTCAATGGGAGGGGCAGGGCGGGGGCGGAGAGAGACAGCGTATATCGGCCGAGCGTGAAAACCCAGGCTGATATACGCATGTCGGAATAAGCCCTGAATGTCATAAAAATAAATAATAAAAAAGCTGTGGTGAAATTACTTTTTTCAGTTGTCCCCAGCAAAAAAAACCCTAAATAAATGTTATGCAATACATTCTACAGACCCGAAATTAGTTCCTATAAAAACTAGAAATCATTCTGCAAAATAAAAGGTGCAATAGAGCTGCACTGACAAAAAAGTTGTGACCGCTGGAACATGAAAGAGGATACAATTTACTGGTTCTTAAAGCTAAAATTAGTTATGTCACTTAGGGGTTAAAAATGCATTTAGGGTGACTTATTTCTGTGTCAAATATATTTAAATTCAAAATTCAATTAAAAAAGCGACATTTTTGGTCGGATTTTTCAAATTCTAACGTGACTGTTGGGGGTGAGGATGCCTTTAAGGAACACATTTTTGAGAGGGTCACATGTTATACCTCTGGCGCTCACTTGTGACTCATTTATGTAGATTTAAATTCCTGTTTTGGGTCTTTTCCTAGAGAATGCAAAGCCAAAGTCCCCGCCTGGTCTACTGCCACAGCCAAAGCACCAGGTGCCTTTTATCCAGTTAGCAGCATGACCAGTTAATCATGAATTTCTTGCGATTCACGTGTGAGTAGCTTTAGAGAAGCTGGGAAATGATGGAACATTACATTCTTGGAATTAAGAACACCCCATTTTGTGGAAAGTCTCAAATAAATAGCAATTTTTAAAATCCTCTGTATAATGAATGCAGCTGGTATTTACAAACTAAGGAGTGGACTTACTATATGGATAATCTGTGTAGCTGCACGGGGGCCCGCTGACGGCTCACAGGAGGGGTCCGGTAAAAATTAAGTTTTTAAATATAGAGCCAAATGGGTTAAAATGGCTAAATATGGCTGCCTGCACACAGGCGGATATTTGCTGTGGAATCTACGGTCAGCGTCTGCATCACGAATCCGCAGCAAATACCTGCTGTTACTTACTATGGAGATCCGCTGTCTTCTACACATGACCGGAAATCAATTGTGATTTCCGCTTGTGAAGGAAAAATCGCAGCATGCTCCATTTTCATGTGGGCTCCACGCAAACGGTTCCCAAAGTTCATTGTGGACAGGTTGCAGATTCCACGTCATCCCCTAGCGACGTCGCGGGAAAAAATTTTTTGAAAAAAAATCTCTACTGCACATGTGTGACGGCGAGCCGCTGGGTCCATCCACAGTACAGAAAAGATGGTGACAGAGCAGGTAAGCGCGGACACTGCTGCTGCCAGAGTCGGATTTCACTGCGGGATTCCGCATGTGGAATCTGGCTCTGCCCTGTGCTAGCCGGCCTAAATGGTTCCCATCGTCAGCCCTAATGTTCCTGTCTGCAGCCCTGCTATTCACCTGGACAGCAGAAGTCAGGTGATGACCATCTGCCAATCAGAGGTCACAGCATCACTGTTCGAACTCCTAGCACCATGGTGGCACTCCTGGCACCTCTGATTAGCAGACAGCATTCCACTTACTTCCTCTGTTAACAGAGACAGGTTACATCACGTGGCTGCAGCGTTGGATCGCCAGGGCTGAAGAAGGTAAGTACCATTTATTTTTTTGTTTTAACCCATTTGGCTCTATATTTAAAAACTTAAGTAGAAGTGTAACCCCCTAATAGTCACATAGAAAAATCCTCCAGGAAATGTCACCTTCACACTTGTGATAAAATCATGTGATTTTTGCGGGATGTGATTGTGCAGGAAGATGCAGAATTATGAAACCCGTAGTTTTCATGGTTTCATTTGTCATATTTTCTGTCCTGCAATGTTGCAATATTTAAAAATCACAGCATCTCCTATCTTTCTGCATTTTACATTATTTTATTTCCCATGTTTCCCTATGGAGTCTTCTTTTTATCACATCACACAAACTTGAGATTTTTGCGCGATTCAATGCGTTTTTAACATTAGAAACTTCTATTGTCTAAAAAACAAATTCGCAAATGACAGTAATGCAATGTGTGATTTTACCACGAAAACGCCTCGCTGATGCTCAAAAATCGTGATTTTCTCACAGTAAAATCGCGATCGCCAGTGTGAAGGAGTCCCATAGGCCACCTGCACACGGGCGGGTCAGACCCCGCATGCGGGATTCCCGCTGCAGAGTTCGACTCGATGCCCGGCCGGTGACCCCAGCTTACCTGTCCTCTGTTCTTCTCCTCTGCTGCGAAAGTGTCGGCTGGAGTGTTCAATGAATGGCTGAGCGCTGCTTCTGATTGGTCACAGCGCTCAGCTAATCAGAGGTAGCGCTTTCAAGAGGTGGGGATATTTTAATTCCTGGCCACCAGAAATACAGAAGAAGACTGCCGAGTACCACAGAGAAGAGCCGGGCAGCACTTCTAGGTGAATAATGTTTTTTTTTTCTGCAACTAGGGATGATTTTCGCAGTAGGGTTTATATTTCGAGCCACCACTAACCCCCCTTCCCCCTCAAAATCATTACTGCGGGGGTTGACTTTATCCCATTGCTTTCAATATGGCGACAGCAGCGCATTGAAAACAATAGGATAGCATTGCATCCTCTGCCACAGTAGGCAGCTGTGGCAAGGGATTCTTTCATCCCCGCGGGGAGTCCCTTCATCACTGAACACTGTGGCTAAGGAATTCACAGCAGGACATTTAAAAGGTGCTTCTGCCCACTGGTTCTTCTAGAAGCGTGCATTATACGTGCGCAAAACACAAGCTCATCTGACCAAGCCCTAATGACCAACTAACTTTTCAGTTATTTTCATTGTCGCATTCCAGGGGCTATAAATTTTTACGTTTTCCGTCGATTTAACCATTTGATGGCTTGTTTTTGTAGGACAAGTTGTATTTTTTAATGGGTACATATAATGTATTGTATAACTTTTAGGCTTTGGTCAGATGAGTGTTTTTTCCACGCACGAATAGGCATGCAAAAAGCTGCTCATGTAATGCATGGTTTTGTAACCTGCAACAATCAGCCATTCTTGCTGATTTCCCAGCGTATGGCCAAAGTATTACATGACATCCAAATTTATGTTCAACTATGTAATACCTGGATAAGTCAGGTCCGTCAGAGGAAGAACCACTGTTTGTGCTGCTCTCCATCATTTTGGGGTACATATAATGTATTGTATAACTTTGGCAAGAGGCAAGGTGAAAGGGTAATGGTGTATTATGTCATTACTGGAAGTTAGGGGTGGCGAAATAATACAGCAGTTTTGACATGGAGCTTGTGATTGGCTGTGGGCGCGTTTCATCCCCCAAGTGCCGTTGTCCGACGGGGAGGACAGCAGCAAGAGCGGGAGCATCGGCAACAGTGGCCACTGTGGCCGCAGGAGCAGGAGGAGCGAGGAGATGCGGCGGCAGCAATGGCAGGGCCAGAAGGAGAGGCAATGGTGGCTGCAGCGAGTGGACGAGAGCCTGCGGCAGGAGATGACGCAGCGGCGGGAGGAGACGTGGCGGCAGAGGCGGCGCCTGGAGAATAGGCAGCTGCAGGAGAAGAGGCAGCACCAGAAGAAAGGCAGCAGCGGCAGCAGGAGACACGGCACCAGAAGATTCGGTGGCAGCGGCGGCAGCAGGAGGAAACCTGGCGGCAGCAGAAGACCTGGCGGCAGACGAGGAGACTCGACGACAGCAGGAGAGCCCAAGGTTGCAGCAGCAGCGTTGGTATTGATTTATTCCTGGGCTGGAGGGTTATTGTTAGGCTTACTTTTCTTGTTAGGCTTACTTATGTGTTATGATAATGTAAGCCTAACAGAAAAAAATAAACCTAACCCTCCTGCCCAGGCAAAAATCCATAAAGATTTCAGCCAATCGGGAGCTAGGGGGATGACAGGGGTGTTCCTCCATGCAACCCCTGTCAAACCCCTAGCTTCCAGTGGCGTCAAGGTACACCAGTACCAGGTGAAAGAGCACATCAATTCTGCCAGTGTTTTTTTTTTTTACAGCATCCACTTTGCTGTATAATTTAATGAAAGTCAGAGGGCTTCTTCAGCCTGTATTTGCGCACATTTTTGCGCGAGTAGCATATATGCATGCAATGTGCAGAGAATAGAACCCACTGATGTCAATGAGTTTGTTCTCTTGAACGTTTCTTGCGCGCATACAAAATAGCTCCTGCTTTATTTTTCTGCACACAAAACCCAGGAATATGCGCAATACTCTGCGCAATTCTATGGAAAGCAGAAGACTTCTGGAACTCATTAGGCTATATATCCTTTTAAATTAGGGAGGGGTTGTTTTACACATGCAAGTACGGTACAATGCCCTAATAGGGCCGTAAATCTACCTCATCAACCTCGTTTACTTAGTAAATGCATTGTGCTGAAGCGTGCACCACTGCGCATATGGTCGTCTGAAAGAGCCCTTAGTTTGAAAAATTGCTGCATATCCTTTTCTTCTTGCCCAATTCTGGGGTGAGAATGGTACCTATGACCGTGTGCTGTTCGATACGAATGCAGCCTCAATCACAGGTGATTTTCCCATGTGAGTTCTCCCCATTTCAGAGATGAACAGAACCTGCTTGGAAATAAAACATTCAATTGAATGGGTTACTTTACACGAGCGATATATTTTTCTGACTGATAATCTGAGTTGCATGTTGTATTTTTTGTGAGAATCATCTTCAAGAACCGCCCACTACTTTATATGAGAGCATTAAAAAACGTATTGCAATTGCATATCATGTGACTTTCATGTGAGTGTAATGCATTTTGGGAGGGGTATAGAGATAAGTGAGCATTCTCGCTAAGGCAAACTACTCGAGCGAGTAGTGCCTTATGCGAGTACCTGCCCGCTTGTCTCTAAAGATTCAGGTGCCGGCGGGGGAGAGAGGTGAGTTGCTGGAGTGAGCAGGGGGAAGTGAGGGGAGGAGAATGAGAGAGAGAGAGAGATCTCCCCACCGTTCCTCACCGCTCTCCCCCGCCACCTGAATCTTTAGAGACGAGCGGGCAGGTACTCACATAAGGCACTACTCGCTCGAGTAGTTTGCCTTACCGAGTATGCTCGCTCATCTCTAGAGGAGTATCATCTCTTCTTAGGGAGAGCCCCAAGAAGGTAAGTGAGGAGACTTATAAGGCCATCCATGCTCCTCTGGGTAATATGCAAATAAGGAAGATAGAACAAAAGCATTGATTTGAAGGAATGCTGCCATCCAATAGGTGGCGCTGCAGAGATATTGTTCTATCTTATTTGTAATGCATTTCTTTCTTTTTTTTTTTTTTCAAATCTAATTTTTATTGACATTTTGTAATAAACAGACATATAAAACACACGAATGACTGACCTTCGTCTTACATATTTCGTAATACGTACATATGCAACAATATTTAATGTGGCCTGCATCAAAACCCTCGTTTGAAGGTCGTGAAGAGCTTTACTGATACATCTACAAATAGACTTACATCCAGAGCCCGCGCTCTGTCTTTGCTTCAATGTACATATAAAATAATTCGGTCGCAACCAGGGGGAGGGGGACACAATACTAATACACTTACAAAAACATAGACAAGGACAAAGGACGGAGGGGGGGGGGGGGGAGGTGAGGGAGGGAACATGGGAGGGGGGGGGTTAGTGGAATAGAATCAGTATGCCCATTGGGGGAGGGGATGTACCTTTAAAGTAAGGATCAGCCTCCGTCTCACTCATCCCAGCATGCCATCTGTCTCAGCCTGTTCCAAGGTGACCAAATATTGTTGAACTTATCGTGTGAATTAGTGGACCAGCTATGTAATTCTTCGAGGTTGAAGAGGTTGTCTATTCTGTCTTTCCATTGTCTAAGTGTTGGAGATGTGTTTTGTCTCCAGAGATGGGGGATTAGTGATTTGGCCGAATCAAATAGGAAGGCTAGTAGTTTATTTTTCCTGGGTAGGAAGTGAGATGACGGTCTCCATATGATGACCATGTCTGGGGATAGTCGTAAGTTTGGAGCAATTTTTTGAACGATCATCTCCACCTTCTTCCAAAAGGGGGATATTTTAGGGCATGTCCACCAGAGATGGAGATATGAACCTTCTGCACTCCCACACCTCCAGCAAGTATTATGATGTGCGAGTCCATGCTCAAAGAGCCACTGGGGGGTCCGGTACCATCTAGCTAATAATTTATAATGCGCCTCCTGGGATAGTACACAAGGCGATATCCCAAAGGAAGTCTTGAGAATAGCTTCTACTTCGCTAGATGTTAGCGAGACGTTGAGCTCCTTCTCCCACGAGGAGATAAATGCTGGTTTGTAAGGTAGAGGGGGTGTTATGAATTTTTTCCTTAGAAACGAAATTTTCCTTAGCGCGGTTTTGTTTTCCCCTAGGGCCTTCTCAAAGGGGGTCTGCGGTCTAGTTGATCTATATGTTTTTAGAAAATCTCTGAAGATCCCTAGAATATGGGCACGATGTAGAAAAGAGAAATTTTCGGATGGTAGTAGACTACTCAGTATGGTTGTTGGGTGGAGGTGAGCGAGTGACTGCAGTTCGGCGACCGTAAATGAATTAAACCTCTTCCAAACCGAGGCGTGCTCGGGTCTAGAGGAAGGTCTAGTGTTTTGGTAATGATATGTAGTGGGGTAATGGGGGAGGGAGATGGGGCAAGTGTCGTCCTAAGCTCATCCCATACGCCGCAAGGGCCTCTAAGCAATGGGTTGAAGGTTTTTGTGTTGTAGTAGCTCTTCGAAGGAAGAAGTCATATATGTCTGGAAGATCGATTCCCCCCTCGGAGCTCCTCTTAGTCAACAGTTTATGTGCTATCCTTGGTCTCCTCTGCCTCCACACAAAGCCCGAGAAGGCCGTACTTATTAACTTAAAGAAGTTTGTTGGAAGATGAATGGGGATCATCCTGATCCTGTATAAGATAATTGGAAGGATGTAGGCTTTAATGATATTTTTCCTGCCGAACCACGATGTAGATGGAACATTGTATGTTTTGAGAAGATGCTTAATTTGGCTCAGCAGAGGGATAAAGTTATCTTTGTATAGGTCCTCCGCTCTCTTGGATAGCCTGATGCCAAGGTATTCCATCGCATCGGATGACCAAGTGAATGGGGAGTTGGTTCTTAATGATTTACATTGAGTTTCGGGAATTGAGACATTCAATACCGTCAACTTCGAAAAGTTGATCTTAAAATTGGATACGGAACTGAAGTCTTCTAAAACCTTGGTGAGCCGTGGGAGGCTGTTTCGTGGGTCTGTTATCAAAAAGATGATGTTGTCGGCAAAAGCCGCTGTATGAAGCGCTTGGTTCCCGATCGATAGACCCCGAACCAGCCGGTCCTGACACAATTTGTAATGCATTTCTAACACAGGTTAATCTACTATGGGGACTACATAAAAAAGAGCAGTAAGTGCAGAGCAGAAAAAGCAGGGCAATAAACATGGACTATGAAAATATGTATTTTACACGCGTTTGAAAATCCCATGCAAAGCAGTCCCTTCTTCGCTGACCAAAATCGCACTCATCCAAGTGAATGCAGCTTTAGTTTTATAAACTTTTCACTTTAGGCTAAATGCTCCTTTAATTACTAACTGATGAAGAAGGCGGGAAACCTGCGCTGCATCATAGATTAAGTTAAATAAGTACATTATGGCTTCACCTCCAAATAATTCTTTTGTCTTGGATGTAAGCACTTGCGTGGAATTAAATTGTGAAATGTTTAGGATCAGTAGCTTTATTTCATTTCCAAGCCTTTAAGTGTTATGGGAGTCTCGTTCACTCATCAATTTTCAGCTTTTCAAGTCCAATCTGCTTTTTGTGCCAAATAGTTAATAGTTTTATGACTGTGGTCCACCAGGAACTGATTTCACCTAAGACTTTTATAGTCATCTAATGAAAGGAAATGTATACTCAGCTCGATCAACTCTGGATTTGAACTCGGGTCCCAATAGAAAGAAATAAGCTTCTTAAATTCACAGAACTTCTGAGGATATTCGTCTAGGAAGCTCCCAATGTAATAAATAAGCTCTAACAACTCAATCAAGGGGAAAAGGAATTGGCCTGAATTTTGTCAAACACTATAAAAAATAGTTTAATTTACATGGTTATTTAAAAGTGCTTTGTGCATATTAATAGCAAAAAAATGTAAAGCGCCCGATAAACCGAGATCGTGAGTTCTCTTATTACACGGAATGTTACTTTGATACCGTAGCTTTACTGCTTATACGTGTTATGATAACGTAAGTATTTCAGCACAGCTAGTTGACCCCTAACCTACTGTATCTCTATAAGACGATGGATTGGGGTATTTGGACAATGTGCCGCATATGGAAGCATGAAATGATGACAACATTACGCAGTTTACAAAGTTAGCCTCCGTCTGCTGCGGTAAAGCCTTCATTCTTTAGTGAGTAGTAGAATCACTGTTGATATGAAGAGGGTAATCATGGGTATTTTTAAAAAGTAAAGGGACATATTGTATACTGGTATTATCGGAAAAATCGAATACTTATAGTATACTTTATTAACCCTTACATGACTAGGGGTGTCTTGGCTCTTGACATGCAGAGCAAAATTTCACACACTGGGATGCCAAATTTTACATGGAAATTTTAATTTGGTTTATATATTTACTGAATGCGTTAGGAAAAGCTGGCGCTTGACATGTTGTGATCAGTATTGTGGTACCACATGATGGGCGCATCACAATATCCTCTCAGTTAATGTGATGACCTCTCCACTGTAGAAGGCAATATTTGGCAGCCATGGGTAAACATGGTGAATTGAATGACTTTAACCTTGGGCAGACACTTGGTGCCATGAGGTGTGGTACCTAGAGATGAGCGGGTGTACTCATTAAGGCAAAATACTCGAGCGAGTATTGCCATTTTTGAGTACATGCCCACTCGTGCCAAAAGATTCGGGGGCCGGCGGGGGGTGGCGGGGGAGAGCGGGGAGGAACGGGGGGGAGATCTCTCCCTCTTCCCCCTGCTCCCCTATGCTCACTCCCACAACTCACCGCTCACCCCCGCCGGCCCCCGAATCTTTTCTCACGAGCGAACATGTACTCGAAAATGGCAATACTCGCTCGAGTATTTTGCCTTCACGAGTACGTTCGCTCATCTCTAGTGGTACCAATATTTCAGAAACAGTCACACTTGTTGGCTGTTCCCAAATGACATAAAAAAAAGGAATCAAGACTGGGTAAACCATGGACAGACATCTAATAGAAGATCATACAGCAGCAGGCCACGTGTGGCTGATCCTAGAGGCGAGTGACAGGTTACATATCTGGTATCTCAGCAATAATGTGCCATAGTGGCCCAACTAACCCAACAGGACAACAGCAGGGAAATTAGACAAATGTCCAGAATCCCTGTGTGGCATATCTTGCATCGACTGGGGTTCAATAGACAAAGACTGACAAGAGTACCCTGATGACCTCACAACATCACTAACAACACTTTGCATGAGCCCAGGAAAAACATCAGTGCACCTTGGACACATTGCAGAAGGTCATCTAAAGTGGCAAGTCCTGACATTCGTTGAACTATACAGATGGCCAGACCTGCATCTGGTGTAATCAGCCTAAAGCTATATCCCATAGATGTATCATTGAGGTTTAACGGGCTGTTGGTGGGGGTGTCATGGTCTGTGGAGAATTTTCCTGGAATGGCTTAGTACCTACCATTGGTCGTCATACCAGAATCCTTGAAAGGTGTATACTATAAGGACCTGTTAGCTAACAATCTGCACCCATTATCTTTAAGAAGCCTTCCCTGACCACAGTGCTATTTTTCAACAGGACAGCGCTCCACTGTGTGATTGAGTTCAAATCACTAGGGAGTAGTTGAAAAACACAACAATGAATCCACACTGCCTTTCCCCCAAAACTCACAGGACTGTAACCCCCCTGAACATGTCTGGGGTATGCTGGAAAGGGCTGTGAGATCTGCTCCCACTTATACGCAAAATGTGCCCCAACTGACAGAGCTGCTTCCGCGGACATACGAGGAGTTGAGTATAAAGGAAGTTCACCAACTTGTGGAATCTGTTCTTTGACATCTAAGAGCTGTGAACCTAATGCAGTGATCATTCGGGGTGTGTGTGTGTGTATATATATATATATATATATATATATATATATATATATATATATATATAATGTGTGTGTGTACCAGCAATCCTATTGAGAATGAATACTTGACCTCCGCTCCCTCGCTGTGGGGGGTTACAGTGATCCCCCAGTGAGAAGGACCCTTGTTCACAGGAACAGTAGAGGTCTCACCGATCTGGCTATTATTCCCTATCTTGTGATATTTCCAGTGCTCCAATGGTAGTCTCTTCATATGCAGTTTCCAAGGCTCTCCAAACGTTGCTCTAATTGATGGCTGTAGTAGTTTCCTGATTGGATGCTACAGCTATCACTCAGAGTCGAAGTGAGGGGCTAGGGAATGTTCAGTGCAGAGAGACCAAAGAAACAGGCAAGGGTACCTGCAATTGAGATGTCAGTGTGGCTTGAAACTTGGATTTCTGTGCCATAAACCCTGCATGATTATCAACAGAGTTATACTGAAAAAATATACGCCATCAGCATTATAGCATTCTCAGTAGTATTACAAAATATTATGCAGAGTGATAAGGCAGCAGAAATACAGTCCTAAGCTCTCGCTCACGACCTGAAGGTTGCAAGTTCACTCCCCGCATGGTTCAGGTAGCCGGCTCAAGGTTACATAGTAACATAGTATGTTAGGCTGAAGGGAGACAATGTCCATCTAGTTTAGCCTGTGTCCACCCCTCTTGTTGATCCAGAGGAAGGCAAAACAAAAAAAAATGAGGCAGAAATCAATTAGTCCATTTAGGGGAAAAGATTCCTTCCTGGTTCCATAATGGCAGTCAGAATAATCCCTGGATCAACGTTTGAAAGTTGAAAGACCCGGATCAACAACCCCACTGGTTATTTAATGTCTATATCCTGTAATATCATAGCGCTCTAGAAAGACATCTAGTCCCTCTTAAATTCCTCTATTGATTTAGCCATCACCACGTCCTCAGGCAGAGTGTTCCACAGTAAAAAGGGTTGACTCAGCCGTCCATCCTTCTGAAGTCAGTAAAATAAGTACCCAGCTTGGTGGGGGTAAAATAAATAAATAATCTGAAAGCGCTGCGGAATAAGTTGGCGCTATACAAATAACAAGATATATTTATTTATTGTATTTTTTAGCATAAACTCAGCAGTTTTCTGCTACATATTTTGTCATATAACTCAAAATGCATAGCAGAAATTTAAAACAAAAAACTACAATAAAGTCGTGAACTCTAATATTTCATTGTTTGACAGTAGCATTTAATCTTCGGGATTCTTCTTCACAAGTACTTTCTAATAAGAGGTGGGAAGGGGGAACATACCTTACCGAAAACATATGACTATCATAACTATTTTCTACATTTTTAATTTTTGATATTTTTTAAGGAAAATTCTTAAAATAAAAATTCAGAATTGGGTTCCGTAATATAAAAAATCTACCCTTCAGCCGTGACCTAATTCTTGTTTTAAAAATATGAAAAATTACTTTGAACCTCTTCACGGACTAAAATGATAGCGGGTTGACTCTTGTAAAGCTGGGCAAAAATGTCATGCAATAGAAAATACAAAAAAGAGAAAAATCTTTCCCTAAAAAAATACAGCTATTAAATATGAGTCGACCTTGTACAACAATGTAAATAAAGCTCCATAAAGTATTTTGGCTAGCTCTTCAGCAGAAACCCAACAGTTATCTGCTATGTCGACATATGACCCGAAATGCGTAATAGAAAATTTTAAAAGCAGACTCAGATATCTAATAGTTTGACAACAGCACCTAATCTTTGGGTTTCTTCTCCATAAGTCTTTTCTAATAAGAGGTAGCGAATGAGAACATGTCTTGCCAAATACCTATGGCCATCATAACTATTCTCTATATGTTTAATTCTGGAATATTTTAAGAAAAATTATTTTAATATAAGTTCAAAATGGTCATTGCATAATACACAAAAATCCATTATTTAGCATTGATCTAATTCCCCTTTCAAAAATCTTTTTGAACCAATCCAGGGGACGAATTAATACCTGGTTGACTTCTGTCAATACGAAATACAAATAACACTAGCCCTCTCCTAAAAAACATAACAACTATTAAATAGGAGTCAACTTTGAAATACCTGACTGCGCCAAAATAAAAGAAAAGCTGCAAAAACTATTTTGGCTAGCTTTTCAGCAGAAACACATGGATTTTCTGCTATATATTTTGGCATCTGACCCAAAATGCGTAAGAAAAGTAAAAAAAAGCAGTGAACTCTGATATCTCATTGTTTGACAGCAGCACCTAATCTTTGGGTTTCTTCTCCACATGTCTGTTCTGAAAAAAAAAAGGCAGGGAATGGGAAGAGGTCATAATAAATACCTATGGCCATAATATATTTTCTACATGCTCAGTTTTGGGGATTTTGTAAGTAAAATTCTTATAACAAAAGTTCAGAATTGACTTTACATTATACAAAAAAAAAATCCACACATTAGCCTTGACCGAATTCCTCTTACAAAAATATCAAAAACTAATTTGAACCTTATAAGGAAACAAAAATTATGCCAGGTTGACTTTTGTTAAGCTGCGCAAAAATCACAAGTAATAAAAGAAATAATAACAACACTAGCCCACTGCTAAAAAACACAACAAATATTAAACATCAATCCCCCTAGAGATACCCGAGAGGACAAAAACGATTTTGGTTAGTTTTTGGCAGAAACCCAGAGTTTTCCGCTACACATTTTGGTACAGCACTAGAGATGAGCGAATGTGCTCATTTAGAGCAATTACTCGATCGAGCATCACTTTTTTCGTGTAACTGCCTAATTGGGCGAAAAGATTCGGGAAGCGCTGGAGTTGAGTGGGGGGTTGCAGTGGGGAGTGTGTGTGTGTGTGTGGGGAAGAGAGCTCCCCCCACACCCCGGCGCCCCTGAATCTTTTTGCCCGAGTAGGCAGTTACTTGAAAAAAGTGATGCTCGATCGAGTAATTGTCCTAAACGAGCACGTTCGCTCATCTCTATACAGCACCCAAAATGCATAAGATGAATTTTTTTTAAAGTTACTCTAAAGCAACGAACTCTGATCCCCCGTTACTTGACTATAGCACCTAATCCTTGTGTTTGTTCTCTACAAGTCTTTTCAAAAAAGAGGCAGAGAATGGGAACATCTCTCACCAAACAGTATGTCCATCTTAACTATTCTCTACATTTTTAATTGTTGGAATTGAAGCTTTGACCTAATTCTTTTTTCAAAAATATCCCAAAATTAATTTGAACCTCTTCAGGGAACGAATATGATGCCAGGCTGACTTTTGTAAAGCTGTGCAAAAATCACATACAAAATACAAATAACAACAAATGCTTTCTCCTAAAAAAAAAAGCAACACATATTAAATACGAGTCCCCCGTGAAATACCTGACTGGACAAAAATCTAAAAAAATAGCTCCAAAAACTATTTTTGGCTAGCTTTTCAACAGAAACCCAAGCAATTTTTCCAAAGAGACAAAAAAAAAGGGTCCGAATAACTGAATGCTTTGATTTATTGCCGTGTCCATCCGATTTTTATCACTTTTTTCTTTCTTTTGGTCTCGCAAAGTTGTACAAAGCATGAGTTGGCATGATCCAGGGTTGCAAGGAGGCATTAATCACACTAAATAACAAGCACATATATGTATCTAACAACTATGAACTGGTTAATGTGGTTTTTATTTTTTTTTTTTATTTTTTTTGCTATTTTATAGAAAGAAGGGCTAAAACAGTAGTGCTTAATTATCTGGGCTCCTGTGAGCCGGGCTCCCTTTTGATTGTATTAATGAAGCAGCTGGCTCATTGTCTCTTTTTAATTCCTCTATTGTCTTAAGAATATGTCACAGTTCTTTCTTCTTTTATCAGGTGCTGTGCAGAAGGATACACACAATGCTTCATATTCCTACTGTATTTGCCAGTGCACAAAGAAACCTCCGATGCATTTTTCAAAGAAGGGGCACACATAATTTATAAGTTCTCCTCCATCCACTACTCCACTGTCAAGAATTTCAACAGTATTGAATTTGAATCCATTATATTTTTTTTAATCAAACAATGTGGCAACATATAGATATATGTGGCATGCTAGCTCCTAATGAGAGATCTGTATGTTGGCTTGTGCAGCGGGGAAGATGAAGCTGGGGCTCTAATTAGTCTAAAAGGCGCTTTGTTTCCAACATTTTAAAACAAAATGCAGCAGAATGAATAAGAGTTTTTTTTAGTTTTTTTTTAGTCTAGTTATAGATAAGCGGTAAGTTTTCAAATTGACAGGTGTTGATTGGTTTGGCAAAGCTTTATAAGTATGGCTTTGTGTATGAGCAAGCCTATTCCAAGCTCATTGTAATATGAATTGATTAATTTGTATTAATTTTTGTAACAATTTGCTGTTCTAATTGTGTTTAAGGGATTTGTCTAGAATTTTTGGCTGGTTTGTGGCACGTTAGGCTATTGCACATAACAGTCTCAGCCATGAGGTTTACCACTAATTGCTGTAGTTTCATGGCAAGTACAGGTGAAGAACATAAAAACCATGGGGGAAAGCGACCCTCCGGTTCCAGGACGAAATTCTGTCCTAGGTCTAGAGGGATTGGGTGTGTTGGGGGTATATTACCTGCACTTGATCTGCCGATTTTGGTCCCAGTTTTTGGCTGTCCAAGATTGATACTGCAATTTTCCATGTTGCTAATTGCACACTGTGCACTGCTCTGATTGGCCAGTGCTGATCATATGTATTAGATGTGTTTCTATGCGCCTACATAGAAATATACACCAATCTGGTGTATATTTCTGGAATAATTTGTGTCAGTCAATACAGGCACATTTCCTGCCGACATTTTAGGAAGATGGTATAGGGGACAAAAAGTCACGACTTTTTTGGCGCAAGCAAAGTTTGCTAATTTTTTTTTTTTTTTTTGTGGCAAAATCTGGCATAAGAAGCTATGAATTCCCCCCTCATGTGATTCACTAGTCCATTCTGGCAATTAGCAGTAAACAGTGTGAGGTTACCACAGCTTAGAATTCCTAGAATTCTAAGCTATGTCCTTCTTCTATGATCTCTACTAGAAATTTATAAATAACTTGTCAACTGGATGATACAATTTGGGGGGGTGTCCCTGCACACTCTGATACTGACCGATCAGTGCCCAAATACTGTATGGGCATGACCATTTGACAAGGTGAATAAAAGAGGAAAGCACAACACAGAGTTCTAGAAAAAAATGCTTCAGAATTGTTGTTTTATGGAGAAAGTAGTTATACGTATACTAAAAGAGATAAGTCAGGAGAGCTGACAGCTGACAAGTTGCAATACCACACATAACCCTTGGAAAAAATGGCGCTATTTCTGAATATAGCCAACACTTCATTCAGAAATCAGACAACTCCTTTTAAGCTGCAGAACAGAAACCCAGGAAAATTCACAACTAACTCCAATTAAAGAGGTTGTCTTACTCTTGATGAAGAATTGAACTTGGACCACCATCTCCACTGTTGGAGGACAAATTAGAGCACCACATTTTACTCCCATTGATTTTAATGGATGTCAGAATCAAGAGTTTTAATCCAAAATTATTTTTTAAAATCAGATCTGTCACTCCTGACCCAATTATTTCAATTATCACTCAACACTTAGTTGAAAGTTTCACTATTATTACAACACAAGAGACTGAGGGCTCTTTCACATGTTTGTGCACTAGAGATGAGCGAACGTACTCGGTAAGGGCGATTTCGCAATCGAGCACCGCGATTTTCGAGTACTTCACTACTCGGGTGAAAAGTACTCGGGTGCGCTGTGGGGCGCGGGGTTGCAGAGGGGAGTGGGGGGTAGCAGCAGGGAACAGGGGGGAGCCCTCTCTCTCTCCCTCTCCCCCCCACTTTCCGCTGCAACCCCCTGCTCACCCACAGCGCACCCGAGTACTTTTCACCCGAGTAGTGAAGTACTCAAAAATCGCGGTGCTCGATTGCGAAATCGCCCTTACCGAGTACGTTCGCTCATCTCTATTGTGCACCTGTTCACATGCCACGGGCCCGGTGTATATATGCCGAGGCCGCAATGCTGTTGGGCAGGGAGAGATAGTTTAGCTCTGCTAAGCTGTCTCCCCCTTCCCTCCTCCTCTCTGGCTTACCCCCTCTTTCCTCCCCTCCGGCTGTTTGAAATGGGAGGGGCAAAGTAGGGGCGGAGCTAAGCTTCTGCCCCCTCACTGTCCCTTGTCCGCAGCTAGCAATGGGAGGGGCAGAGCTTAGCTCCGCCTCCATCCCATCCTCTCCCATTGCAAACAGCCAGAGGGGAAGAGAGAAGAGGGAGGGAGTGTAGCAGTCACGCTGCTAAACTCCCTCCCTCCTCCCTTCTCCGGCGGCCGTCATTGGCTCCCATAGGAGTCTATGCAGCAGTCGACGTATTCCAGGCAGAAAGATAGTTCCAGAACTATCTTTGCTGCCCAGCGTAAAAGCGCCCGGTGCTATATTTGCCAGCTGGGCGCTTTTATGCCGCGGAAATACACCTGTGTGATCTGATGCATTGGAATCCAATGCATCACATGGTAGCGTATATTGGCCGTGAAACCGGCGGGCCGATATATGCTCGTGTGAATAAGCCCTAAGGCTGGTATTTCTGAAGGCTAGCATTTTGTATGCCAATCTAAAAAAAGTCTGTTAGAGTGAATTGTGCCAAATTGATTAAAAGGTGCACAAATGTGAATAAATGGTACATTTTTGGCAGTCCTAAAGTCAAAAAATGAAAGCAACACCTGTTTTCAGCAGAATTTGTGTCACTTTCTGGCTTTAGTATTAATAAATGTGTGTAAAGCTAAGGCTACACGGGGATCTTGGTCACACAATGAATAATCATAGCGTTGCCCTCTAATCTATCAATCTCATAGAAGGTAATGAAGTTGTGTTTAGATTCCCCAGTAGCCGTGACCATGACCTGCAGATGACAGAAAATCTAACCTTGTTCAATTATTTCTGATCGGCAGGTTAGGGTCATGGCTGCTTACAAGTTGCAACATGACCACATTGACTTTTATGAATTTGTTAATTCGCAGGGCTACCCTGTGATTGTTGACTATGTGACCCCTGCAGCAGCCAATTTCACTGTGTAGCTCTGGCCTAAATGCTTTTGTTCCTCTCCCAATAAACCACAACCATTTTTCAAGTCATTTTCAAATTTTAGTGAGTGAAGTGCTAAAAATGAAAATGTTGTGCAAATTGCGCTTTGCGACATTTTTTTCACACAGTTCAGACCAAAAACTGGCACAAACTGGTTAAAGGGATTGTCCACATTCTACCGACGTATGTGAAGAAAATGCTTAATTAACTTATCAATATCATGTTACTATCAGTGCAATACTTTGCCCTCATTTGCCCAGCACTAGCCCCTCTTTGAATACAGTCTAATTCATTGACAATACTTGCGTCCCCATCTGGAACATGGCCACTGTCGGTGGGGTACGTGTCCTGACCCGTACATCGGTGGCTGCATTGAATAACACTGGTATTAAGAAGTAGTGCATGCACAGTGCCCTGCTCAGTGTTATTCAATGACAGGTTGGGTAGCGTGCCCCTCCATTAGCAGCCATGTTCCGGATGGGAGCACACATAGACCTTTTGAATGTATGTTTCTTTACATCGCAATTTTTCTCCTCCGAGATATATAAGGAAATCTGAATTTCAAAACCTTCTATTTGCAACATATTCATCAACTCCAGTAAATCATAGCTGCAATAATATGACACACTACGGTGGGTGAACCCGGCCTTGAAATTAAACTTTTCTTTTATTATTATTGCTGTTTAGGTACTGTACAAAATTCTGTTCCCATTCATTTCTTCCTATATCTTCATAGCAATGGGAGCTCATTTCTTTAAGGCTGCTATATATTAAATAGGATGTGTAATGTCCTCATGTCACCTGGACCAGCTGCATAGCTTCTCAGTTGTGCCCCTCTGACACCAATGATGTATTTCTTTCATTCATTCCCAGTTCTACTTAGATTCTTGACGTTGTGAATATGTCAAGAGGGCATTCCTCACTGCTCACTGTTAGTCAAGTCTGCTGTCTCCCATTGACAGTGAGTATTGGGACCACCCACTTGACACATTCACAATGCTGGCTGCCGAATCTAAGAAGAGCTTGTATGTGTTAACAGAGGTGAGTATGAACGAAAGAAGAGTTAGCGGGGCAGCTTCAGAGCAATGCAGCCTGGCCCCGCTGACACAAAGACATGACGGGCCTTCTTTAAGAAATCGACCAGCACACAATTTGAACCTGTTTAATTAGAGAAAGCTACATAGATTTCTAGGGTGGATATTACCGCTGGGGTTTATACTTGGGCTGTAGCTTTAGAACGCATGCAAACTTGCATATTCTTGCATAAACTTAGTGCCTACATAATAAGTCTCAGAAAATAGTTAAAAAGAAAAGAAAAAGGCGAGTATGTTAACGAGTGATGCAGAACAAATGGAAACATGGCCATGTCTGGGAAAACTTCAGTCAGTTAAGCCTAATTAAAACATGTGTACCGCGCAGAGCGGGGTGTTGTATTGCACTAACATGCTTTCCTGCTGAGAGATAATGACTTTGTCTCAGAATTGTAAGAAATGGAACCATTAGTTATATTTGCATCAGTTTAATTTTATACTCTGCTAGTTGCTACTTTGCCCGAATTTCTGCAAATTGCAGAAATTCAAAGACCACTAAAACCGACCTGCGGAAAGAAGAAACATTTCTCCGTTTTCTGCCTGATGGGTCAAAAGTTCAAATTTTAATTTGTCTCCGTCTGAATTTTGCTTTGCCTTTTATATCTTCAATTCTTAATTCTTGACGTAAATGTTATATCTGTTGGAGTTGTGTTGTTAGATTGATTGTGTGTTCTGGAGCCAGAAATAGCTGTAAAATCTTTGGTTTTGGCAGAATTGTTGCATTAGATGTATACATGAGATATACAGATTACGGCATGGCTTTCTAAGGAAGTTATTGCTTTTATTTAAGTTATTACACTTTTTAAGAGACAGAGGGATGATAGATAGATTGATAAATATAAGATAGATAGATTTGAGATGGATAGATAGATAGATAGATATGAGATAGATAGATATGAGGTAGATAGATAGATATGAGATAGATAGATATGAGATAGATAGATATGAGATAGATAGATAGATAGATATTAGATAGATAGATATGAGGTAGATAGATAGATAGATATGAGATGGATGGAAAGATAGATAGAGATATGAGATGGATAGATAGATATGAGATAGATAGATAGATAGATATGAGATGGATGGAAAGATAGATAGATAGATAGATAGATAGAGATATGAGATGGATAGATAGATATGAGATAGATAGATATGAGATGGATAGATATGGGGTACATAGATAGATATGAGGTACATAGATAGATATGAGATAGATATGAGGTAGATAGATATGAGATAGATATGAGATAGTTAGATATGAGGTAGATAGATATGAGATAGATAGCTAGATAGATATAAGACAGATAGTTAAATATGAAATAGATAGATAGATAGATATGAGAGATAGAGAGATATGATATAGATAGATATGAGATAGATAGATATGAGATAGATAGATAGATAGATAATGAGATAGATAGATAGATATGAGATAGATAGATAAAGGTTGGACATTGGGAGACATTTATGAAGTCACACAATTTTGCACAAGGCTTGCATCCACAAGAATGTTGCAACTTTTAGCGGTCAATGTAGCAGTCTACTATGTTCCCTAAAAAGGAGCATGACTTGTTGGGACATTGCATGGTCACCCAGACTGAAACATTTATATATAATGGCATAATTTATACCAGAATTTTACGCCAGATCGGACCTGGCATACATTTCTGTATAGATGCATGGAGGAGTCAAGATACACCTCATAAATGAAGAGTGTGACCAGGAATGAGTTTGAAATGCTAGTCTTAATAAATTTCCTCCATTGACTTATACAAAAGTCACCTTCTATTAGGTGGTGCTACAGAGACACTTTGCATTCCCTAATAGCATATCTTATTTCCCACGGAGCACTGCATGGCCTATGACATCTTGACATTCTCCACAAAGAGAAACACTACTTCTCCAGACAGTGATTCAAAGAACCCCAAAGAGAAAATCCAGTGTTGTGCACCTCCACTCTCTCCTCACACTAGACATGCAAACGGGTGATGTTACAATACCTCAGCAGCGCCACCTATTAGAAGCTACCTTTCCTGCAAGTCATTGTATGACCTTTTGATAGGCTATTTAACTTGTGAATATAAGCCAAAACCAGAGACTTCTCCAGAAGGAAAACATAACCATGTACAGATAGACTGTTTGGGGTTTATCCTTTCTTGGGATAGGTGGGGGTCCCAGTGGTCGAATCCCCACAGATCTATCAGTTTTCACCCTTCCAGTGGATGGGTGAAAACTTGAAAAAACATCCCGGAACCAGAATAGCCCTGTCATTTTCTAACCTGGCGTGGCCAGTACCTCACCCTAGGACCCACAGTCAGTGTCTTAAGATGGCATTTAACAAAATTGTAAAAAAGGAATAAGATAACTTTTAAGATGTCATAAGTTATCTTGTTCCCATGATTGCATTTGTAATGTAACCTCAGACAGAAACTTTTTGGTCACTGGTCACATTCCAAGCCCCAACCGACTGACGCTATACCAGAAGACACGCAAGCTCGGCATAATGTCCTGATCTGAGCACCAGATGTACGGTATCACGTCTTGTAACCTTGACTTTAGAATAAAGCTGTATAATATCTTAAAGTTGTGTGCAATCTAGAAAATGAAAATCTTGTATACAAAAACTCTATTCCGGCACACTTTCTTAAGGTATGGCCGCATAATGTAAAATAATTGAAGCTTTGTCAGGCCTGTTTCCTAGCAACAGATAGCCATGTTAAGACTTCCGAATTGCCTCTAGTTGACAAGCTGGGAGTATTTTTGTGTTTATCATGCTTGTTAATGATGGGATTCTTTCCAAAAGGCTTGTCTTAATCTTAATTAGAGTTTATCAGGAAAGGGCTCTGTGACATTGCACAGAAGATGATTTATTTAAAATAATGAAAAGTGTGAGTGGCGATGGAAATAGTGAGACATTTAAGACCACTTATTCTACCAAAAAAAAAAAAACATTTCCAAAGTGTAATCGAGGCTGGACCATGATTTCACTCTTATCAAAACTTACAAGATACTTCAGAGTCGTTTTGACATTAATTATGAGCAGAAATCATAAACTTCCTGCAAAGGATCTTGATTATTCACACAGAAGGGAATGTGAAGAACAACAATGTAGATCTTCTTAAAGACGATTTTCACTTAAAACTGTCTGTATTTTAGTTAAGAAGTTAGAGGAACAGCCAAACTTTGGCAATTATATTTTGTTTACTTACAAAGACTTTGAACTTTTTCTGATTTGCTACGCCAGCCATTTTTAGCGAACGTGACAACAGGAAGTGTTGTTTTTTTTAGTTTAGCCTTTCAGAAACTACTGACCAGTTTTCATTTTTAGGGTCTCTTCAATCAATAACAAAGTGTGGGAACTTTTTTTATGTAAATGAATGTATTTGAAGCTGAAAATAATTTTAGCAATAGGGTTTAATTTAAAAATTTGCACTGTTTAGCTTCTGCAGTTTCTATGTATCACTGTAGAGAAAGTTGCAGAAATGATCTCCCCTACGGATCCGCTAGTGTGCTGGATTTAGTTTCCCTCTGCTCTCTTCTCTCCTGAATGTTCTTATCAGCTAAGTTATGATCACAAAACAAGTTTATCTTTGTTGTGATCCTAAATCAGCTGATAAGAACATTCAGGAGTGGAGAGATAAGGACTGAAAACCAACTTGTCAATCTACCTTCACCATTGGATCTGAAAGGTGATACTTTCTCTAGCATTCTATATACTGCTATACATTCATCCACCACCGATTACGAGAACAATGGTCCTGTGTCCCCCTATCTGAATGACGAGGGTGGTCGAGCATGTGCATTGCCACTGCTTTTACAGTATCTCTACCGCAGTGCTAAAAATTGCTAACTGTTGTACTTGGCTTTTATTCACCATTCTCATCTTAGATGAATGTAGCGGAAATCCACATACTCGGCCACCACGCCATTCATATTGGGGGATACAGTACTCCATTCTCATGATCGGTGGGTACAGACTCTTATCTCCTATCCTGTGGATAGGGGATCAGTTTATCTCTTGGCATAACCGCTTTAACTATTTAAAATACTTAATTTTATTATTTTATATCTTCAATGATATATCTCAAGTGTGGTTATGCTGTGGTTATTACTGTTGCTCTGAAGCACTGGATTCTGAGCTTTGATCCAATCCAGGCCAATATCTAAATTATTGGGGTTTTCCAGGACTTTTACTATATATGACCTATCTTCGGGATAAGTTATCAATAATTGATTGGTGGGGATCCGCCCCCACCGTTCAGCTGTTCCAGCTGTCAGTGCAGTATGCACTAGAAGCAAACAGCACTGTCTGTATTGCAGCAGTTTGAGTTGGTACTGCAGGCACAGTTCCCACTGAATTAAATGGGAGCTGTGCCTGCAGTACCAATCTGGGCCACTGCAATGTTGACAGTGCTATCTGCTATTAGCACTGTCAGCAAATAGCTGATTGTCAGGGATACTAAGCAGCAAACCCCCACTAATCAACTATTGATGACCCTGTTCATAGGGTATTACTCGCAATCTTGATACGGCCCCTTTAAGTTTGTATGTTCTGTGCGTTAGTTTCCTTAAGGTGCTCCAGTGCCCTCCAACACTTCTAAACCATATGAATTATGCCTGAGATAGAAAAAGTATATTATTAGTAGGACTGGGGCCATAAACTGATACGAACAGTGCTGAAGAATATATTGTCACTATATAAATAACAGAAATAAATCTAAAAAAGGAATATAGAGCAACATAATAAACATAAAGGAATATAAGTACAACAATAGTAACAAATTATAATAAAATAGAATTAAAATATTTTAACCGACACAATAAGGGCACAAAATAATAAGGACAATTCCACTTTTTCTCATTGTGATCTTGGTTGTATTTACTGCTCCTTGGTGAGGATGGAGACTAAATCCACATCTTAAGACACTTCAGTAAAAACGCTGTTTTCTCAAATATTTCCTTTCTCATCTTTGAAAGCAATCAGACACAGCAAATTAATTGTTTAGTATTTCCCGCTAAAGAGTGTCCAAATTTTTTTGCAATTTAGCTCCAGCGTATCATCTGGCCTTATCTCTGCTAGCAGATTCCTGTAATAAGTTGTTTTAAAACTGTAATCTCTTTGAGGAGAAAAATGAAGTGAAGTTTAAAAGGCAGTTATCTCCTATGATAAACACTGCAATATTACTTATCAAAATGGATACTCTTTTCCCTTGCATAGTGAATACAGCGTCTACTATAGCACATACACAAGACATGGAGACGCTACAATATGGGATATTATTCCAGCCAGCGCAGATATGGATTTATACCTATGTCTGGAATTACAGATAACACCATTTAAGTGATTTGTTTTGTGTCTAAACAAGTTAAACAAATTAGTTTCTTCCTTCAACTCATTAATACATCAGACGTAATCTAGTTTTTAATGCGCAGTCCCATGAGAATGCCATCATTTGCAGTTAAGGGAGGAGATAAAAAAAGAAGAAGAAGCATAATTTGGAGTTTTAGTACTTAAAGTTGCTTCGACTTTTAAACATTGAGTTTTCTTTGAAAATAAATTGGAACATTAATCTGTAAAGGGATCGGCGTTTAGGGATCGGAATGAAACATCATTAACAGTTGGAGGAGATCAGGTTTCTTTAAATGGGGGGCTGTGATCGTCATAATTAAGTTGTATGGGGGAAGAGGATCTATCAGCACCCGTCTACACTGGGCAGTTAGCACAACAATATTTCTAGTTTCCCACTGATTGGCATAGGGACAGATTTAGGGTGACCATTCACATGTTTAGCCAGCAGCTATCTCAGACACCCCAAACACATGCACTGAGCCGAGTATGAATGTCCTGAGAATGCATATAGGGGAGAAAGCTACTGCCAGACAGCTGGGAGAGGCTTACCTCCTGAGAACAGAAGAATCAGAAAGTTGGAATCCAACTGCCCGATCCTTATCTTCCCAAAAATCTGCTGTTGAATGGTTGACTAGACCTACTGAAATCAGTAGATTTGGCTAATTGTGCATTTAATGTGTATGGCCATTGTAGGCTGGTAGGAGATCCCCTTTTCACCTCTGGAAACTTGCCCCATGTGACCCCTTTCATAGATACCTATGGGAGGATTGGATGCACATGCAGGGACTTCCCTATTAAAATAACCCAAAATTCAGTAGTTTCAAGCATTTTACACTAATTACAGCATGTTTTTGATGGAGCTTTTATTGTTGAATTTTCCCCATTTACTTTGATCAAGAAAAGTCTAGCAGTAAGTAAAAATGGCCAGAAACTATGGGGAAAATTCTAACACCGGTCTTTGGGCTCAGTCAGACGAGCGTTTTTTTTTTTCACGCATGTTAGGTGTATTTGAGATTCACATCTATTAGAACTAATGCTTTCCAATGAAAGCAGTCACATGTCCATTTTTTAATGCAAACAATTGGACAGCAATTCGCGAATGCACCTAAAGTTTGCACAAATAGTGCGGCCCCATTGAAAACATACAGAGATGATCGCGGTCCTCTGCCACAGCAGTGACAGCTTTGGCAGGGGATTTCTTTGTCTCCACGGGGAGTCCCTTTGTCATTGCACACTGTGACAGTACTGTGACAGTGTTCAGTGACAAGGGGACTCCCCGCGGGGACGAAGAAATCCTCTGCCACAGCTGTCACAGCTGTGGCAGAGGACCGCGATCATCTCTGTATGCTTCAATAGGACCGGCACTGCTGCCGCTGACCCCATTGACCACAAGGTGAAACCTCTGGATGTGACAGCATCTGGGGGGTTCTTATCCCCTGTCACAGTCCCAGCAGGGGATAAGAGATGGGGCCACACTTTTATGTGCGAATTTTGCGATCGTGTGACCGCACAACAAGTGAGAATTTAAAACGCATCTGTCACGCAGATTTTTTTACATACGATTTGTGTGTCTCTTCACGCACCTAAATGTGTGAACAAAATGCTCATCTGACTGAACGCTCAGTATAATTTCCTGTGGTGCATGATGAACCTACAGTAATATAAGAAGAGGCTAACTCCTCTTTATGTATTAAGCGCATCTCGGCACCTCTATGCACTTACATGGAAATGTACACCAGGTCCAACATGGTGTACATTTCTGGCATAACTGACACCAGATTCTGGCATAATTGACAGATGGATGTCTTGGTCTGGGTGCCCACGCCTCCTCCCAAAAGCCTCTCTCACTTTTTGGAAAAGTAGCGTGGCTGGTGTGAAAAGTTAAAAAGTTGAACTTTTTGTTCAAGACATACTTGCACAAAAATTTGTAACTTGTTAAATCCAGAATTCTGGCATGAACGCTTTTATAAATATTCCCCTATATTTTACTATAAAACTAATTATTTTCCCTTCTCGTAGAAATGTTTTTAGTGCAAAAAAAACCCAAATTACCTTGAGTGACAACAGAAATGCATAGTAACATAGTATGTAAGGCTGAAAAAGACACACGTTCATCCAGCTCAGTTTATTACACCCCAATGTTGATCCAGAGGAAGGTAAAAAAAAACTAAGGTAAAAGCCAATTTTGCTAATTTTAGGGGAAAAAAATCCTTCTCAACTCCAGTCCGGCAATCAGAATATTCCCTGCTCCTTCTGAAGTAATCAGTGACTATAACATATAATATTGTTACACTCAATGTACTCTTTGCACTCTTTTAGTGAGTTCACCATCACCACGTCCTCAGGCAGAGCGTTCCATAGTCTTACTGCTCTTACAGTAAAGAACCCCCTTCTATGTTCTTGCAGAAACCTTCTTTCTTCTATAAAAAGAGGATGCTTCCTTGATACAATCACAATCCTTGATTTGAGATATTTGGAAATCATTGAATTACCATCTTCATCAGTATAATGCTTGATGATCTGTGTCTAACTTAAATGTAGACTTGGTCTGCTGTTGCCAACACTGGGCTGCTTTTTCAATGAGGCTATACCCTTAGCATATCTCATGTATGATTGGTGCTTCTAGAACCCTCATTATTATAAGAATTAAGCCAGTGTAGCAGCCCCTTGCAGTTATTTTTAGACACAATTTATCTCCATCACATAAATACAATACAAACCAACTTCAGTACATGGACAGAGTACCAGAACCAAGCTCATAACATAAATACAGTACCAGAATCAAACTCAGTACATTAATGCAGCCCAAGAACCAAGCATATAAAATAAATACATTACTAAAACCCAGTTTATAACATAAACACAGCACAATACAACCTCAGTACATAGATACAATACCAGAGCCAAGCTCTTAACATAAATACTGCTCCAGACCCAAGCTAATATCATAAATACAGAACTAAATGATTATGTTACGGGGCGCCAATGGGCTGACAGCAATGTCTCACAACATCATAGAGAAGGAAACAGAACTAGGAGGAGGATGATTCTTATAGCTCCACAAGACACTGTCACACAGAGAAAGAAGACCAGCTGGCCAGGCAGACCTAAGAGGGAAGATCTCCCCCACCCTACATCTGCCCCCCCCCCCCCCCCACTGCAAGCTGATGGCCGGCACCAGGGCGACCATATGGTTTGCACATAGCTATGGCCAGCCATGGTTCACTTTTATATTTTGCATTACCTTACTTTGTTTGCTAACACTTACACACCTCTATAGCACTAATTTAATCACTCCATCTAACATTTTGGACATTTTTTTATATCACCAGCAACAGGAGTGCTGTACACTTAGTTGCCCTGTGATGGGGCAGATAAACATTAAACTTTGCTTGCAGCGAATACAAACACCACATTCAGTAATAGGAAAGCATGGGCAAGTTAATTCTGTGTTTCAAAGTCAGATATCCAACCCTTCACCTGTTGTCAAATTACAATTCCCTGTATCCATGGCTGACGAAGCATCAGGGAGATGTAGTGTATTACCTGTCGGAGTGCCGTAAGTTATATAACCCCTGTTGAATTGTAGGGAACCTTTTCAGAAAGCTGTTTACACTTTTGGTTATTGGTCTCCTGGGTTAACGTAGTAATTTTGAAATCCGTACAACCCTGAGATTTACGGCAATTTTGCCTCTAATTCCTGTTTGACATTTAGACTTATTTTGCTTTTAACAGTAAACTCTTTCATTTGTGCTTACAGGAGGACAACTGTGGTGTACAACTACCAAGTCTATTGCTGAGGGCGAGGAGTTAATTGCCTTTGTTGTGGATTTTGACTCAAGGCTACAAACTGCCACTCAAATGACTCTTACAGAGGGAATGTATCCAGCTCGCTTGTTGGACTCGATACAATTGCTTCCGCAACAAGCAGCAATGGCGTCTATCTTGCCTACAGCCATTGTTAATAGTAAGTGTCATATACTCTACTGGAGCTTTGAAGTTTTTGAATTCTTTGAAACTTTTTTTATCAAGAAGACATATTGATCTATAAACTGTATCTATATTGATCAGAAGGAGTAGATGGTAACCGCAACTTCCTCTAAGAATTAGAACAAAGCAAAACTATTCTAATTACCAAATGTTAAAGCTCCAAGAAACCCGACAATATGAGATCTGTCATTTACAACAACGTGTGCACTTTATATATTTGTATCTCTGTGCAGCTTGTAAAATAATTGACTACATAAAAAGCTAAACACGAAACTCTAGATGAAAAATCAAATTACAAAGATATATAATGTGACCACAAGACAAGTTCCCGGAACGTAATAGTGATTGATGCTTGTTTTGTCCTTTTTGGAAGCAATTACTAGCACAAGTAAAAATAATCGGTGATACCCTTAGCGTTCCGGGCACAACAGCAGCTGTGGAACCTCCCTGCTGTGAATGTTGATCGTTTAAATGGGGTATGAAAAGATTTAGGATTAGCTAATCACATGTAATATGTCTTTGCAAATTTACAAAATATGCCAAATTAGGCAAAGTGGGGCAAAATAAATGATATTTTTGCTACGAGTTACATGGTAACAAGAGGTAAAGCGACAGTCAATATATTAAAAATCATCCTATGCACATTGTATTCTTTTAAATGCAGCCCCCTATATGTAATATATTGCGGACGAGAAGGGTAACAAGAAAAACTGCAATTTTTACAAAAAGGTTTTCTGTTTCATTTGCAGAAGACATCTTCCCCTGCAAATCCTGTGGTATTTGGTACAGAAGTGAACGCAATTTGCAAGCTCACTTGATGTATTATTGCAGCGGTCGACAGAGGGAACCGTCTCAGCTCCCTGAGGACAATGAGGACAGTTCCCAACAGATGTCCTGCGTCTGTCCATTTCCTCAGTGCACAAAAAGTTTTTCTACTGCAAGAGCTTTGGAAATGCACTTAAATTCTCACACTGGTAAGTGTCTCAGTCAGGTTTAGGGACTGAATACATTCAGTTTATGGAAAAAATCATTAAAGTGGTTTATTATTTGGTAAAATAAAGCATTTTCAAAAATATCATTTAGACCCATCAGTAATAGTAATGAGCAATTATTGAAATAATCGAGTCAAGAGTGAGTGACCTGATTTGTGAATTCTGACTTCCATTAAAATCAATAGGAGTGAAAATCGTGTTCTCTAACTTGGCCTCCTTGAACAACAGTGGTAGCGGTAATGGCCACCCAGTGGTCAGCACTGCTGCCCTACAGTGGTGGCAGGTTCAAATCAAATCAAATCAAACCAAATTAAGGTCAGATTCAAACCTAGAACTTCAGCACTGCAAGGCAAAGTGCAGCGTCCGAGGAGCAGGGCCACAGCCGAGGAGATAGCGGGGTAGATAAGGCCTTGTCACAGGGCTCTACCATCTCCTCCCCTGGGGATAGCTCGGGACCAGACCACGTTACTGCTGGTGGAGTTTCACATGGAAAACCCAATCCGCAGTTAACCTTAAAGTCCTTGTCAGTCATGACATCACCGTTCCGTCCTCTGCGGTGAATCCAGTAGTTGAAAGAAACAGTCCACACACAGGGATAACTTTCTGAGCAAAATCGGGAACGGTTGGTAGAGCTCATTTACTTGAATAAAGTACATTATAACAGTCCATAACGTTACATCCACCAAGGTAACACAGGTACCAACACAGGGTAGTGATGTGACAGGGAGGATTCACAGGATAGCAAAAGAAGCCACAGTCTTCCCGGCCACCCTTCTTTCCCTCTCCAGCTCTCTACTAGTCAACACTCACATTTAGAAGTAGCACTCAGTGCTGCCAGGCTGTTCCTCTCACTCTCTCACAGTCCTCCATATTAACAGCAAGGAGGCCTGGATGAATTGGGTCCAGGGCACACATCAGGCAATCACTCAGCCTCTTCCATCCTGGTGCTCATTGCAACACGAGGCTCAGCTTTTCCTACTCAACAGAAGTTCTCTCCACAACTCCCTTGCATAGACTGACTCACAGACTGACTTTTGCAAGAAGACCCTTGCACTACACTGTGCGTACACATATATATAAAACATAATCATGTGACACACAACAAGATACATTTCTCAGACATAACCCAGACATTAACCCATTCAGTGCTACAGAGGTGCAATACACATCACATATGCACACACATAGAAGACACTGACGATGCAAATGCAAGAGAAAAACACTTAACATTAGGGAGGGGCCCCATTAACTATGGGCCACTACACTAATCCAACACACCTGTCCTTTCTGCTCAAAGCAGACTCAATGTTTTGGCAATTTTTGCTAAACATCGGATCAAGATGATCCGATTTAGCAAAAATTGGCCCAATTTTATAGCCCAGCTGTTCACGACGAGCAACACTAATCAGTAACTTACATCAGCTGGAATCATCATGGGTTTCCTGCAATCAGTAATGGTTTGATCCTTTTTTATCTGTAGCTTAAATTGCCAAAGAGAGAAATTTGTGATTTTGATGGCGCCATGACCATGTACTAAAAACTTCTGCTTGTAAAGCTAGGCACACACTAGCCATAAATGTGAGTTGCACCGAGAGACTCAGGCGCAAGTCAGATCAGATAGTACACAGATACAAGTCTGTGTGCTGTCCATTCTACACAGGCATTCAATACATTGGCATCTCCTATTTCTCATCCATGTAACGGACTTGAATAGGACACCATGTATTTTTTTTACATGAACCATGAAATAATATAGCCGTGTGCTATCCTTGTAATTATAGGGATAGCACATGATCCCGAAAAACTGTTAGTGTGACGGAGGCCTCAAGATGAATTTTGCTATTTATATTTATTCACATCATCAGGGTTTCAAAAAAATGTAGATTTAGATAACAAGTAAGTATAAAAAATTCTGTGGCATAATACCTAGATCAGCATTTCACACAGATCTAAGTAAACTGTCAGCTGTCAACAGTGCAAGCCTTCTAATATGTTGGTCATGTCTGGTGGCACCTCTGTACTCCAGACTGAAATCTATGCCAGCTAGGGGCTGGCATAGGCTTCTACTATAATGTATGTCAGTTTCTGTGATGGTTTGTGCATGGTCAGTTCCCATAACTCTAGGGCCTGTCTACTTTTTGAACAACAGTGGTGAGACCTGGCATAGACCCCCCAAAAACTTCGGCCTGTATACCAAAATTGTGACTTTTGTACGCCAGAAAAATGGCATATAAAGTTTGATAGCTATGTCCTACTGCGGAGGTAGTTTTCATTAGTATGTACATTGGTAAGCAAAAACTGTCAAACATGTAGGTTACATCTAGATAAAAGTTAAAAAGCATGTAGGTTACATGATTATGTATATAGGTATTATTAGTCACATCTATTCATAATCAGCAACAGACAATAGTTGCTCATAGGTAGTTACATTAAAGAAGACCTATCGCTAGATAAAGTCAACGAGGATAGCTACATGACTCTGCAGCCGTTACTTCATTGACTCTATCTTTTTTTTTTGTACTCCCCTCTCTTCGCCCCCACTGTCTGGTGGACCTGAATGGTACTGCAACTCTCTGCAATTCACTTTATTGAAAGCTATATCAAGTCCTCTAGATCCAGACCCAGCCATACATTACACGTGGTAGCACAAAATGCTGTGTTCCTCCTCTGGTAACACTGCAGGGGAGCTAACAGGTTGCAGCTGATTTTTGGAGGCTCCTTTAGTGGAACACCCTGCCATAAATTTATTTTCTGGGAATTCTTGTAGCAAACAGTAATTGTCAAAAGTGGACAACTGGCAACTTTATCCTCCCTACAGAGCCCATGATCTGCACTCATTCAAGAGTCTATTCTCCACCATTTTACTATGTCCAGTCTTCCTCAGTAATGTGGCAGGGTAATCTCTACTAATTACAACAGCATATAGCGTGCAACCCAATTAAGATAAGCAGGTAAAATATATGTCATGTAAGAGGTTTATACAACTTTAGAAATCTTGTTCTAGATTGGGCATGTTTTTTATCACTATTGATTTCTGTAAAAGCCAAATACCGGTAATGATATTTTGATGCTTATTGATATTACAGAAGTTTTATTCCGGAGCTTTAGTTCCAGATGGGAAATTAAGTTAAAGTTAAATTGAGATAGTAAAACTGAACACATCCTGATTTTCAGACTTTGACAAAACACAGATAGACAATGAATATTTAGAAATTACCTTTTAAGCCAAGCTGAAAGTTTGGTTGTTCTTTTAGATCTGAGCCAAAGTTGATCATTTATATTTTCTTACTATTGTGTACTTTTTTCTGAAATGGGAATTATTAATCATTGCATGTATGTACATCTAGACAAAATGTATAGTTTACAATATAACATGAAAACAGAACACTTTAGTTGCATATGAAATTCGACTCCTTAAAAGGATTGTGCCGAGATTAAAAGGTATCCCCAATCTACAGGTGTTACATTCGAGCTGGACGCAAAACAGCTAGTCCAGATAGGTTATAATTTGTTGTCCTAAAGGGATGGATATACACACAATACTCTACTAAAAGCACAAAATATTTATAACAAAGCCAAAAAGGGAAAGGAAGGGGGGGGCACTGGAAATGTGACCCTAAGGGCCCTTTTACACGGAACGATTCACGAGTGCCCGACAGTCATCCCAGCAATAATTACTCCTGTGCTTTTACAGAAGTGATGAATGCTCAGTGAATGGTGGTGGAGCGGGCTGGGGATTGTTCTGGCCCACCCAACTTTATTCACAGTAAACAATTGATCATTTACAGTAAACAGTCATAGATGAAAGGCCGCTTGTTTACACGGGCAGATGGTCCTAAAGTTTTAATGCATATATAAACTGAATGACGAATGATACATAAACAAATTATCTTCCATCGTTCAGTCAGTGCATACTTTTACACTAAACTATAATTGTTCAGATTCTTGCTGGATCTACCTACTAATGTAATGAGACTAACTAAAAGCAGAGCACTTGCCCTGATAAGGGCGACCCCACATCAGAAATTTGGGGTGACCCTTACTCTCACTAGTTGGACAACAGGGATAATGTTTGCTACAGTAAATAACATTATTTACTGTATATATATTAAACAAGCATGCAATATACCAGTTGTAAGACCAGTGCAGAATAAGCAATAAGTCAAGAGATACATGTTACAACATCCCTAAATTCTCTTTATACCAAATAGACTTTAACAATTTAACAGTGGAACAAGGCAGGAGCCGCCAACTAGACCAGAAATACCTTCAGACTAGAAGTATTACTGGCCGCCTCCAGGAGGAGCTGGAATAAATGTGTACAGACAGGCACTGATTGGTTGGCTGGGAAACATGTTTTTAAGCCAACCAATCCATCCACACACCAGGAGAGCAGTGCTCCTGTCAGCTTCGAATGCTGGAATGACACTAAGTATGTGCCAGCATGTGGATCACGTGGGCTGGGGATGACACCGTGACATCACCTGGGTGATGCTGTGACAACTGGATTAGAAAAAACAATGTGATTGCATGGGTCCAACCACTGGTACTCCTAGCGATCAAAGGAATGGGGGCCTTGTGTCCTCATGTATGAATGAAGAAGCAGCGCAGTATGCAAGCTGATGCACAAGTCATTTCAGTTGGGCTGCTTGAGATAGCCAAGCACTTGAATGTGGCTATTTCCAGTAGTCTCATTGAAATAAATGGACTAGTGCTGTATATGCTCAACCACCACTTAATTCCTTCAAGAACCTTCAGGTCTTCCATTCTTGTGATTATTGGGAGTTCCAGCAGTCACGGCCTCACTGATCAGATAGTTAGGCCCCTTTAAAAGAATTTCCTTATCATAAACATGCACTTTCACATAGATGTTCTGGGGAAACCTGTGGCCAGAGAGACCTTTACTTTACAGCTTTATGTCTCCTGTAACATTACACGGTAGCAATACCAAAAAAGAGCCACCTATGGTCTGCATGGACAACCTTCGTTGCACTGATTGGACAACACCTTAACGAATGTGGTCCTGAGATCCCGGCCAGCCAGCATCCCTAGCAAAAAGCTGTAACCAAGATCAGTGAAGAGAAATTAATATCTGGACAACAGAACATTTTGGAAATAAATATCTTTGTTCTACCATTGTTCTATGGTTTCATGTATTAATACATAATTTAAAAAATCTGGTCTTTAGAAGGTCCTTAAATTAGGTAAATGCAACCTCAGATGAACAACAACACATCGCAATTTACAGTGTCATTATTTATTTAACAAAACCTAGGCCAAAATGTAGAAGCAAAAGGTCAAAAATTACGTATACCCTATGAATTAATTTCTCTGAGCCGTCTGATCTTGGCGTGAATTTGCTGGGACATCCACTCCTATGAAGATTATCAGCTGCTTTGAATGTTTTCCACTTGTGAATAATCTTTCTCACTGTAGAATGATGGACTTCAAATTGCTTGGAAATGGCCATTAACTCTTCAAAAATTGAAGGGCAGCAACAATTGCTCCTCTAAGATCTTTGCCAATGTCTTTCCTCCTTGGCATTGTGTTAACACATTCCTGAATGCTCCAGACCAGCAAACTGCCAAAATGTCTACTTTTATAGAGGTGGTAACACTTGCTGATGATCAATTAATAAAGTAGACTTGATTAGCAGCATCTAGTTGCTACTTATCTTATTCCCCATGGAAGCAATAACGGTGTACTTACATTTTCACACACTGCTTCTGCATTTTAGCCTAATTTTTGTTAAATAAATAATGATATTTTGTATTTGTTCATGTGTTGTTGTTAATCTGAGGTTGTAATCACCTAATTTTAGACCTTCTAAGGAGCACATATTTTTTACTATGTTCTGATACGTAAAACTATAGAAATAAAAGAGAGCGTACTTAGTTTTTCTCATGAGTGTATAGTTAAGATTTGCTATATTATATTGGTCTGTATAGAAGGTAGACATTACTGTACACATTATATAGTATGGATATGATATACAGTATATCTAGGCTAAGTCAGATCCTATGCTTCTCTATCACATCGAACCATAAATAAGTCACTTTGCTTGGATGACACAAACCCTCTTCAATATTAGATATACGCTTTTGCATTCATTAGGAACAGAACAACAGAAAGCCGCAGGGACATGCAATGACTTCCAAAACAATATTTCTGTTGTGTGATGATAGATCAGCAAGATTTATTTATGTATTTACATTTTTCCATCTTTTGCAGGTGTTAAAGTTGAAGATTTCCTTTCCCCCGGGGCCAGTCTGAAATGTACAGTTTGTAACTACACTGCAGAATCTGTGATTAACTTCCACAAACACCTGTTCTCTCATCTTACTCAAGCTGCCTTTAGATGCAATCAGTGCCATTTTGGCTTTCAAACTCAGAGGGAACTCCTACAACACCAGGAGCTTCATGTCCCTGGAAGTAAACTACAACGGGAAGCTGACACTGAACATTCTCCCAGTGCCAGCGAAGCAAATGCACAACAGACGCCAGAACTGCTGAATAAAAATGAACTTCTACGGAGCCAAAAGACTGTGCAGAATAAAGATGCAAGCTCAGACAGTGAACTGGAAAAGAGTGAAAAGAAACCCAATCTTTTCCTCGCCAATCAGAGGCCAGAGGCAACAAACAAAAATGTTTTTTCATACACTAAAATTAAATCTGAGCCATCGAGCCCCAGGCTTGCTTCATCTCCAGTCCAACCCACCATTGGACCCTCATTCCCAATGGGACCTTTTCTTTCCCAGTTTGCTTTTCCACACGATATCACAGTTGTTCCTCAAGCCTCAGAAATCCTTGCAAAGATGTCTGAACTGGTACATAGGAGGTTACGACATGGCAGCAATAGTTACCCCCCAGTAATTTACAGCCCCTTAATGCCAAAAGGGGCTACTTGTTTTGAGTGCAACATAACATTCAATAATTTGGACAATTATTTGGTACATAAGAAACACTACTGCAGCAGCCGGTGGCAGCATATAACCAAGGCGGACTTCCCTAGTGTTACTGAGAAGATGCAAGAAGCTGTAAGCCCGACCAATGCCCAAAATGCTGTAAACCTCCTAAACCCTTCTCTTCCTTCTACTGAACCTGATAACCAGCTCCTTCCTACATCCTGCATTAACTCAGGCAATGTTTTAGATTTGTTAGGGTCAAATATTAAGCCAAGGGACAACAAAGACTTTCAGGCAGATGTTAAAAAAATAACAAATGCTATTAGCAATGATGAGAAAATCAATGGAAAACCCAATGAAATAAAAAATACCACTCCACCTCAACTGGAGACGGAAAGCACTGACCCAAACAAAACCACCTGTGAAGCTTGCAACATCACGTTTAGTAGACACGAGACCTTCATGGTTCATAAACAGTACTACTGTGCAACACGTCATGACCCACCATTAAAAAGATCCGCAGCTAACAAAGTGCCTGCCATGCAGAGAACTATGCGCCAAAGGAAGAGGAGAAAGATGTATGAGATGTGTCTGCCTGAACCTGACCACAGGCAACAGCTAGTTCAACAGCATTTTCTTCAAGTAGCAAATCTTGGCAACCCATGTACATCTGCTCAAGAGTCAGCTGAGGGCCTCGGGGACTGTTATCACCCCAGGTGCGATATCTTTCCAGGAGTTGTTCCAAAGCATTTGGAAACATCACTTTCAATTAGTAAATGTGTTCCAGTGGTGAAATGTGAGCCTTCGCACTCAACCATTTCCTCCCTGGAGATGGATGCTCCTATAGACCTCAGTAAAAAATGTTTAACACAATCCGATAGGACATCCACATCTCCAAAAAGGCTTCTGGACTATCATGAATGCACAGTATGTAAAATAGGGTTTAATAAAGTCGAAAACTACCTTACTCATAAACAAAACTTCTGTCCTGTGACAGCAAGCCAACGCAATGACCTAGCGAATCTAGAGAGCAAAGTGTTTACCAATGCAGAAAACGAGAGGAACAGCCCCGATGCCAACTTCGAAAAGAGCACCATAAAGTGCGAAAAGAACAGAACCACAAAACAGTCCTCACCTAATGGGAACTTATTCTCTTCACACTTAGCGACTCTTCAAGGTCTTAAAGTCTTTAGTGAGGCAGCCCAGCTTATCGCAACGAAAGAAGAAAACAAAAATGCATTTTTTCCACAATGCCTTTACCCAGGAGCAATAAAAAAAGCAAGAGGAGCAGATCAGCTTTCTCCGTATTATGGCATCAAGCCAAGTGATTATATTTCTGGGTCTCTTGTAATACACAATGCGGATTTAGATCAAAGCACAAATGTAGGAAGCGAGTCTCCCAAAAGCCAGATACCTTCAAATGGATGTTCTTTGCTGAAGAAAGAGTCACTCCCGCTATTGCCAAAAAACAGGGGTATGGTAATAGTTAATGGTGGACTTAAGCAGGAGGACCGGCCTGTTGTCAATTCCCAGCAAGAAAATATTTCCCAGAATCCTCCACAAGAAGACGGATGCAAATCCCCCTCATGGGCTTCTGACAAACCTTTGACAGCCAATGAAAATGTTTCTCCGTCAACCCCAGCTGCTGAGGATCAGGTGTCGAGCCTAACGAAAAGCCTAAATGGTTCTGGTACAGCTGCAGCCGGTGGGAAATATTGTCGCCTGTGTGATATCCAGTTTAACAATCTTTCAAACTTTATTACTCACAAAAAGTTTTACTGCTCATCACATGCCGCTGAGCATGTCAAATGAACGATTGCGTGCGTCGATTTTGGTAAAAAAAAAAACAAAAAAAAAACATGATGACGTCTATTTGTTTCTTGCAGTTAGAGAACAGTTGGAAAAAAACAATGCTGCTTTACTGATACCTGGACAATCAGGACAACCATTCATTAAAAATGACTTGAAGATTTGAGGTGTAATTCCATGACAGTTATGCGTAAAAGTGTATTATTGGTGCCATTTTTCCTATTATTTATTTTACCAGCAGTGTTCATACAGTTGTGCCCAGCACGGACTCCTGTGCCCCTGCCATCTACTTGGGAAATGAGTACTTAACCGGCACAGCAGTCACTGTTGGACCCAACTGTAGCTGTGGTTATCTTATTTTTTATTTAAAGAACTTTATATTAAAGTCATTTGTAATGTTATTGTATAGTTATTGTGTAGCACATATGGTTTGCACCTGTATAGTAGATTTTAAATAATATAGACACAACATTACAGAAAAAGGACATATTAGGAATAGCTTCAGAAGCACTTGTGTATACCTACTTTTTTTTTCTTCTACGCTTTTGCAAATGAGTAGATGTCTCTGCTGAAGTATAACTGACATACCGTAAAATGAATACAAAATGGTGCGGATTTAATAATGTGATGTCTATATTATGAAGTAATGGTCTTGAAAAAGGTGCCATAGGCAGGGAGTACCTCAGGCAGGGTCTTTCATGGACTAACCACAGGGGAGACCACAGCATTTGTTGGCTCCTCCACTTTCCTCTGGACCAACAGCGCGAAGGATCTGGTGTGGCCACAGAACTTACCTGATATCCTCCAGCAAGTAGGCAGTTTGTTTTAGAAGGACCATATGGTTCTTTTTCTTCTTCAGTCATAAGTTTATTAACACAAGCTTCGGAACAATAAACACCAATATCACCCTCAGCTTTTTGGGTCTTCCAGCGTTGGGTTGCAATAGCAGATTATTCAGGGCGCAATTTCTATAATCACAGATTACTTCAATCTTGGTCTGTGCCCAATTTCATCACACCTCCCAGTACAGCCATATTCGGTATGGTGCCTGCTCACTTAGCTTCCCATAGGTATATACCTCTACCTTTTGCCCAACCAAGTTTCTGCTGCATCACTAACAAAGACTTCTGCTCTTTGCAGAGCTTTACCAGCCCAGCACTTGCTAATCAATTGATAGGCCATTCCTCTGCATTGTCACGCCAATTCCCCCCAGCAATTGGAGTGCAAAATTGAAAGAAACAGCTAACTTAAACAAGTAAAATATATTTAACATACTCAGTAAAAAGATCAATTACCCCTTTCTTAGAAAAAAACTCACAGGACATATCAAACCTGTCTACAGATACAATATCCAAAAGGCTCCAAAAGGTTATCATTGATCGGTTGAGGCATTTGCCACATCAAGAATTCCCTTGACATTAAGCACCTGCATGGTGCCCTATGAAAGCTTAGTGCCAATTAAGAAGGCCAACAAACTATCCCCAAGCATAACTTATCTGGTATGGAAAAAAAGCTCACATGACATTTGTATATACAACATTAGGATGAAAAATGTGTAGCACCTCACTAGAGATGAGCGAGCATACTCGATAAGGCTAACTACTCGAGCGAGTAGTGCCTTATTCGAGTACCTGCCCGCTCGTCTCTAAAGATTCAGCTGCCAGCGCGGGTGACAGGTGAGTTGCGGCTGTGAGCAGGGGGAAAGGGGGGGGGGGGAGAGGGAGAGAGATCTCCCCTCTGTTCCTCCCCGCTCTTCCCTGCCGCTCCCCGCCTCCTGCCGGCAGCCGAATCTTTAGAGACGAGCGGGCAGGTACTCGAATAAGGCACCACCCGCTCGAGTAGTTTGCCTTATCGAGTATGCTCGCTCATCTCTACACCTCACGATATGAGGTGTGCAAATCTAGGCACAATACTGTGAAGCAATTTGTATCAGTAAGCTGGCTTTTGCACTGTATTGTGGACACTGCATACATTGTGATACTTGAGAGACCAAAAATTAGGGCATTGCCAGCGATGAAGGAGGTGATGTAATTTCAGGTAAGAGTTTTCATATTGTAATATAATTTGACAAACAACTTGGGTATTTCTTGACAAAGACACAAGTTTTGACTTTTTTCATTGCTGGTAGTGCCCTTACTCCTGTTTTTTCAGTGTTACCCATACACATTAGATAGCCGTTGGCCCAATACTTCTTCAGCTAATAGCTATCTTGACCAACACCCCCATACACATGCCCATTGTGCTCTGAATAAAAAGAGGAAAGAAAGTTGCTGCTACAGCAGCTTATCTCCCCAAGAGAATAAGGAACAGGCAATTTAAATACAACTGCCCATCCTTATCTTTCCCAACATTTGCCATAAGGGAACTTTTGGGATGCCACCATACACATTGCAAATGACCCACTAAAATCAGCTGGTTTGGCCAGTCTAATATGTGTGGCTAGCCTTAGGGTGACTTTACGTGGGATAAATGTAGTCCGATTAGTCACTCCAAAGATCGAATATAAGTGACTGGGTGACGGGCGAAAATTTATCAACTAGTCACTAGTCGCTTCATTTCAGCTCACCTAAACAATAGTCACTAGTTGAGAAATTATTGTCTACTGTGAACAGGTGATTGTGTGCGCTTCAGTGACTATAACATTGAACAACAAAGGAACATCAATATTTCTGTGAGACAATAGTCATTTGTAAGCTTAACAACTCGCTGTAGCAAATAGTTCAAGCATCTGGTCGGACAACAGTTTGTCCCATGTAAAGCCAGTCTTACTGAGACAACAGACTCTTCCAGTTCACTAGAGCTAAATGTTTAAGAGTGGTCATGTGAGGGACACATATGATATACTAGAATACAGTCACCAGTGGTGAACATAGAAGAGAGTGGGCCCTATAATAAAAATCAAAATGGGCCCCCATCATGGTAAAAGATTTTGCCAGCTTCAGAAAGAAGAGTTTTTTTTTGCCCTTCACTGCATTTTCATAACCCATGGACCAGTTTTCTACTGTCCTTGTTTGCCAAAACAACAGTTCCTCTGAAGAGGGGAGTACTGTACAAGTCCCCCCCCCCAGTGGCAAAAGAGATGAGACTAAACAGAACCTTCTCCTCAAGGGCCCCGTAGCAGTGACATGTTCTGTCCCTGTGGTATGTACAATATATTCTTGCCAAACCACCAGTTAAATACTTTTGGAAGGATATTTTATTAGGTGAAAGTGTACCTTCCAGTTCAGAGCTACTCTAGCTTCTGAAAATGTTGTTAGAAATGTGCACAGTGTTGTCGTAACTGCCATCATAAATTCCATTCTCAGAAACTACCTTAAAAATCATAAAAACAAAAAAGGATGAAAATTCAACAGGGTATGACTTATTTCTAGCCATATTAATGTTCTTAAACTTAAAATACAAGGATGTAGGAGCACTTCTTTTAAGGAAGCCAATAAGGATATTGTTAACATGTCATGTATACTTTAGCAGACACATTGAGTTAGACATTAGGCTTTGCATATGTATGTAGCAGTCTGTTCCTGTTCACTTTTTCAATCAGAAAAACTGTATGTTAAATGAAGATGGATTTTCTTTTTTTTCTTGTATAGTAACTGTAATTTCTTTTGCTGATGCATCTTTGTCTGAATTTTTAAGAATCTTTGCTGTTTAATGCAATACTTTATAACGAATGAACAAAAAAAATTACCGGAAGCAGTATTGTAAGTTCTGAAGTCAGCCAGTTTTATCTTTTAAAGACGTAAAATGAAAAATCTAAACCCTAAACCTGATGCTGCAAGTATGAATCTAATTCATATGTATTATATATTTACAGTACCTATAAGTGTCACAATACTGCGACTGGTGATCACAGAGATAATGTTCTACTTCTGATAGAAAGAATTTCTCAACAAATGTTGTTACTATGCATGTATATGGATGGAATAAAATTCCGGCTCATTGGACAAGTCTCAGATCTATTTTTTTACATAATTACAAGGAAGAAAATATTCTATTAGGACTGTCACAGTGACATGTTATCGTTATTAGGTCATGCATTTGTGTTCATTAGGTATGATCTATGCAGTTTTAGCCACTGAATTTAAGCCCCCTATTGATTACCCTGAGCTCTGTTCATTCTACAGGAAAAGGACATTATAGTTTGGGACAAACAAAGCTCATTCTGCTTCAAACGTCAGTAACTCCAGTTCTATCAGTGTTACTGAAAAGTTTTTGGTGTCATTTTAAAGCCAAGATTCTTAAGATTAAAGGTTTTTCTGTAGCACTTCTAGAAACATTGTTACAGCCATTTGAAGTGGGGTTGGGAATACTGAACTTATAGTTGTCACTTCAGTCTGTGTGCAGAGAGGGGGCAGCAGAGAATGATCAGTTATTCTCCTGTCAGTCCTCATGCCCCAGGGGTAGGTACCATGAACCTTTGTTCATGTTAGCATTCCCCCTTAACAATCAAAGAGTATATATGCTCTCCCATTGTTACATATGCGGGTCTTTGCTCATTTCCTCATCTAATTACTTCTTTACACCGTTTAACCATGCAGATGCCGCAGTCATTGCTGACTGTGGCATCTAAACAGTTTTATAGGAAACAACATTTTAAAAAACTTTTCCTCTTACAAAAGGCTTTAAATATAGAAAAAAACAAAAAAACACTACACATAATTGGTATCGCCACATCCAGAAAAATCCATGCTATGGCATTGTTTATCTAGAACAGTAAATTCCATAAAATAAAAAAAAAATGCCTGCAAAGTACGAAGTGTCATTTAGCTACATTGACAAACAAATAGAAATGCTATGACTGCTGGAACACACAAGGGGAAGAGATTTGCTGGTTCTTAAAGGAGATGTCCCGAGGCAGCAAGTGGGTCTATACACTTCTGTATGGCCATAATAATGCACTTTGTAATGTACATTGTGCATTAATTATGAGCCATACAGAAGTTATAAAAAGTTTTATACTTACCTGCTCCGTTGCTGGCGTCCAAGTCTCCATGGTGCCGACTAATTTTCGCCCTCCGATGGCCAAATTAGCCGCGCTTGCGCAGTCCGGGTCTTCTCCTCTTCTCTATGGGGCTCCGTGTAGCTCCGTGTAGCTCCGCCCCGTCACGTGCCGATTCCAGCCAATCAGGAGGCTGGAATCGGCAATGGACCGCACAGAAGCCCTGCGGTCCATGAAGACAGAGGATCCCGGCGGCCATCTTCAGCAGGTGAGTATGAAGACGCCGGACCGCCGGGATTCAGGTAAGCGCTGTGCGGGTGGTTTTTTTAACCCCTGCATCGGGGTTGTCTCGCGCCGAACGGGGGGGGGGTTTAAAAAAAAAAAAACCCGTTTCGGCGCGGGACATCTCCTTTAAGGCTAAAATTAGTTATGTCACTAAGGAGTTAAAATGCAATTAAGGTGACTGAACTATGTGCCAAATATGTTTACATTAAACATAAATATAAAATCTACAATACAAAATTTCAATTTTCGGGGCGAGGGGCAAATTTAATATGAATGTTAGGCAGTTAAGGAACAATCTTCTCGTTGACTGATAGCAAGCAGAGCACTGACTGCAGGTGAAACAAAAAAATATTAAAAAATTGCAGAATTCCCATCTATGACACAGAGAGGAGAGCCAATAACAAGCAACCACAATGTCAGCTGTCCTCAGCAAAATCAGAGGCATGCCTTTGGTCCCAGGGCCTAGAGTCACAATGCTCAGTTGATCACTGTGGCAGCTCTCTGATTGCCTGTGATGAGAAAACCCCTATAAACGTTATTTGCATGCAACCTAAAAACATCAAACTTTATGAGCACTTTGAATTGACTGTTTATATTATTAACCCTTTTCAATCCAATTTGTATCCTGGTTTTCCTAGGGGCCTTACTCTTTTTCTGCCGTTATACAACGGCGCTATATGCTGGCTAAAGATAGTACTGCATGAGGTGACACATTGGATAGGCTCCGACAGCAGAGAGGCTGGCAATATACAGTAAGAGAACCCTGACAGAAATCTTTCAACATCGGAGCTATATGGCCTTAAATTATAATGTCTTTAGACGTCAGACAGTGGATTGGAAAGGGTTAAACTTATTATTAGACTTTCAGAATAAGCTACTATGATTTCTCTTATACACTACACACACAGGAGAACAGGATCTCTCTTCTTCTCTGTCTCTGAGCTCATGGGTGTAGACTAGCGAGAGAGAGATTGACCTGCTCGGACAAGAATGCAGTTACTCGAGAAGAGCGATGCTCGCTCGAGTAACTGCCTTATTCGAGCGTGCTCGCTCATCTCTAGTCAGCAGCAATTCTGCATCCCAAACTGGTTCTGCATAGGAAAAACACTTCTATGTATAGACTCCTCCTTCTAAGCCCCTGACACACAATGCTACTAATCCTATTACAAAAATGCAGTCATTCTTAGAGTAGCAATACACCATACAATTAAGTGCACCTTTACATTTACACAGAAAATACTCATTTTTCCCATAACAACTAAATTTATTAGTTCAATTTTAAGTCTTTATGATGCTACTTCAACATCCAAGCAGTTAAACATATGCTCAGTAATACCCAAACTAGATACTAAAGTGGCAACACATAAAGAGGCTCAGTCTGCCCATGCAGACCCTTACAACAGTATCATGGAGGACATTACACAGTAGTACTAAGCAGTGTAGATGTGATTCCAGTAGCCATGGGATAGTAAACCACTAGCTGAAGTAGCGTCTATGTGAGTCTCTCTTTCTCTGTCTCTCTCCAGCAGCTCTCTTCTTCTCCCAATCTCCTCTCCGTAAACTTCTATGGTCAGCATGAGACGGCAGCAAGTACAGATCCTCCCACATTTCCTGTAATCCATCTACATGTTACCGTTGATACAGAAGAGATGGATTTCCCATGACAACAGGTAGTGGATAGCAAATTAGAACGACAAATTAGAGCGTCTCCTAGTGGCCAGCACTTTAGAGCAATTTTTCAGCACAAAATCATCATTTTAGGTAAATAAAGTGTAATTTTCACTTTTGCTAGTTATCACCTTGGCTATCATTTAAGCACAAGTTTGTTGAAATGCCAGTGACCATTTAAATCTACATAAATGAGGAATAGAAAGATACAGTAGCCCTGTGTGGGAAGATTTGTAGAGAAGGATTTGCTCTTCACAATCGTGGTTGTTTAGTTATCCATCAGCGATGTCCGTTTGACTGCTGGATTGGACTCTACTAAAGATTGTTGTGAGAATCATTGCTGTAGTCACTTACAGGCAATCAATCAAGTTCATACCTGAAATTGCTGCTATTTTCTTTTTACAATGGAAACGGGAAAATTATCTTCAAGTTTCTTATGTCACATTGAGAACCATATAAAAAACTGTACACTGGCTACTGGAACCCCTCCCCAATTGGTCTAGCTGCAATTCTGCAATAAGAGGTTAAGAAATATGTCAGGTAGACGGATGTGGACCCGCCTTGCCATACACCGGTTTGGCTTTGGGCTATCTGAGGTAGCAGAATCTATGGAATCCCATTTTCACACTTAACTCCTCCAAATGGGGTATCTGCTTCGCTATGTGGACCCCAAGCTGTTACACACATAGATAGTCTTGATAATATGGCTGCTGGCACTGCACTGGGTTGAGGCATGGTACCTCTAGGTCTGAAGGGGAGCATAGTAGATAAAGCGGCTGAAGTCAGGGCTGGCAACACAGGTGCGTACAAGAAGTCCAAGCCGAAGGTCACGTAGATCAATAGCAAAGTGCAGACTACAGAGCTGTGGAGCACAGAAGTGAGAATGGTCAATAAACATGCAAGGATCAGAACCAGAAATATACATGAACTGGGGCTTTATCACAATGGTTAATGAGTCCAATTGCTTAGGTATCCCCCATGGTGGAGGATACCTAGTATAGCAGATGACAGCTGGTGATTGGTTGCGGATGGGATTAGAAAGCATGTGCTGGCCATTAAAGAAAGGGTGCTAGAGCACACATGAGCCCCACAAGCAGAAACGTGACAGTTGGCATGCCTAACCGCAACCCCAGGAGCAGGTGAGCAGCGGCGACCGGCCTTGACAACGTACTAAGCTCTTCCTCTTTTGCTAAACTCTACTCCTTATACATGTGTCAGTTGGAAATAGAGTAATCAGGAGGAAATGAATCCCCATGTTCTCAGCAAGATTTCTACAAGCCTATTTGTTTCAGGAACATGCAGAATAAGGATGACAAACAGTAGAGGCCACACTATGTCCTGTAGCATCATTTATTTCTAGAGAGCCGGAAGACACCGCGTATGGGCTGCGATTGGCACTGCGTATGACGTGATCACGAACATGCGCAGGGTGACTTTTCAGAGCAGTGGTGCGTATGGAAAGCATTTCATACTCAGCCCATTCAGATATAGAGCATGCTTCAATTTATTTCTCCTGCGTATCAATACACAGTGCCCACATGCTGGTATGAATGGAAGAATGAAAGTCCATTGCCTTTCATTGCCTCCTTTCCCTGCGTGTTACGCAAGGGATATACGTGTCCGTAATACGCGGTGACAATACGGCCGTGTGAATGAACTCTTAAGGTCTCGTCCCTTTTTTTTTTCATTTTTGTTTTTTCCTCTTCACTTTCTACAAAATCCCACCATTTTTTAATAGTACTATTCAATGTGCCATATACTGTAGTGAAAAACTGTGGAGTGAAGTGAAATAGAAAAAAGATGCAACTCTGCCATTGTGAAGGGGTGGTGAAGGGGGGGGGGGTGGCTTGTTTACAAAGCTTAAACATTGCGGCAAAAATAATAACTTAATTCTATGGATCGCTACAATTATTATGATACCAAATTTATATAGTTTTACTTTTGCTGTCCTACTTTAAAAAAATAAAATATGTTTTGACAGCCGGAAGCTTTTTATTTTTCCGTCAATACAGTTGTGTAGACCTTGGTTTTTTGCAGGATGTCCTGTAGTTTCTATTGGTACCAATATGGAATTCATTTGGCTTTTTGATCGCTTTTGATTACATTTTTTTTTGGAGACTTTTTGACCAATAAAGCGCAATTTTGGCATTGTATTTATTTTTTTTCCCCTACCATACGGGATAAATACAGGGTTTGATAAATCGGAACTTTACAAACATGGCAATAACAAATACACTTTTATTTTTTTATTATTAATATTAGAAAATAGTTGTTTTTTTTTACTTTTACTTCCTTTAATTTTTTCCAATAATTAATGAAACCATAGAAGAATTCAACTAGCGATCATATAGTATAATTAGAGATGAGCGAGCACTAAAATGCTCGGGTGCTCGTTACTCGAGACGAACTTTTCGCGATGCTCGAGGGTTCGTTTCGAATAACGAACCCCATTGAAGTCAATGGGCGACCCGAGCATTTTTGTATATCGCCGATGCTCGCTAAGGTTTCCATTTGTGAAAATCTGGGCAATTCAAGAAAGTGATGGGAACGACACAGAAACGGATAGGGCAGGCGAGGGGCTACATGTTGGGCTGCATCTCAAGTTCCCAGTTCCCACTATTAAGCCACAATAGCGGCAAGAGTGCCCCCCCCCAACAATTTTTACTTCTGAAAAGCCCTCATTAGCAATGCATACCTTAGCTAAGCACCACACTACCTCCAACAAAGCACAATCACTGCCTGCATGACACTCCGCTGCCACTTCTCCTGGGTTACATGCTGACCAACGCTCCCCTGCACGACCCAGTGTCCACAGCGCACACCAAATTGTCCCTGCACAGCCTTCAGCTGCCCTCATGCCACACCACCCTCATGTCTATTTATAAGTGCGTCTGCCATGAGGAGGAACCGCAGGCACACACTGCAGAGGGTTGGCACGGCTAGGCAGCGACCCTCTTTAAAAGGGGCGGGGCGATAGCCCACAATGCTGTACAGAAGCAATGAGAAATCCAATCCTGTGCCACCTCCATCTGGAGCTGCACACGTGGGCATAGCAATGGGGAATCTATGTGCCACACACTATTCATTCTGTCAAGGTGTCTGCATGCCCCAGTCAGACCGCGGTTTTTATAAATAGTCACAGGCAGGTACAACTCCGCAATGGGAATTCCGTGTGCACCCACAGCATGGGGGGCTCCCTGGAACCCACCGGCAGTACATAAATATATCCCATTGCAGTGCCCTGGACAGCAGAGCTAACGTCAGATTAAATGCAGTTGGGCTTCGGCCCACACTGCATGCCCCAGTCAGACTGGGGTTCTTTATAAGTAGACACAGGCAGTTACAACTCCGTGTGGACCGACAGCATAGGTGGGTGCCAGGAAGCCACCGGCGGTACATAAATATATCCCATTGCATTGCCCATCACAGCTGAGGTAATGTTATGTTAAATGCAGGTGGGCTTCGGCCCACGGCTTAATTTGTAACTAGGCCTGGAGGCAGCCCAGTTAAACAAAAAATTGGTTCAGGTGCAAGTTTCAACGCTTCAATGAGCATTGAAACGTATAAAAATTGTTTACAAAAATTATATGACTGAGCCTTGTGGGCCTAAGAAAAATTGCCCGTTCGGCATGATTACGTGAGGTTTCAGGAGGAGGAGCAGGAGGAGGAGGATGAATATAATACACAGATTGATGAAGCTAAAAGGTCCCCGTTTTTGATGGTGATGGAGAACGATGCTTCCATCCGCGGGTGCAGCCTACATATTGTTTAGGTATCACTGCTGTCTGCTGGTGGAGAAGAAAAGTCTGGGGAAATCCAGGCTTTGTTCATTTTTATGAGTGTAAGCCAGTCGGCACTGTCGGTTGACAGGCAGGTACGCTTATCCGTGATGATTCCCCCAGCTGCACTAAACACCCTCTCTGACAAGACGCTAGCCGCAGGACAAGCAAGCACCTCCAGGGCATAGAGCGCGAGTTCAGGCCACGTGTCCAGCTTCGACACCCAGTAGTTGTAGGGGGCAGAGGCGTCACGGAGGACGGTCGTGCGATCGGCTACGTACTCCCTCACCATCCTTTTACAGTGCTCCCGCCGACTCAGCCTTGACTGGGGAGCGGTGACATAGTCTTGCTGGGGAGCCAGAAAGCTGTCAAAGGCCTTAGAGAGTGTTCCCCTGCCTGTGCTGTACATGCTGCCTGATCTCCGCGCCTCCCCTGCTACCTGGCCCTCGGAACTGCGCCTTCTGCCACTAGCGCTGTCGGATGGGAATTTTACCATCAGCTTGTCCGCCAGGGTCCTGTGGTATAGCATCACTCTCGAACCCCTTTCCTCTCCCGTGCACACTGGGACCAGAAGTTTATTTACTTTTGTGGAAAAAGAAGCAGGAGCATGAAGAAGTAAAGTGTGGACACCATGATTATTATTGGAGTTACTTTTCATGTCCTTCTTTTGGCATGGTTGTAAATGCTGGTAAGGCCCAAGTGTCCTCATTCTGCAAGGAAGGAACCAGGAGAAAATATTTGAGAGGGTCTAAATTTGATGACCTTTCAGGTAGATTCTTTTAAAATCAGTTTTTATGTGTGCATTCAAGAGATTTAGCCACTTGTGATGAGTGAACTTTTCAAAAGTTCGGTTTGGCCAGTTTGCCAAATTTTGGCAAAAAGTTTGGTTCAGTCCAAATTCGTTTGAACCAAACCAGAATATCACCAATACCTCTAAAACTGCTGTAAAAGACTGTATAAGAGCCATAAAAGCCCTGTATAACACTCTTATGTCACATAGGAGTGTATCTAAATACCTTCCAGCTGTTTTAAATCAAAGATAATTAAGAAGAAAGAAGAAGAAAAATAAGTAACGTTAAAGAAAATGAAGAAGAAAAAAGAGAAGGAAAAAAAAGATTATTTTCCCTCCCTCCTCTTTTTTTTCTTTCAGCTAAATATTCTCCTTTTTCCTTCTTCTTCTTTTAAAAAGAAGTAAAAATGAAAAAGAAGGAAAAGGAAAGAAGGAGGCAGAGAAAGAAAAATTTTAGTGGGTTTGGCCATGATAAACTGCCAGAGGTTCCGATTTACGCGGAACTGAACTTTTAGGAAAATTCTGCCCTAAACAGGGTTTTGCTGTTTCAGTTCACTTAACAATATTGGCCACTTTATAAAAGCCATTTTCATGCACCTTATTAGAGTGGTCCTCTGTTCAGGACCCTCATCTCTTGGCCATAGAGGATCATTTCTACAAAAAGTACCTCTCTCTCCGGAAGACCTGTTCTAGATTACACAGACAACCCATTGATGTTAATGAGCACTATATAATTTCCCTTTTGGTACTGCTGCAGGGAAACTGAACATTTGCTGACAGCCTACATCCAGATTACAGCTATCATATTGAGCTTTAGTGACCAAAGGTATAGGATACATTCGGAAATCTAGGATTTTCTTCATCTTGTGCAACTACCCTACTCCTGTATCTATATACCCTGACCAAGGCATGTTGGTGACCCTCCACCAGCTTCCCACCTTTCCTGATCTTAACTAGGCTCTTGCTCTGCTTTGGGCATCAAGAGAACGTGTCCTACCTCAGGTTGAATGGAGGAATTTGACAGTACATTGATGTACTGTATTTTAAAGGAAATTGTTTCTAGGTAAAAATAAGTTACAAGGTAACATGTTAGGTGGAGAAGTGGAGGGGCAATATCCTGATAGGCCAGCAGAGTCACCTTCTGCCAAGTAATTAGCATATTTTCCCCTCCCATGTGTGTGTTTTCCAGTTGTTGTCGCCATTCATCTTATCTCTTGTGTCTATCAGGTCCAGTTCTTGATGGCCTCTTGACACAGTTTAGCTGCTAAGCTGACTTCACATTATTGTTACAGCTCACCAGTTTTTCCCTGGAGGCATTGCTTACCACTATGGAATGGAGTTCCCAGCAGTCGAGAAGTGGGGAGGGGCCAGAGGTCACTGCAGGCTCATGCATGAGTCTTGGACTGGCTAGTTGGTTCAGGTGGTCACACCAATCAATGTGATTGGTGGGGCATGTGAGGAAGTAAGAGGATAAAGATTGCTAGAATCCAACCGTTCCTCACCACGTACAAGCTAAAGACACTCGTTGTTGCCCTCATCCACTCCTGACTCGACTACTGCAACTCACTGTTCATTGGCCTTCCCTGCACCAGACTTTCCCCCCTTCAATCCATACTAAACGTGGCAAGTAGGTTCATTTTTCTATCCAGCCCTTTCTTAGATGCCTCTGCACTATGCCAGTCACTGCACTGGCTGCCCATCCACTGCAGAACTAAATTTAAATTCCTCACCCACAAGGTTCTCCATGGCGCGCACCACCAGACATTGCTTCCTTCCTATCCGTACACCACACAGCCTGAACACGCCGATCCGCTAACACACTCAGACTAAACACCCCTCTAATACGAACCTCACATGCTCGCCTCTGGAATGCTCTACCCCAAGGAATGCGGACAATCCCTGATGCATGAAATTTCAGACGCACCTTAAAAACGCATCTCTTCAGGGGGGCAAACCAAATCTCCTGACCTAGTCCCCCTGCCCCTCCCCTCCACACCTTCCACCCTGCCTATCACATACGACCTCTACGCTTTCACCTTCTTACTGCTCCCACCTCGTTTGCAGCCTAATAACTGATGTCCACATACATTTCCCGTACTGCCTGTGTTCCCCATGCCTCATCTCCCCCCCTCTCCACCTGTGCCTCCTGTATCACCCCCACCCTGTTTGTTTAAAAGTGATTGTATATCACATGTAATTGTTGTATTGTCTGTGTTCCCCCATGCCTGAAAGCGCTGCAGAATTAGTTGGCGCTATGCAAATAAAGATTATTATTAAAGGAGATGTCCCGCGCCGAAACGGGTTTTTTTTTTTTTAAACCCCCCCCCCCGTTCGGCGCGAGACAACCCCGATGCAGGGGTTAAAAAAACCACCCGCACAGCGCTTACCTGAATCCCGGCGGTCCGGCGTCTTCATACTCACCTTCTGAAGATGGCCGCCGGGATCCTCTGCCTCCGTGGACCGCAGCTCTTCTGTGCGGTCCACTGCCGATTCCAGCCTCCTGATTGGCTGGAATCGGCACGTGACGGGGCGGAGCTACACGGAGCCGCTCTCTGGCACGAGCGGCTCCATAGAAGACTGCTGAAGACCCGGACTGCGCAAGCGCGGCTAATTTGGCCATCGGAGGCCAAAAATTAGTCGGCTCCATGGGAACGAGGACGCTAGCAACGGAGCAGGTAAGTAAAAAACTTTTTATAACTTCTGTATGGCTCATAATTAATGCACAATGTATATTACAAAGTGCATTATTATGGCCATACAGAAGTGTATAGACCCACTTGCTTTCGCGGGACATCTCCTTTAATAAAGAGCAGGAACCACAGAGTGTTACTTGCTGCCAAATTTATGAATGGAGCCTGCCAAAACCAAATGATCAGTGGTGAGAGATGTTAGACCTAGAGTCTTAGACCCCTCCTTCTTCCGCGTTTCCAGAAGTGGCTACAAAAGTTGCCTGAAGTTGTATATATTATATACTGCTGTGTGGGATGCTACTACTGTGAAATAATATTGTAGTGCATTATGTACTGCAGAATTCTCTAAGGGCGTCTATTAGAACAAACAAAAAACACATACTCACCTTTCTTCAGCTGCCAGGGCTCAGCCGTGCCCTCTCTGCACTGTCTCCGACTCTGCAATGTAGTTATTTGAGCAGGCGAGAGCTGCCTGTGATTGGCTGAGCTCCTCAGCCAATCAGAAGCAGCTTTTTCAGCAGGTGGGGATTTTAATTCCCCACCTGCTCAAAGAACTGCAGTGTAGAGAGGACGCAGCTAAGCCCTTGCAGCTGAAGAAATAAATTTTTCACACTAGTTTGCCCTGTTTTTCAGGGAAGGGCTTATATTTAAAGGCTTTCCCTGAAAAACATTTACAGGGTGTCGGCAGCTGGATCCTCTACCGCAGCTGTCATCTGTGACAGCTGTGGTAGAGAATTCTTTATTTCCCGCAGGGATGAAGAAAACATCTGCCGCATGTGGTAGATGTGTTCTTCATCCTCGCGGGGGACACGGCAGTGGGGGATGCGCACTTGTATACACGTGTGTTTTTGCGCGTACAGGGGTGCACACATATGTATGCACCTATGCATGCACACACTCATGTGAAGCCACCCTAAAAAAGATTTGAAAGTTGCATTCCAAGTAGGGTGGTCCTAAAGAAATGGTGACCTCAGTGATCTGCTGCAAGGACTTTGGGACTCAAAATCAACACTTTAGTTTTCCAGTGCCCTCCCTTTAGTTATGGAAGTTGAAGGATTGACAAGTGACTTTTTACTACTGGGTGCACTTCTATTAGGATCAGTGGATGTGTGCTGTACCACTGGTTTGACTCTGGGCCAAATCTAGAGGCAACACCTGAGGAACCCGGTCTTCACCCTTTCTCCCTACCAGTTGGGATCTGAGCTTCCCTGCAGGGCCTCCAGGCTGTTACAATGGAAGTGATTGCAGTTAAATTATAAGTGACACTGCAATACACCAGGGCGTGGTACAGGAGCCTGTGAACAGAGGCATAATCAGAGAAATCCTGATCAAGCAGGCAGCATAATTTCAGAAGAGGGACAGCCCAAAGGTCAGGACACACAGAATAGGTTCAACATAGTACAAACGGGCCAAGAGTCACCACAGACAGCAGAATCTTCAACAAGCTGAGATCAGGTACACAAAGTTAGTTCAACATTGTACAAACACCAGGTGTCAGGGCAGACAGGAGAATGGTCAATACAACAAGCAGAGGTCAGGAGTGGAGAATGCAGAGTAGTCAGTTATAGCCAGAGCCAGAAAACAGGAAGTCAGAACAAATGGAAAACACCTTCAGCTGGACAACCCCCCCCCCCCGCAAAAGCTTATGCACCTTATGTACCTAATATAACTAAAGCTGCTTAATGATTGGCAAGAGACAAAATAGCAAAGTGCACCCTAGCCCTTTAGACTGTGGGCATGTGCCAGAGCGTGCCTTTTGGGCAGCAGAGAGGGACAAGCAGGGGATCAGAGTCAGAAATCTGCCACACATATATCAGGTACGCAAGCTCCGTGGCTGCAAGCAGATGAACATGAGGCCAGATGATGGTCTTGGTTGTGAGTTATAACAGGTTCCATAGTGAAAGGGAGGAGTCACCCCATGACCATTGTGATAGACATGATGATTATTTTGTATAAAATGTCTATCGATTTGTATAACGTAAATGTATTTTGCTATTGTAATGACTTTTAGCTCTGAGGAGTTTAAAGGACACACACACAATCTAATCATGGTATTTGCTAGACAATGGATGTGTGATGTAATGTTAGTTAAGTACATAGAAGTTACACAAGAAGCCTCTAAGAGTTAAGGGCCATAGTGTTGTGTATATCTGTGTTCAATACTGAGTGTTTACCTAGGCCCCCTTCCGCTCCTCACACAAGCTAGTTAAACAATGATTTGTCAACTACACAGAATTCCTTAAGGTTGTCTGCATGCTAAAGCAGACAAAGTCCACACAATGGCGGACGTGAGGAAGGGTGGGCAGAGAGGCGGGAGATTCTATATGATCCGACAAATGAGAATCTTATATGTTACTGATGTAACCTGTTGCACGCCCATTGTATGTTTTTACAATAAAAGGCCCTGTCTGGATGTTTCTCCCAGAAGAGCCATTTTGAGCATGAGACTGATACCTCGTGTTTGACCTGGTCAGTGTGCGCATACTGCTTCTACTCAATTAGGAAGCTACAAAATACCCTGAAGCCTGCTGGAGAAACCATAATCCAGATCACCATGACTTGGAATAAGCCAAGACGATACCATCTGTAGAGTGTATTCTGCATCCCAGAAAGGTGAGAGTAGACCACGTAATAGAGAGTGGCATCCCTATGACCCACAGTGGCATGGTGAGAATGACAGGGTCCCTGTGCCCACAGACCCTCTAGCAGAACCGTATACAGTGAGAACTTCTGTGGTGGTTGAGATAACCATCCCAAGTTCAGACTTCCCTTATTTGTGTCTCAGTAGGGGCAGGCAAAACAGGAAGCAGAGTACAATTTTAGGAAATAAATTTGGAGAATAAGTTGCCAATAGAAGTTTCAAGTAATATACAAGTGGTCTGCAGTTATTACCGAATCGTTGGATAACGTAACTAACTCTAATGATGTGCACAACTCTAACGTGACCAAAATATTATAACAATCTTTTAGAAATAACAAAAATCAAGGATGCACCTTAATTATAAAACACGCAGTAGTCCCACTGAAAGTTTCAAACCAGCAACCCAGTGGGCGGTTGCTCGTACACAGTGCAAAAGTAAAGCAGATGTCCAATTTCTCGTTTGCAACTGGCAGATGAACATGTATTTCTCTGGTATTGGCTTGAGCTCACGTGTTTTAACTGTCCATAAGTCAAGTTTTTTCTGAGGGCCACCTCACGTATCTCCAGCATGTGGGTGTAGTGTCCCGAAGTCTATATATCTGACCCGTCCATACTAGTAATACATGTCATGTCTTCAGTGTAGATGCACTGTGCAAATTGTCTTGTCTCTAGTTATGTGTATTGCACAGCTGCAGCATGTAGGACGTTAATGTCTGTGAATGTCAAGGATATGTCTTGTCACGTGATGCTGCACTATATATGTGTTTGCAAAAGGTGTGCAAAGGGCTTCTGTTCTGGCTGTCTGTTCTTCTGGGTTCCTTGAGAGAGAGTGCCAGTCACATGGTGGTACCTTCAACCCTCATGTGGTGAAGAATGGAGGCTGAGGAGAGGTATCTTGATGCTCCCATCCCAGGACCCCTACCTAGAGAGTGAGTGGAGAAAGGAGCCCGCCGTGCAGTGTTCAAGCTACTAAGCGCAAGTGAGTGTCTGTGGAGTGTTTTGTCCACCTCTGGCGTGTCTGTCCAGGTGTGAAGTCATACAGATAACTCAGCCTGTAGGCCCGGTTTCATCCTGCATCCCAGAGTGTGCTTGTCTGTCCAGGAATCATACAGATAACTAGGACTGTAGGCCCAGTGTCATCCTGTGTTCTCCTCCCTGACCTTGCTTAACTGTTCTTCCAGCACTGGTGTGTGAAAGTTACTTTAAAGAAAGTAACTAAAGTTCCAGTCCCTGCCCATTCCCAGTGATTGAGGTATTCAACTATAACTGTGTGTGGACTCTATTATTTTTCCTGCCGAACAACCAACGGTGTGAAGCAACGGTGGCATCACAAGTGACAACTTCTCTAGTCCACTACACCACTATACAAGTAACTGCTATCCCAGCATTGCCTGGAAGAGGCCTAGCGGTGCCTTGGCTCAGGCTGTATGCATCCTTCTGGGGAAGAGTTTGGTAGAGCCACTGTAATAAGTGCCATCTCTACCCCTGCTATTTCCTCAGCATCTGCCTCGTGTCTGCAGGACACCACCAGGGTGAAGCGTCTTTGAATGTTTATTGGGGGTACCCTGATGCACAGAGCTGTAGAACAATGTGGTCTCTCTGTTTCAGTCTCTCTAGCTGCAGCCCCTGCAGCTTTTTTCTCTCAGCAATGTCAGTTTTGACACTTTATGGAACCACGCTTCCCAGTTACAGGCTCCCTCCTTTCCCATTCCACTGTCCCTCTCGAGCTGGCACGGAATATCCAGGACTCGTCTTGCATGGCTCTCACAGTCAAATCCTCACTCCTCTTGCAGCTCTATCTCTCTATGCAATGCAGTCTTTCAAGGCTGAGTACCACTGGGATTGCGCTCTAGCTTGTCTCATCCAGTATTCGGCTCCTACAGTTACCGCCTGAGCACTGAGCCCGGGCACCTCTTTATCCTCCCCAGTCCTCCAGACATCCCATCTGATCTTTGCAGCCAATGGGAAGGAGTATGCAATACTCCATAGAGAAATGCACAAAATGCAGTAATGTATGACAGCCAAGAGAGGTTGCCCTTATACCATCCAAGGAAACATCATCTGAGCCCCTTCCATTTATTTAACCCTTTCCAATCCACTGTCTGACGTCTAAAGACATTCTGATTGAAGGCTGTACAGCTCCGATGTCACAAGACGTCCATCAGGGTGTTGTTACTGTATATTACTGGCTGCTCTGTTGTTGGGGGCCTCTCCAGCATGCTACATACCACAGTACTGGCTCTAGCCAGCAGATGACACCATTGTATAATGGCAGAAAGAGAAAGACCCCTAGGAAACCCTGAATCCAAAAATGGATTGCAAAGAGTTAATGTTGTGCAAACAAAGCATTGATTCACCTTCCTCAACAGTCTTTCGAAAGTTATTCCAATTGATCCTTACAAAGAACTTCAAAAAAAGTTTTGATCATGAAATGTAGTTTTACACTCAATAGATAATTAGACTTTGCAGTATTTTTATTCTCTCCTTCCTGCCTGTGTGATGTTTCCTGTACAGCTGTGACCTGTACATTTAGATGCTTATTTACAGGCAGCTTCTCTGAAGCTTAAGTACTGTTCATCGGTGACCTCCGACTCATTAAACGCCACATCTATATCTACTTATTACTGTTAATTTTCTAAAATCATGCTACTGTTCCCCTACCTGTTATTATGCTCTCTCTAATAATGGCAGCAGCATAATAAATGTGAGGCGGAGAAGAACACGCGGCTTTGTGTTCTCTGCAGCTGTAATGTACTGGATGGGTGACCTCGCATTTGCATATTGATTCTCCTTTTCCCCCTATACGCATATTTGTCTCCGACCTTTCCACTCTCCCTCATTTGTCTCTACGTTATTATATCGCATTTAAACAATCGATCCTGTAATGTAATGTAAACACTCTCCCGGTACGTGCCCAATCCCTACAGCATTACGGCAGGGCACAGGGCAAAGACGTGGGTGCTCTACTTACAAAATGCATCTGATAGTCATAGGGTATAAAAAGTGGCAAATGGAAGGCTAGGAGTCAAGGGTTCATATTTGATAGATAACAGGTGTGTAAAAGCTTGGATCACATAAACACTTCAGATGGATGTTGTATCAGTTAGTGTGGAGAATGGCTGCTTTACTATAGATCGGTGCTAAAGCTGCACTGTCTGTTATAACTGGGATACACTATGTCTCAATAGCTTGAATAGACTGGCTACATGGCTGGCCTTGGCTATGTGCGACCCATGGGGTTGCACAAGGTCAACAGCCCCCAACTTGTAGGGGGGCACCATGCAGACGTAGGCCAGGAGCAATCGTCCCCCTTAGGTTCGCCTGGCCAGATTATCTTTTACCTCAGTATTGTAGAGCTACATGAATCATTCTCCTGCTGCCTCTGTATCCTCCTCTCCAGGGGCGTACCTAAGAGCTCAGGGGCCCGGGTGCAAAAGTTCAGCTCGGGGCCCCCCCTTGGGCCTCCACCCCACACTCCCCCGTACCCATACCTAGATCGTGCTGCATACATGATCTGCTCCTTGGCATAATCTTTCCAAACATGACACATTTCCTGCACATGAAAATTTGTTTGTAGCCCCGCAGGCCACTCTCACACACACCGCTTTTTACCGCTATTAGCACAGCGCCCCGGGTGCCGTACTAACCGCGGTACAACACTCCCATTGATTTTAATGAGCTTACTCAAATCTGCGCTGGAACGCGGTGTCCCTAATGCTGTGATTTTCATGAGCTGTCTGTTCTATTTTTGCGTTTTCGTGGTTTTTAACACATCCCATCACCCATCACAATCATGGGGTGCATTAAAAAGTGCTGTCAAACGTGTGAATACAGTAAATCAAGGGAGATGTATAACTTATAGCAGAGATAGATAGATAGACAGACAGACAGACAGACGGACGGACATGAGATAGATAGATAGATAGATAGATAGATAGATAGATAGATAGATAGATAGATAGATAATATATACACTTACCTCGGGGGCCCGGACTGCTTCTCCATCTCACAGCAGCAGGGGAGCCAGACACTGCAGCTCCATGTTCAGCAGGAAGCAGGGGGGCAGCACATGATCACTGTGCCCTGCTGGCCCATGTGACTTCTTCCCTCCTCCTCCTCTCCCTTTCTTTGCCGGGCTCTCACTCAGGCTGGCCATTCTGCATGCAGCCTGATTGGAATCTTGCTGCACAGAGACCAGCCAGCCATTAATGCACTGAATGTGCAGATGGGTATGGCGGAGGGCGGCCTCAGGGCCCCCTGAGCGCAGGGGCCGGGTCACCATGGCGACCCCAGCAACCCCTGACGCTACGCCTATGCTCCTCTCTGCTGTTATGAGGCACCACTTTGAGCCCATTGCTTAGTTCTGCTACTATATTTATTTTATGAACTTGGTTCTGATATTGTATCTATGTACTGTGGTTGATTCTGCTGCTGTATTTATGTTATAAGCTTTGTTCTCATGCTGTATTTATGTTATGAGCTTTGTTCTGGTGCTGTATTTATGTTGTGAGCTTGATTTCAGGGCTGTATTTATGTTATGAGTTTGGTTCCAGAGCTTTATTTATGTTATGAGCTTGATTCTGATGCTCTATATTTGTACTGAGCTTGAGTCTGATGCTCTATTTATGTACTGAGCTTAGTTCTGGTGTTGTATCTATTTATTGGGCTTGGTTCCCATGCTGTATATATGTTATGAGCTTGATTCTGGTGCTGTATTTATTCGCTGAACTGTCCTGTGTGGTTATACTGCTATCTTGATACTTCTCCACAGACTACCAAAAAATTCTACATAGGATGCCATCTAATCTAAGGCTGGCACTGAACGACCATTTATAACAGTAGGAACTTACAGGGTGGTCAGCTGTGCGGGGGGGGGGGGGGGGGACCCACATGCTCTACAGCAATATGAGAGATCCAAAATGTAGTGCAAGAAGGTTCTTAGGTTCATTTGTTCATTATGTTAACATAATTTGCAGAAAAAGTGTCATTTTGCCAACATTTATCAAGAAAGGTGCTAATTATATAGAATGCCTATAGTTATTGAGGTTTAGAGGAACACTGCTGTTTCCAGAAAGAACACCACGCTTGTCTAAATGTTGTATGTGGAGCTGAGCTGCAATACCAGACACAACCCATAGAGAAGTGCAGCGCTGTTTCTGGAGGAAATTAGTCATGTTTTCTATTTCTATGGCTAGTTTCACATGGGAAAGTATGATATCAGGCTGAAAAACCCGGCGCGATATCACGCTCGTCAACATGTGTTTTACCCGCTGATGCGAGTCGATTTTCAGTCAAAATTGCCTTTGCATCGCGTCTGTGAAATTCCGATCCTCTTGCGAGTGTGCACAATGGGTGATGCGATGCGGAAAAAAATCACTCATGTGTATGACCCCATTCAAAAGAGTGGAGTTTATATTCGTGCGTGTTTTTGGGTGCCTCGCAACGCACAAAACCTGCACAAGATTCTCACCCATGTGAAACTAGCCTGAAGCAAATAGTTTTAACCTATTGTTTCTACATGAACACAGGGTCGGCCATCTTGCCGGAGCTACAGGGACATTATTTACAGTAGCATTCAGAAGTGCTTTACAGCAGCCTGAGGGCGAGCACCCACTGGCGTTTTTTTACCTGCGTTTTGCGTTTTTCCTGCACAGGCATAGAGATAACATGTGTTCCTGTCCACTGGCGTTTTTTTTGCGTTGCGTTTGCGTTTTTAACATAGGAACTGTCAGTTGCATATGTGTCCTTATTTTTCTCCTAATGCACCCATGAAAGTCAATGGAAATTAATGGAAAAGCCGCGAAAACGCCGCGAAAAACGCCGCGAAAAACGCGTGGAAAAATCGCGGGAAACGCGGCGAAAACGCAAATGCCAGTGGGTGCTCGCCCTTAGGCTGACTTCACATGGATGAACGCGAAATGGGGCCGTTAACCAAGGTGCCATATTGCACTCGCCAGCATGTGAATTCCCAGTGGATGTGAAGTATGTTTTTATATCAGAACAGCCTGGTATCACTTTGGGTAAAAGCGATCCTGTCATCCACAGCGGAGAATCACAGAGTTTCCCCAATTGTTTTCAATGGGAGACCTCTCATCATGTGACCTAGCATGTGGTGCGATGCTGCCGCCGGCCCCATTGAAAGCAATAGACGGTGCGATGCAAGATCATGCACAAGATAGGACATTCCTTGATTTGTTTCCTGCATCGCATCATGCTGCAATGCAGGAAAACATCGCTCGTGTATGACCCTATTCAACAGGCAGCTTTACGGGCCATTCATACAATAAATGGGAGATGACCCATTGCTTTCTATGGGAGATTGTTGTGAGCATGTACAGGGAAGGGGGAGGAGGTAAGCTGTGACCGCCATCCATTGGGAATGGCAGATCCTGTGTTATCTATATATAGGTGTCAGCTTTGTGGTTAATGTAAAAACTGCAGGATTCTAAGAATAATTTAAAACATAGATTGTGACATCAAAAATTTTAAAAAAATGTGTTTTACCTAAAAATGATTTCTAAAAGAGCTCATGTTCTGATGACACATGATTATTTGATATGGGATGAACCCGCACTTCATCTTAAAACAACAGCTTAAAAAAAATCGTGCTCCTAGAAGATGTTAATCTTTTGCTGCAAACTCGTCCTGCAGTTCCATCTCAGGCAAATCTGTAAATGATGAAAGTTATGGGGTGATTAGATGAACGGTCTTGTCACCTGAGGTCCTAAAAGTAGTTCCCCCCTTGGCCTATAAGAGGCTCTCGGAGGCTCCTTGTGTGTAGTGACCTCTTCTTCCGCTTGTAGAGCTCGTTGACCACTATCCCGTAGTAGAAAACCAGAGAAGCATTAGAAGTGCAAAAAAGTAGAAGGGATACTCACATCCAAAAGGACATCTCTCTTTATTCAAAAACTTCCATTACAACAAAGGCAACGTTTCGACAGCCATTTGCAGTCTTTATCAGGCCCATCTACACAGGAACACACAGCTATGAAATAGAAAACAGACACCAAGCACCGAATAACAATCAATATATAAAAACACTCCTACTTATAGCAGTTGTGTAGACAGAAGTATCGAGAACTGGTTACATGTGTGTGTCATATTAGATAATATTAGAGAACTAAAGGTCCATACACGGGCGGCGCAATCCCAGCATCTCCGAGAGTGTATTGAGCATGAACGAGAAATGTCCTGGATCTCACGGGATTACCCAACCAAAGATTCTAGCACACGCGCAGTTCTTTCAACTCACTGGCAATGTAATCAGTCTGCGCAAACAGCATATATCTATATTACACTCAAGTTCGGCACTGTGGAGCAATTCCAGCGACATTATTGGTTCTAATTCACAATTCCAGCAACCTCATTGGTTCTAATTCACAATTCCACCAACCTCATTGGTTCTGATTCACAATTCCAGCAACCTCATTGGTTCTGATTCACAATTCCAGCAACCTCATTGGTTCTGATTCACAATTCCAGCAACCTCATTGGTTGTTTGGCTTGTCTGATTCAACCTCATTGGTTGTTTGGCTTGTCTGATTCAACCTCATTCGTTGTTTGGGTCCCCTGATTCAACCTGATTGGTTGTTAGTGCCGAACTTGAGTGTAATATAGATATATGCGCGCAAACACCGTCACCATACATGGCAGCTAGTATACATGTACTGCTCATGCGTCACATGCCGAGCATCCCCAATGTATCTCTCAGGTAACCCTTCAGTGTCCACTAGGCATCATAGATGCCACAGCTTTCAAATAAAGAAGTATATTGTATCAGAGCGACCCACTCCCCTCAATGTACTTGTTATAGATCTAAACAAGGATTATTGCCAATCTCGGCTGTCTTATAGGGATATCATAATAGGCCATATACTAGAGCCTCCATGCCCACCCATATCACATCTTGTATCCAAGCTAGAGGTGGTACAACAGGGTACTAGAGCCTCCATGCCCGCCTGTATCACATCTTATATCCAAGCTAGAGGCAGACCAACAGGGTACTAGAGCCTCCCTTCAAGGGGTCAGCTTTCTGCAATAAATTCTCCTTTTGCTCTGATATTGTAATCACTTACTTATATCAGCATTACAATCACACAGAGCAAATGTCATTCCATCCGACAACTTCTAGGGGAGGAATTGTATTTGACAATGAGAATGCAATAAACCTAAAAATGTGGAATAAATGCACAAAACACTTTATCTGGGTGTCAAATTGGCCGCAATGTTATTTGACTCATAGTACTAAAACAATCACAGGAGTCAGCGGAAGTTTTAGGCCATTGGTACTCACAACTACTGGGAGATCCCCAGCTATGGTTTGTGACATACAGCATACAGACATGAAACAAGGAGGTGCTGCAGACTGACTTGTGTAATCCCGCCATATTAGAATTGTAGCTGATATACAATACAATGTTAATGAGCAGATAACAGATACAATAACACATGCTTCATCAAATAAGTGATAGTCGCATAGTTCAGTTATTAACCCCTTATAGGAGTGCTCCCTTCTTGGCTCTTCATGGCTTAGATAAGGTAAACCCGGCCGTCTGTTTCTGACCATGTATTTTTGAGGAAAAATGGCATGACACCCTTGCCTCACCTTCTGTATTCACCTGATCTCGCCCAATGTGACTTCTTTGTATTCTTCGTGCTTTGAGCAGTGGAGAGGAACACACAATTTCACAGCTGCATGTTGGTCGTATGAATTAGCCATCACAAAATAGGTGAAAAACTGAACAACTTAAAAAACCTCATTAGAGCCGAACGCAACCTTCCCCAACCACTTCGACTAGCATACCGCCTCATAAGGGGTCCGCAGGCATCCAACTAGAAACAGAAACCGCTACTAGTAACGCCCCGGCAGCCAGAAGATGATTCCTGTTTCTTTTGGGTGCCCCTTTCATATTTGGTATTCCCATAACCATAAAAACCTGTTGAATAAAAAAAGGGCCATACGTCATGATCAGTGATTGACGGAAAGTTAATACTCTCTGGTGGAAAAACACAGTTTCCCCATGAAATACATTCAATGCTAAACATGTAAGGGGTAAAATGCAGCAATGCGATGTGTGCACAAGCTCACGCCCAGCCCGGCAGTATCACACCTCTAAGCACCCCTCCCTGTGTCAGTTTTGGTGATAGGAAGAGGTGGAGCCTAATTTTGTCCACTGCATGATGTTTTCTGGCAAGGTTTTCCAGTCCCTTAGTAAGTTCAGGCCACCTAACAACAGCCAGGCTTAGCAAGAAAAGAAGGCCTGTGTTTGGTAGAATAGAGTCCTCTATGCAGATTGAGCTAGAGTGGCAGTATAAGAGTAAGGAGTGGGCAGAGCTAAGTCAGTCTAGCCAGATCAGAGGAGACTGAAGGAGAAAGAAAAAGGTTCTGCCAAGTCATTGCAGAGCAGTCAGTGTAGTGGGAAGGAATAACATCTAAAAGAGCAAGAACTGTTTAGTTGAGAGCATCAGAGGGAAAAGAAAAGAAGATTTAAATAGAAAGAGGAGAAACTAACTCCTCCTGTCAGGGCTCAAACCTACAAACTCTTGTGTTCCAGTTGGCAGCTCTTTCTGCTAGACTAATCCAGGAGTTAAGAAATGGTTGTTTAGTAAAAATTCCTTCCTGCGCTCACAGAGCCTACTTAAAAGACGTAGTAAAAATATTCCTCCAAATGAAGGAGACCTACTTTGGAGGAGGGGGTTATGGTATCCAATGTTCCCCCTCCTAATTCCAACACCTCTATGCAGCCACCAAAGAATTTTCCTTTCAGCCCAAAAGGTTTCGTCTTTTGTATTAATCTGAAACCTAGCCTTAATCTCTATTTCCCAATTACCTAGTTTCTGCCTCCTGGTCCTGACCCACCCCTATTAATGATTGCACTTCCTATATAAGCCTAGCCCTACCACTTCTTTATTGTGTTCCACCACCTTGACCAAGCTCCTCTTCCTCCGGCTCATCTACAATCATATCGATACCTACTACTGCTGACATTTGGCTTCCATTGACTACGCTTCCATCTCATCTATTTTTACTCCATACCGATACCTACTGCTGCTGATCTTTGGCTTCCATTGACAACACTTCCGTCTCATTCACTTGTACTGCATACTGTGACTTCTCGATAACGACTCCCGGCTATTCTGACTACTTTCCAGTGATCGACTCAGCTACTACACCTGCGGCTCCAATCCAGCATCGGTAAAATGCAACACCTCCACTTGGTCTCCCCCTTTATCTTGCTCTGCTCCACTGAGAACATCAGAAGGGAGGACACTGAGCGGAGGTCAGTAAGGTAGTGTCAGCATGCAGGAGAAGGGGGCAAAAGAATCAGGAGGGGTCATCCTGTGTGACAAGGGGGAGTGGACAGCTATGAAGGGGCAGGAAGTAAACCATGCTAGGGCATCATGTGTGATGGGAGAAGGGGAGAGAGCCATAAGGCCAGTCTCACACACACAGTCAGTAAAACCCAGTGTCTTACTGCGATTTTAAGTGGCGTTTTAGAACGCATTTTACAGCATTCAACAGAGTTTTGTAACGCACCCCATCGTTATAATAAGCAATGAGGTGCAATAAAAACGTTTAAATGCACGGAAATATAGCCAACAGCGCTCGAAACCCATGTTCGAGCGCTAGTCTGTTAAGCCCCACTGAAACGCCATGATAAACCCTGTAAAAAGCATTGTGTGTGAGAGTGGCCTGCGAAACAACATACCGCTAGGGGTCGCAGGGCCCCGCCATATGCCGTTTCACCACCGCAGACCGGCTGTAGATGGCACTCAGAGAGGAGAGGGATTGTTACGTGAAAGCAAGCAGCTAATTACAGGCTACTGACTCCCCGGGCGCGGCCATCCCTTCCATTCAGAGACTGCAGTTGTGATTGCGGTTTTAAAAAAAACAAAAAAGCATGTATTGCTTAAATCCACATGCGGTTTTTAATAGTGTATGCAGGTTCTTAAAAAAATATGTGGTTTTTGAATACCGTATGCAGTTTTTGTGTTTTTTATTTTTTATTTATTGTTTTTTTTTTTTTAAATTAGGGTGATTCAAAAATGCAACAAAAAACATGGACACGGCTCGAGGGCTCCTTCACACGGGTGAGTGTGATATGGGGCCGTGAATATTGCCCCAATATCGTGCTCCCCATCGTGTGAAAACCCTGTCGATGAGAGGCCTCACATTACCACTTCCTGCTGTGATGTGTCAGCCCTATCCCACCCCCCTGCAGTGAGTGACTGGGACGATCAGGTGACCACCGAGTACTTAAAGTGGTCCTGCCCGCGGCTCGCCTCAGACGCATGCTGGCAGAGTTTAGGGAAAGCGCTGCTGCTGATATAGGGAAAGTGTTAGAGTAGGATCCTGTCTTCAAGAACCCCAACGGTCCTTCTTAGTGCTGCTACTCATCGTGTGCATTACTGTTGTGGCTGGCTGGCACCAACTTTTGTATTACGCATCTAGGCCTGTTCCCAGCCTTTCAGTAATAGCGTTCTCAGCCTGCAGTGCCGTACAACCAGCTCTCACTGTGAGACTGCACTCTAACATTTCCTAGCCTACTGCAAAGTATTTCAGTTATACCGTTCTGTGTGTGCTGTGCATAACCCAGAGTTTAGGAACAGAGCTGCCTATATAGGGAAGGTTTTACAGTCCTCCTGATCCTCTGTGCAAGAACCCCAACAGTCCTTCTTATGGCTACATCTCACCGTGTGCATTACTGTTGTGGCTGGCTGGGAGCAGTTGTGCACCATTTTTTTTCCTTAAAAATCTATCCTTCTGCAGAGCATTACAGCTATAGCGTTCTCAGTCTGCAGTGCATTAGGCAGAGTTGAGGGAAAGAGCTGTTTATATAGGGAAAGTATTTGAGTAGGATCCTGTCTTCAAGAACCCCAGCGGTCCTCCTTAGGGCTACTCCTCATCGTGTGCATTACAGTTGTGGCTGGCTGGGAGCAGTAGTACACCAGTTTTTTTGTTTTTTTTTAAAAACATCTATCCCTCTGCAGAGCATTACAGCTATAGCAGCTCACTCTCATTGCTAAATAGTGTGCAACTATTTCCTGGCTCACTGCAGGACAGCATTTCACAGATACCGTTCTATGTGTTGGGTGAAGTAGCCGCAGTTATCAGCACTATCCACTGGCTGTATAGCTTTCTGCCCCTGTGCAGACCGTCGCACAATACCCTTTCCTGGGGTGCAGTGAATATGTATCTCTCTGCAGAGCATTACAGCTCTCAGTATGCAGTGCATTAGGCAGAGTTGAGGGAAAGAGCTGCTTGTATAGGGAAAGTGTTTGAGTAGGATCCTGTCTTCAAGAACCCCAACGGTCCTTCTTAGGGCTACTCCTCATCATGTGCATTATAGTTGTGTCTGGCTGGGAGCAGTAGTGCACCAATTTTTTTTTTTTAAGCATCTCGGGCTGTGCAGGCCATTTCAGCTATAGCGTTCTCAGTCTGCAGTGCATTACGCAAAGTTTAGGGACAGAGCTGCTTATATAGGGAAAGTTTTACAGTCGTAATATTCTGTACAAGAGCCCCAATGGTCCTTTTTAGGGCAACTTCTCACCATGTGCATTATAGTTGTGGCTGGCTGGGAGCAGTAGTGCATCAATTTTTTTTATTACGCATCTAGGCCTGTTCCCAGCCTTTCACTTATAGCGTTCTCAGCCTGCAGTGCATTACATTGAGGTCTCGCCATGGAACAGTACTCTAATATTTTCTAGGCCACTGCAAAGTATTTCAGCTCTGCCACTTGTGGATGAGGATGATGAGACACAGTTGTCTGTCAGTGAGGTACTAATAAGGGCAGTAAGTCCAAGGGAGGAGCGCACAGAGGATTCGGAGGAAGAGCAGCTGGACGATGAAGTGACTGACCCCACCTGGTTTGCTATGCATACTGAGGACAGGGCTTCAGAGGGGGAGGCAAGTGCAGCAGCAGGGCAGGTTGGAAGAGCAGTGGAGTGGCCAGGGCCAGAGCGAAGAATCCCCCAACTGTTTCCCAAAGCACCCCCTCACGGCAAGCCTCCGTGCAGAGGACTAGGTGTTCAAAGGTGTGGATGTTTTTTAGTGAGAGCGCGGACGACTGACAAACTGTGGTGTGCAACCTGTGTTGCACCAAGATCAGCCAGGGAGCCACCACTACCAGCCTCACCACCACCAGCATGCGCAGGCATATGATGGCCAAGCACCCCACAAGGTGGGACAAAGGACATTCACCACCTCCGTGTCACACCACTCCCTCTTCCCCTGTGCCACAACCTGCCACACAGATCCAATCCCCCTCCCAGGATGCAGGCACGAGCGCCTCCTGGCTTGCACCCACACCCTCACCTCCACGGTCCTCCACTCCATCCAGCAATGTCTTTTAGCGTAGCGTTCAGCTGTCGCTAACACAAGCGTTGGAGTGACAGCGGAAATACGCCGCCACCCACCTGCATGCGCAAGCTTTAAATGTGCACATTGCCAAATTAATCAGCCTGGAGATGCTGCTGTACAGGCTTGTGGAAACGGAGGCTTTCAAAAACATGATGGCGGTGGCAGTCCCGCGCTACTCGGTCCCTAGTCGCCACTATTTTTCCCGGTGTACCGTCCCCACCCTACACCAGCACGTCTCCCGCAACATAAATCGTGCCCTCACTAACGCAGTTACTGGGAAGGTCCACTTAACCACGGACACGTGGACAAGCACTGGCGGGCAGGGCCACTATATCTCCCTGACAGCACATTGGGTGAATTTGGTGGAAGCTGGGACCGAGTCAGAGCCTGGGACCGCTCACGCCCCTCCCACACCCAGAATAGCGGGTCCTACCTCGGTGCTGGTATCTGCAGCGTTTTATGCCACCTCCTCCAAACCCTCCCCTTCCCCCTCCTCCGCCACCTCTACCTCTCAATTAAGAAGTGTGAGCAGCACGTCGCCAGCAGTCGGTGTGGGGCGGCGCGGCAGCACAGCAGTGGGAAAGTGTCAGCAAGCCGTGCTGAAACTAATCAGCTTAGGTGACGAGGCACACGGCCCCCGAGCTATTGCAGGGTCGGACAGAGCAGACCGACCTCTAGCTTTCACCACTGAGAGTCCAACCAGGCATCGTTGTGTGTGACAACGGCCGTAATCTGGTGGCGGCTCTGCAGCTCGGCAGCCTCACACACGTGCCATGCCTGGCCCACGTCTTCAATCTGGTGATTTAGCAGTTTGTGAAAAACTACCCCCACTTGTCTGACCTGCACGGCAAGGTGCGCCACGTCTGCGCACATTTCCGCAAGTCCACCATGGACGCTGCCACCCTGAGGACCCTGCAATGTCAGGTTTCAGCTCCCTGAGCACTGACTGCTGTGCGACGTGCCCACATGCTGGAATTCTACGCTGCACATGTTGGCCAGGCTGTATGAGCAGCGTAGAGCAATAGTGGAATACCAGCTACAACATGGGCGGCGTAGTGGTAGTCAGCCTCCGCAATTCTTTACTGAGGAGTGGGCATGGATGGCAGATATCTGCCAGGTCCTCGGAAACTTTGAGGAGTCTACCCAAATCGTGAGTGGCGATGCGGCCATCATTAGCATTACCATCCTGCTGCTTTGCCTGCTGAGAAGTTCGCTGCTAAGCAGAAAGGCCGACACTTTGCGGTTGGAACAGGAGACTGGGGATGACAGTATGTCGCTTGGTAGCCAGACCACCCTCATGTCTATATCTCAGTGCGTTTTGGGGGAGGAGGGGGAGGAGGAGGAGGAGGAGGAGGGGAAAGAGATAGCTGGCCACACTGCAGAGAGTACCCATGCTGCTTGCCTCTCAGTGTGTATGGGCTGGAGGAGGATCCTGAAAGTCATCCTCCTAGTGAGGAAAGAGATATGTTGCTTACTAGGACCCTGGCACATGTGGCTGACTTCATGTTAGCCTGCCTTTCCCGTGACCCTCGCGTTAGATGCATTCTGGCCAACACGGCTTACTGGGTGTACACCCTTCTCGACCCAAGGTATAAGGAGAACCTTTCCAATCTCATTCCCGAAGAGGAAAGGGGTACAAGAGTGATGCAATACCACAGGGCCCTGGTGGAAAAAGTGATGCTAAAGTTCCCATCTGACAGTGCTAGTGGCAGAAAACGCAGTTCCGAGGGCCAAGTTGCAAGGGAGGTGCGGGGATCAGGCAGCATGTCCAGTGCAGGCAGGGGAACACTCTCCAAGGCCTTTGCCAGTTTTATGGCTCCCCAGCAAGACTGTCACCACTCCCCAGTCAAGGCTGAGTTGGAGGAAGCACTGTAAAAAGATGGTGAGGGAGTACGTAGCCGATCGTACCACCGTCCTCCGTGATGCCTCTGCTCCATACAACTATTGGGTGTCAAAGCTGGACACGTGGCACGAACTTGCGCTGTACGCCCTGGAGGTGCTGTCCTGCCCTGCTGCTAGCGTCTTGTCAAAGAGGGTGTTTAGTGCAGCTGGGGGAATCCTCACGGATAAGTGTACCCATCTGTCAACTGCCAGCGCCGACATGCTTACACTCCTAAAGATGAACAAAGGCTGGATTTCCCCAGACTTCTCTTCTCCACTGGCAGAAAGCAGCGGAACCTAATGATTCTTTTTGCTGCAACAGGAGAAAATTTCTCTATTACAACAAAAAAGGGGAAATTAGCTTCATCAATCACTCTCAGATATTATTACTCCTCCTACTCCTCCTCCTTAAACAGGCTTACTAAATTGGACTTTCAAAAATTCTAAAATATAACTTTTATTTTTTCAATTTTAAAAAGAGTCTAGAAGGACAAACAAATATAAATAGAATGAAAGATAACGAATAATTCTGTTAGAACCACTAGAGTGCAAAGATTTAGACTGATTTGGCAGAGCTCCAATAATGGATGCTCATCCAATTTGTTTCGGTCTAGAACATAACGAATACCTCAATTGAAAGAGGTAGTTACAGTGATAATAGCACAGGTGTCACCCCTGTAACTGGGTGACTACTACAAAAAGACCTGAGCGATGGATTTTAGCCCTACGCGTTTCCCCCACGTATGGGTTCTTCAGGGGCGACAAATAGTTTAGATAGTTCCAGTCATGATAGACCGAATAGTGGCTTAGAAGATTGATAAAAAAAATATATGTATGTATCAACTGATAGATCCTACAACAGATCACAATCAGATGCAGCTGAATGCTGAAAGGAGTCAAATCAATCTCCCTCTCAATCAGATAGGACTGATATAGTCAAAGATAAAGTCCCTGATGTTAATCACGCCGTGTTGTCATAATATTTGTGAACCAGACCCTCCCCTCCGCTATGATATCCAGAGTAGGTTAAGTGCTGGCTGGTCACAAAATAAAAGCCTGGCCTAGTCTAGACAAAACCCAGTTTGATTACAGGATAAATTCTAGTGCAGCTAGATAACTATCGGCGCAAGCTAGATCAAAGATGAAAACAAAGTAAATGAAAAAAACCGGCGGCATGTCAGCCCTGGTGGTGGACTGACAGCATCCAAAGGCTGGATTTCCCCAGACTTCTCTTCTCCACTGGCAGAAAGCAGCGGAACCTAATGATTCTTTTTGCTGCAACAGGAGAAAATTTCTCTATTACAACAAAAAAGGGGAAATTAGCTTCATCAATCACTCTCAGATATTATTACTCCTCCTACTCCTCCTCCTTAAACAGGCTTACTAAATTGGACTTTCAAAAATTCTAAAATATAACTTTTATTTTTTCAATTTTAAAAAGAGTCTAGAAGGACAAACAAATATAAATAGAATGAAAGATAACGAATAATTCTGTTAGAACCACTAGAGTGCAAAGATTTAGACTGATTTGGCAGAGCTCCAATAATGGATGCTCATCCAATTTGTTTCGGTCTAGAACATAACGAATACCTCAATTGAAAGAGGTAGTTACAGTGATAATAGCACAGGTGTCACCCCTGTAACTGGGTGACTACTACAAAAAGACCTGAGCGATGGATTTTAGCCCTACGCGTTTCCCCCACGTATGGGTTCTTCAGGGGCGACAAATAGTTTAGATAGTTCCAGTCATGATAGACCGAATAGTGGCTTAGAAGATTGATAAAAAAAATATATGTATGTATCAACTGATAGATCCTACAACAGATCACAATCAGATGCAGCTGAATGCTGAAAGGAGTCAAATCAATCTCCCTCTCAATCAGATAGGACTGATATAGTCAAAGATAAAGTCCCTGATGTTAATCACGCCGTGTTGTCATAATATTTGTGAACCAGACCCTCCCCTCCGCTATGATATCCAGAGTAGGTTAAGTGCTGGCTGGTCACAAAATAAAAGCCTGGCCTAGTCTAGACAAAACCCAGTTTGATTACAGGATAAATTCTAGTGCAGCTAGATAACTATCGGCGCAAGCTAGATCAAAGATGAAAACAAAGTAAATGAAAAAAACCGGCGGCATGTCAGCCCTGGTGGTGGACTGACAGCATCCAAAGGCTGGATTTCCCCAGACTTCTCTTCTCCACTGGCAGAAAGCAGCGGAACCTAATGATTCTTTTTGCTGCAACAGGAGAAAATTTCTCTATTACAACAAAAAAGGGGAAATTAGCTTCATCAATCACTCTCAGATATTATTACTCCTCCTACTCCTCCTCCTTAAACAGCATGTCATCACGCTAAACTGCCAATTTGTCTGCAGCCCAAAAGCCCCTGTTTAAAACTTTTTTACAAGTTTTAAAAGTTTCAAACGTTTTTATACTTTAACTGAAACCAATTTTTTCGGAGGTCTGCCTCCTGATTCTGTTACAAATTGAGCAACAGCGAGCTGTATCTTTAAAAAATATGTATGGTTTTCACCTGCCCTCATGGCTGAGCAATATTTTAGGGGTACACTTGTACTCTTGGTACACCAATTTTTCTGTCCCTTGCCAATACTGTTATCTAACTAATTTTTCCGGCCTTCGTCCACACTCTTGGTAACCACATTTTTTCAGGTGTTTGCCTATACTCTTGGTACACCAATGTTTCAGGGATTCGCCTATACTCTTGCTACAGAAATGTTACAGGGGTTCGCCTATACTTTTGCTACATCAATGTTACTGGGGTCCGTCTATGCTGTGGGTGCACAAAGATTTCCCATTGCAGTGTTTTACCTGTCTGGCACAAATACACTGACTGACTGGGGCAGAAATGTGGGCCGAGGCCCTTGGCGGGGTGAAACTCTGCCATGTTTGGGCACTCTGATTTCTTCCTGTGTAATACCATCTTTGTGCACCCACAGCATAGGCGAGCGCAAGGAACTCAAAGACTTTCCATTGCAGTGTTGAGCTATCTAACATCTACACAGAATGAATTGTGTGAGGACACATGGATTTCCCATTGCTATGTAACTCGTGGCACCTTGGGTCACACAAGGTGGAGGCTGGGACCAAGCCTGACCTTGGGCCCGCTCACGTGCTTCCCACACAGAGTATTGCTGCATTGTGGAGATGTGTAGAAGTGCTGGCACCTGAGTCCCCTTTATGCTCACGTTTGCGGCTCCTGATAATTTTGTGACGGAGGTGGCACGCGATTGGAATGATGATCGTACGTCAATTTATCATCAATTCTCAACAGCGTTGTGGGCTATCGCCCACACTTTCAAAGAGGGTCGCTGCCTGGCCCTGCCAACCCTCTGCAGTGTGTGCCTCCAGTTCCTCCTCATCCAGTACGCACTTATAAATAGACATGAGGGTGGTGTGGCTATGAAGCGAGCGTGTGGCATGAGGCCAGCTGAACGCTGCGCAGGGAAATTTTTGTGTGCGCTGTGGACGCAGGGTCGTGCGGGGGGTTGGACAGCAATGCCAGCATGTAACCCAGGAGAAGAGGCAGCGGTGTCACCCGCAGGCAGTGATTGTCCTTGGTTGCAGGTAGTGTGGTGCTTAGCTAAGATATGCCAGCGCGTGTGCCTTGCTAATGAGGGTTTGTCCGAAGTAAATTGTTAGGGGGTGACCGCCAGGCTCTTGCCCCCATTTTGGCTTAATAGTGGGACCTGGGAGCCTCAGATGCAGCCATGCATGCTGCCCCTGCCCTTCCCTATCCGTTTCTGTGGTGTTTCCATGACTTTCTGATATTTTCAGGTGTTTCACAAGTCATCACCTATGCAGAGCATCGGTCCCATACAAAAATGCTCGAGTTGCCTATTGACTTCAATGGGGTTCGTTACTCGAAACGAGCTCTCGAGCATTACGAAACGTTCGACTCACGCAACGAGCACCCGAGCGTTTTGGTGCTCGCTCATCTCTAGTATTAACCCATTTAAAGAACGGGGTTCATATTTGTGTTTCTCGCAATGCACAGATCTCCTGCGTTTTTTCACGCCAGTGTGAAGGCATGCGTTCAGAAAACACTGCTCCACATCGCTGCATTTTACTGTGATTTCGAGCTGCATTTTTGAACACATTGTAAGGCGTTTTGACAGCGCATCAATGGGGCGAAAACGCTGAGAAATATAACAGACAGCGCTCAAAAATCGAGAGCGTTACAAACGCCGCATTCGAGCGCAAGTCTGAGATGCCCCATGCTCTCCTTTTTTGCGCTTGCGTATTACGCGATTCCTGAACGGAACTGTGTATGGCAATGTATTTGATTGCATGCGAATTACTGCGTATCGTGTGCATGTACAGCGCACGCAACAAACAATTATTCACATAGTCCTGGAAATGAGTTGTTTTTGGAAAGCGTATGCCAGGAGGCTAGATCATTATGTAAATGTGTTTTGCAGCTGTATGCAGGACAGTTTAGGCATGGGTATGGGTACAGGTGGGGATGGAGGCCCTGAACTTTTGCACCTGGGCCCCTGAGCTTTTAGTTACACCCTGACCAGCAATTGGCCTTGTCAATAGGAAAAGTAAAAGGGGTCACAACTCAATTGTTTAATACTAAGTGCTAAAGTATTGGCACCCCTGTGTAATGTACCAAATCTAATTCTCAAACTTCCCAGTGTCGTAAAAACATAACAATTTTGCACAAGCTTCTTCTAGGTTCTATAAAAGAAAAGTAAAGGGGTCACAACTCGAAAATTCAATGCTAATTGCAAAAGTATTGGCAGCCCTATGTAATGTACTTAATCTAATTCATTAACTTTCCGATGTCGTACAAACATAAAATTTGGCACAACCATTCTGTAGGTCCTAAATAGGAAAAGTAGAAGGGTCACAACTTGATTATTCCATGCTAAGTGCAAAAGTACTGGCAGCCCTTTGTAATGTAACAAATCTAATTCTCTAACTTCCTAGTGTTGTACAAACATGAAATTTGTCACGTCCATTGTTTAGGTCCTAAGTAGGAAAAGTAAAGGGGTCACAACTTGATTATTCAATGCGAAGTCCAAAAGTATTGGTAGCCCTCTGTAATGTAACTTCTCGGTGTCATACAAACATGAAATTTGGCATGAACATTCTTTAGGTCCAAAATAGGAAAAGTAAAGGGGTCACAACTCGATTATTCAATGCTAAGTGCAAAAGCTTTGGCACCCCTATGTAATGTACTTAATCTAATTCATTAACTTTCCGGTGTCGTACAAACATGAAATTTGGCACAACCATTCTTTAGGTGCTAAACAGAAAAAGTTGAAGGGTCACAACTTGATTATTCCATGCTAAATGCAAAAGTATTGGCACCCCATTGTAATGTACCAAATCTAATTCTCTAAATTCTCGATGTCGTACAAGTGTGAAATTTGGTGCTAGCATTCTTTAGGTCCTAATTGAGGAGAGTGGGGGGTGGCACATTCTGCAGAGGGACATCAGTACATGCAGCCTGAGGAGAATATAACGCTCCTCTATACGTATACATATTTTATTTCTCGGTTACTCTAAAGTAACCTTGACTTCAGAAACTTTTCCTTGCGACCAACACTTAAACACCTGTGTCAAATTAAATCGGGCGAAGCTGGGTATATCAGCTAGTTCTCTATAATGCTTAGGTATTCCATAAAATGCCTAAGGAAAATATACATTATCTTTAAATAAAACACACATTTTGTATCTTGCATAAAAACCTCACACATTATATCATTTGCCTAGCCATCCCTTACTTTTCACACATTGCCTGTAACAGATATATATCTCTCTAATATATACAGCAATTGAAACTTTGTAATAAATAAAAAGGAACTTAAAATTAGTACAGTATACCACTTAGATTCCATTTACATATTTATTCTCATATTTTTCCAGTTAGGAGGATGATCTTATCAATCACTTTCATATAACACTTGCTTGTTACTCGTGACTTCGACCGCATGGAATTTGTATTTTTTTAAAATCTATTCTGTCTTTTGCTGTATAGGTCTGAGAGATGCGTGACGGACAGCATCTAGGGTTCGGCGCACCTGAGATTGCTCCAATGTCTCTGTAGCTCTAAGAGATGCGTGAGGTCATATACTAAAGTCAGACAAGTCTAAGACTGCTCTGGGGTCTCTACTGCTCTAAGAGCCGCTTGTCTTTCAGCTTGTTGATGCCTTCTTGCCTCAGAGCGGTCATCCGATTCTTGAGTTCTAGTAATTTTCACAGCTCGAGCTCTACTAGACCTACATGCTAGATCTGACTTGCCCTTGCGCAGCATATTAAAAGAAGACCAAAAAATGGAAAGGAAGTAAGATTATTAAAAGGAAACCATTTCTTACACAGCTGAGGTAAAATAAAAGCTGCGCTGTGATTGCTTGGTATTTCTTATACTGCTAAGGTAAAATAAAAGCTGCACTCTGAATAGTTGCTATGGGCAACACAGAATTTCTTTAAAATCTCAATCCATGTTAATGTGTCTTTCATTAAAGTTTTAATCCCGGGCAACGTGGCTATCCCTGCTAGCTTAATAATGGCATATGTGCGGCAATGACGTCTGGCCGTTAGTGTAGGCCTTGTTTATGATATGCACCACCTTTCCCCTGCGCATCACCAAATAGATCTATCTTGTTGCGCTCCCTAGGGATAAAATGTTGCCTATGTCCTTCCTCAAGATGCAAGCTATCTCCCTGCCAAATTTCATCAAAATGGCTTCAGCGGTCTAGCCGTGAAAAGGTAACAAACAGACAGACAGAGTTACTTATGCATTTAGAATATTAGTATGGATAATAAAAGAGCCTAAAATTTAAAAAGTTAAGACAAATCAAGATTGCTTTTACACTCCTCTGGAAGAAGTTGTCGCAATCAAATGAAACGTTCTCTGTGTGATTGTAAGTGATTACAATATCCGAGCAAAATGAAAATTTATTGTGGAAAACTCACCCCTTGAAGGGAGGCTCTAGTACCCTGTTGTATCGCCTCCAGCTTGGATGTAAGATGTGATACGGGTGGGCATGGAGGCTCTAGTACCCTGTTGTACTGCCTCTAGCTTGGAAAGATTATGTGATATGGGCAGGAATCGAGGCTCTAGTACCCTGCTGTATCACCTCTACCTTGGATACAAGATGTGATACAGGCAGGCATGGAGGCTCTAGCACCCTATTGGGCTACCTCTAGCTTGGATGCAAGATGTAATATGGGTGGGCATGAAGGCTCTAGTACCATGTTGTACCACCTCTAGCTGGGATTCAAAATGTTATACGGGTGGCATGGAGGCTCTAGTACCCTGTTGTATCGCCTCTAGCTTGGATACAAGATGTGCTACGGGTAGGTATGGAGGCAATAGTACCCTGTTGTACCACCTCTAGTGTGGATCCAAGATGTAATAGGGGATGGCATAGAGGCTCTAGCACCCTGTTGTATTACCTCTATCTTGCATCAAATGTGATACATGCAGGCATGGAGGCTCTAGTACCCTGTTGTACTGCCTCTAGCTTGAATACAAGATGTGACACAGGCGGGCATGGAGGCTCTACTAGCCTGTTGAACTGCCTCTAGTTTCGATGCAAGATGTGATACGGACATGCATGGAGGCTGTAGTACCCTGTTGGGATGCCTCTAGCTTGAATTTAATATGTGATACGGATGACATGGAGGCTCTAGCACCCTGTTGTATTGCTTCTAGCTTGGATGCAAGATGTGATAAGAATGGGCAAGCAGGCTCTAGTACCCATTTGCACAACTTCTATCTTGGATGCAAGATGTGATACCAGCAGGCATATCGCTCCACATTTACTGTAACTGAGCCTCTAGATCATGCAAACTCACAGGCTGTCAAAGTTGGCATCCCAGATAGTCTCATACATGTTCTATTGGTGATAAATCTGGCATCCAGGCAGGCCACGGAAGTGTGACAATGTTGTGGAGACATTCCTGTGACCCCCTTGTGTGTACAGCCGAGCATTATCCTGCTGGAAGCCTCTTGGAAGCCGCCATGAGGGGAACACATGTGGCTGCAGGATGTCTTGAACATATTGTTGAGCTATCATTGTCCCTTGTACTACTACTAGGGGTGACTAACTGTCGGATGCGATGGCCCCCCAAAGACCATCATACCAGCAGTGGGGGCAGTGTGCCGCTTTACAGTAAATGCAGGATTGAGGTGCTCACCATTAGATCTCCAGACATGAACACGGCCATTGTCAGTGCGCAAACTAAACCTGGATTTGTCCCTGAAGACAACCTGGTTCCATTCTGTAGCATCCAGTTTTGTCATTCACGACTAAATGTCCTTCAGCCAAGTACCTGGAAATGGTTCCGACAGACACAGGGGCCGCCATGCCCACCTATATCACATCTTGCATCCAAGCTAGAGGCAGCCCAACAGGGTCCTAGAGCCCCCATGCCTGCCTGGTGCTACCTGTCTCTGGATAGTGGACAACTAAACAATTGGAGCTGCTCATGCTTTTCAGATAATCAAACAATCCTTTATACTGGTGGTCTGTTGAGGGCATCCTGACCTCAGGCATCCTGAGCCCTCATGCATCCACTGGTCCCAACACCTCCTAACAGTTTGGTCAGAATGGCCCAGGTGACGGGCAATTCATCGATACGGCCATCCCTCTTTTCTCATTCCAATAATGCGCCCCCTCCTGAACTCTGTTAACTGTGCAAAATCTCTTCAATTGCAATATAGAGGCATCTAGGGATCAACAAGCATAAAAAGCGGTCCACTATATGCAAGTAGCCTCTGAGAGCCTTTTCATAGGTCAAGGGTGGAACCACTTTTAGGGCCTCTGGTGACAAGACCGTTCATCTAATCACATCACAACTCTAATCATTTGTATATCTGCCAAAGATGTAACTGCATGCCGAGTTTTGCAGCAAAAAAACAAGTTCTTCTAGGGGCTTTATTTTTTTTTTTTTTACACAAATGTACCAGTAATTACCATAAGCAAAGTGACTTCCATTGCTTGAGTTATACTGTCACCCAGTGGCAGAAAAAAATACATATTTCTACATTTGTAAGATTTTATATATTGTATATCATTTTTAAATTATTTTTGTAACATTTAGATTATTTTCGATAAGCTAGTAAAATGTCATCCATATACCTTAGCAAAAAGGATACAAAAAAAGTAAAAAAAAAACATTTTCCCAGAAATAGTTATTTCCTTACTTTGGATTTTATGGAATTTCTTACTAAATGGCCTGGTTGCTGGACTGTAAAAAAAAAACTGAGAAAAGAGACTTCATAAGTTGGAAGTGCAGACTCCCTTATAAATCGTGCAGTTATATGAATAGTGATCTGCTCATCTTGATAGTTTGTGTTAATACACAACACTAATAGCAAACTGGTTGAATCTGTGGACTGCTGCTGACTCTAAAGATACTCCTTCCTTGGTGAGCAAGTGGCAGGATTGATGCAGATGCTGTAGCAGAGCTGTGTCTGGCATGGAACACAGAACAATAACCTGTGATACATTTTTGTGTTGTATTCCATAAACACGAATAAACGCGTAGTGATTATAGAGATGAGCGAGCCTACTCGGCCACGCCCCTTTTTCGCCCGAGTACCGCGATTTTCGAGTACTTCCGTACTCGGGCGAAAAGATTCAGGGGGCGCTGTGGGTGAGTGGGGGGTTGCAGCAGGGAGTGGGGGGGAGAGGGAGAGAGAGAGGGCTCCCCCCTGTTCCCCGCTGCTACCCCCCGCGCCGCCACGCTTCCCCCCCGCCCCCCGGCGCCCCCCGAATCTTTTCACCCGAGTACGGAAGTATTCGAAAATCGCGGTGCTCAATCGAGTAATTACTCAAAACGAGTAGGTTCGCTCATCTCTAGTAGTGAAGTGTTTACTGAATAAAAGATTGAAATCTGTCATGGGTGATTTTTCTATGGTTGCTGGAACGGAGAAAGAAGGGTGAACTCAGGGCTGTTTTAAATCTTACAAATGGATGAGCTCAGGATAAGGCCGCCTGCAGACGGCTGGGTCGGATCCCACTGCGAGAATTCTCGGAGCGGGACCCGACCCGAGCCCCTGCAGAGACCAGCGCGGCACTCACCTGCTTCCGCGGCTTAGGCTCTGTGATGTGCCGGCTGCTGCCCAGCCGGCGCATGCGCAGAGCGTTGCCAGCAGCCGGGGAGTGACATTTCTGTGCGGGCCTCTGAAATAGAGCATGCCACGATTTTTTTCTAACGCAATCCTATGGCAACTTCCACGGGCGGAAATTCGGCGGGAAATCCCGCCGCGGAATTTCCGCCCATCTGCAGGTGGCCTAAGGGTGTTATGAGTGGGTCCCCTGCTACAGTAAAAAAAAAATGGGGAGCATAAAATTAAAGCGTGCTTCAGTTTTCAACAAGTTGTCCTTGCTGCTGTTTGCATTCTGTTTTATGCCTTTGATTTCTGATTTTCCCTATTTTTCTGCCGCCCTGCTGTTTGCAATCCACTTTCAAGCAAGGGGCATGCTGCAAAATTACCATACTGTCAATAGTTCACTGTCCTGTACTTCCTTTCCCTAACTTCTCATGTTGCACTGCTCTGTCCCATCAGAGCAGGGATGCAGTATCTGAATGCCCAAGCTTCTGCTCTCAAAGAATGATTATAGGAGCTGGGAGTTCAGAGACATACTAACCACATGGTTAGTAATCCCAATATAATGTGCATACACACAAACAGAAACGCTGTAACAGCAGGAGAGGTAGAGATTCTGGAGATTGCAGACACTGTGTCTGCAGATCTGTCAGCCTGTGAGTGCAGGGATGCAGCCTGTCATGATAGCCCCTCCACCACAGTTAAGCAAACATCCTAGCATCCTTATTACTACAGAAGCTGATTATCTAACAACTAGCAGTGGATTGCTGTGGAGCTGGAAGGGTGACCCCAATTGGCAGCCACTTCAAACTTGATTTATAGTGGAAAAAAACGATAAAATTTTTAATGAAAAGTATATTGCAAGATTAATAAGACACACGGACTATTAGATGAGTATAGGTTGTCTGAAAAGCATTGGATATTATTTTTGTATTTTTTTCAACCGCACAATCAGTGTTAAGTGCTATCCACAGATGTCCTATATGTGCTTTTGTTTCAGGTCCCATATTAATTGCCCAGAGATTGGCATTAAAGTGCCAGGCCAGCCAGAGATGCCTCTATATAATTTTGTCAGATGCCACCAGGATACCTGCCAGATTCCCTCCAAGTGTCTGTCAGTGAGATGCCTAGAGATCCAGGTACAGATATTCCCTAGAGTGCCTTAGATGCCATCCAGACTGCCTGCCACAAGTGGTCTGATGCCCTCAGAGTTTCTTGACACAGATCTTCCCTAGAACCCACCCCATCAATATCATCATCCTGTAATAGTCTACAAGGAACCTGGTGCCCTGTTTGACCTATAAATAAAGTAGCCACATGTGGGCCTGTAACTCCTGTCACTCACCCTCCTCTCAAATAGAAGTTTCTAGTCACAAGTAGAGCTGTAGATTTAGTCAGTTTTTGGTGGAGTCAGAACATTGCTAGTTGTTGGGAAACTAGGTTACCTAGCAGCCAACAGGATGAGGAAGGGACACGTGTCAGCATAGCCCAGAGCTGAGTCTGATGCTGAGCAGTGTGACGATGATGGGAGTGGCAGAGTATAAAAAGAGGGCAGGCATACAGGGAAGGACTGTTTGTGTGTAAAACTGTATGAAGTGGCTGTGGAGGCATGGGGAAGGAAGAAAGGTACTACAAATGCTTACGTGAGATGGAAGGGACTATTGTTTACCCCTTCACCCCAAATCCACAAATGCCTATCAAATGGATAGATTGCACATTCAAAAAGCAACTCCTCCACAATCTGCAAGTTTCTTGGATACTCAATAAGGGATATATAGAACAAAAGAAAACTAATAAAATAGCTGAAGTTGCAGGGAATCCTCTTATAGAGGAAGGCTGTTGACTACAACCCCAGATTGGCATCTCAGTCATTTGTGTCACTCTGTTTTCTCTCCTCTGCATCAGAAATCCCAATCCAATGCTTCACAAAGTTAGCCAATATACTTTGATAGCCAACATGATAACTATCAAACCTGCAGTGTACGTTATTTACCTATAATTATGTTTTGGTGCTGAAAAATTACTCTAAGATGCTGGGTACTAAGGGTTTCCATTCCTCATAGCTTGCTGTCTGCCGTCAAATAAATGACAGGAGAGACAGCAGTAGAAGAAGAGGAGCAGGATGAGTCCTTGCACTCATTGAAAAGTATAGAAAAAAGAGGGGGAGGAGAGACCCACATAGATGTTACTTGTGTAGTGGCCCAGAGGGTCCTACAGGGTAGTCATACGGTCAGGTATTTTGGAATTTAGGATTATGTGCTCCTTCTGAGACAGAGAGGGTATTGTGTCCCCCACTCCCCACCAGTGATTGTCTGCAGCGATCACATAATCCTGGTGCCTGGAAGAGAGAGAGCGAACTGTAGTAGTGCCACTGACTGATATAGCAGGGGAGTGAAAGGGATGAATATAATAAATTTTTTAACTCCATCCTCAGTGCTGCACATGCCTCCTAGGACAGCCCCCAGAATCTAGGACAGTTGGGAAACTTGAAGGAATAACACAATTTCCAGCAAATATATTACTTGTATTCTGCATTTATCACCAGTTCTCCCCTCAGTCTACATGTTTAATTCTTAGTCTTACCTGAGATGCTGTATGGAGACAAGCTACTATGAAGAAAATGCACATAGAGAAAACAGCATGTTCTGCTTCCTAACTCTTTAAAGCACACACAGAGGAATAACCGTATCATGGAGGAGAGTGGACTGCATTACTGAGCAGTGTAGATGTGACTAGTAACAGTACATAAAACACAGTAAATCACTTACTATTAGCTATAGCAGCACTTTCTTTTCCATAGACAATGGAGGCCACCAAACACAATACCTCCCTGATTTGCATTTTAGTAAGTACCTCGGCTATCATATTAGCACAAGGTGTGTCAAAGTTGGGTTAGCATTTAAAGAAGTGCAAAAAAAGTAAATTTTAAGGTAAACGCAGAAGTAGTAAATATCAAATAAGGATCATTTTTCTTTCCCTACCATGCTATGCAAGCCAGAGTATATCTAGTTGTGGCATAGAAGTTTTAATTTTCTATAATTTCACAGTGTTCCAAAAATATGGGGGTTTCTGGGATTTAAATATTGTCAAGCTATCCTTAAGATAGGTCAGCAAGATCAGATCAGTGGGGGGGAGGGGGGGTTCAACTCCTGGCATCCCCACCAATCAGCTGTTTGGAGGAACTATGTATTGTATACCAGGAACAGTGCTGAACATTGCATAGTGGCTGTGGCCTGTTTTTACAGCCCAATCTCATTCATAAGATTAGTCCTGAGCTCCACTAAATGAGCCTGGTAAGAATACATAAATTCCTATTGCATGACCCCTTAGTGGCCCCAGTAGTAATAGTGATGCCCTAGTGCTCCCAGTATTAGTAGTAAATAGGTGTCCATGGGTGGATGTCAAAGGCAGTACACATAATGGGCGTTGTGAGAACAAATGTCCTTCAGCCAAGTGCCTGGAAATAGTTCCAAGAGACACAGAAGCCTGTAATGATGACACCACCTATTTTTGGATGGTCGACAACGAAACAGTTGGAGTTGCTCTTGCTTGTCAGACAATCAAACAAATGTCTCTAAAGATGTTCTGTCGAGGATGTCCTGAGTTCAGTCGCCTTGTGTGCCCTCATACATCCACTGGTGATGGCACTTCATCGATACAATCATCCAGCTTCTCGAACTCCAATAATGCACCCTCTCCCAAACTCTGTAAACTGGATGAAATCTCTTCTCTGTGTAATAGAAGTATCTAGTGGTCATCAAGCAGAAAGAGGTCACTACACACAAGTAGTCTCTGAGAGCCTTTTTATAGATCGAGGGTGGAACCACTTTTAGGACCTCAGGTGGCAAGACCGTTCATCTAACCACACCACAATTCTTATAATTTGTATATCTGCCTGAGATGTAACTGCATGCCCAGTTTCGCAGCAAAATTACAACTTCTTCTAGTGGCTTGACTTTTTTATACTGAGTGTATGTTATGGCCACTAGCCACGGTCGCCTGTTTCCCTAACCTCTTTCTCCTTCTGATCACAGGCATCGGCAATCCCTGGGTCTTCTGTGCAATAAATGTTTTGCCATTTTCCCAACTATCAATGCCACCTGTAGGGTGCAGTGTGCACCCATCCCACCTTTTAAATTATCCATGTACCCAGCGTTTTCAATCCCTAAGCAATTTGGATATTGCTTTGCTTATTTAAGGCACTATCCGACACTAGGGGTTGCCTGAGCAGTAGGTTCCATTAGGTTCCATGAAGGTGTTGCTAGCTTTCTGCTATACTCGTAGTTTTGATACATACCTATTCACTCAGCTTTCCTCACGTCTGCCTATTTTAACCGCAACTTTTCTTCGACCACACTTTGCCCCTGGCCATATGCCTGTCTTTCTATGTTTGCATGATCTCCACCTGTACTGACTTTGGACTGTTTATTGACTACATCTCTGCCTGTCCCTCTGGTACCTTGCTATGATGTCAGCTGCCTCTGCATGTAGACTACTCCTTGAAGTAATGACCTAGGGGCCTTTGAAGCTAAGACTAGGTCCCTAAATAAGGGGTTAAAGGGTAAAAACCAGGAGACCCCAATGTGCAGCCATCAGAAACCACCGACAGTCAGATCAGTCAGTGGCAGTGGGTCCACACTTGGGGCGTGACAATATACATGGAATCTGGCAGAAACAAACTCCATATATTCATGGACCTCTATAGCAGCCTTGTTATGGTTATCTACAAAATACAGCTGTAATACAGCCCTGTGCATAAGCACTAAAATTTACATAAAATGTTAATTAACTTTACATAGTTGCAAGAAAAGTATGTGATGGCTTTGGAATTAGCTGGATTTCTACACTGATTACTAATCAAATGTCTTCTGATTGTTATCCAAGTCACAATTGTATACAAACATAGTCTAACTAATAGCACACAAACAGTTGTATTGTTTATGTCTTTTATTGAGCAGATGGAGTAAACATCAACAGTTCAAGGAGAAAAAGTAAGTGAACCTCCATGTTAATGATTTCTCCAAGAGCTAATTGGCAAAAGCTGATTCAATTAAAGGTATGGAATTGGAACTATGGAGTTCACAGGTATTTTGCCCATTAAAGAAACTCACACAATGCCTGGTTACTGACAGATCTATTCTACTTAAGAAAGAATGCTTAGTGTGAGTCATGCCTCGATGCAAATAATCTATATAATAAAATAAAAATACATATTTGGTATTGCTGCATTCCGTAAAAGTCTGATCTATCAAAATAATGCATTATTGCCCTGCAAGGTGAACGTTGTCTGAAAAAAAAAAAAGAATGCCAGAAATGCACTTTTTTGGTCACCCTTTCTCCAAGAAAAAATGTAATAGAAAGCAATCAGAAAGTTGTTTGTATTCCAAAATAGTACCATCGGAAATTACAGGACGTACCGCACAAAATAAGTCCTTGAAAAAAAATAAATGTAGTACAGCAAAAAAAAAAAACTATATTAGTTTCGTATCGTAGTAATCATACTGACCCACAGAATAAAGTTATGTAATTTTTCATTGCAGTGCGCCGTAGAAACAAGACTCACCGAAAGATGGCGAAATGTCATTTTTTTTTCTTTTTACTCCAACAGGTAATCTTGAAAGAGGTGAGAAAGACTCGAAGGGTTACATCAAAAGACCTGCTGAAGACTATAAGCTGCAATAACTTTGTTCATGAGTTCACTGTTAGAAAAACCTTGAGTAAGAATGGTGATCATGGAAGAGCAACACAATGGAAACCGTTGCTGTTTAAAAACAACATTGCAAGTTAGGCCCAATGTCCACGAGTGGATTTTATTTATAACATCGTGTGCCTTGCTGCCCATGGGGATGCATTAGCATTAGAGATGAGCGAGCATGCTCATCCGAAGAAAACTCGAAAGTACTCATTACTCGAGCGAGCACCATGCAGTGCTTGGGTGCTCGAGAAAATTTCACAAACTCCTCCCTACATGTTTATTTTTTGCTAAAGTGTATGCAAAATAGTATTTTGCATACACTTTAGCAAAAAATAGACAGTGTAAAATGAGACAGGACACACACTAAATTGTTTACAATGGAGCCACGGCTGCTGCTGGTGGCTCCATTGAAAACAATGGTCTGCTGGCACTCCTGAATTGTTTTTAATGGAAGGGCTTTACATATAAGCCCTTACCTGAAAAACAATAATTTTAGTATTAAAAAAAAAAAAAACTTTAAAAAACTTACCTGTCTGCCGCTGCCGTGTCCCCCGCGGGGATACAGAACACATCTGCCGCATGTGGCAGATGTTTCCTTCATCACCACTAGTAAAAATAATTCCCTGCTGCTGTACCAGCCACATCTATGACAGATGCAGCAGAGGAATTCTTCAATTCCCTACCGCAGCTGTCACACATGACAGCTGCGGTAGAGGATCCTGCTGCCAGCTCCCTGTCATTACATTTCAAAAGAAGGCTTTAAATATAAGCCCTTCCCTGAAAAACCAGTAAAAGCAGTGTAAAAAAACAAAAAAAAATACATACCTCCCTTCAGCTGCCGGGGCTCAGCCACATCTTCTCTCCGCTGTCCCTGGCTCTATAGTGCTGACCTATCAGCAGCCTGCTGAAAGAGCTGATTGTGATTGGCTGAGGCGAATAAATGACAGGGGACAGCGGAGAGAAGACCAAAAGCAAATCCCACCTGTGAAGAGACCTTACTTGATGACCCACAACACACAAGTCAAATAAAGAATGGTTAAAAAAGATTTGTGTCTTGGAATGGCCAAGCCAGAGTTCAGATCATAACAGTGTCAAGATTCTGTGGCTGAGCACACAAGGCATCTCAGAAATGTTGATTAACTTTATTTGTTATTGAATTAATAATTGATAAGGTGAACAAAATATGCTGATTCGAGGAGTTAACAAGTTGGGCTAATAGATCCCACAAGAAATTTAGGAATACACGGAGGCCTAAGCCGAGACGTTATTAACCTTCTCCCCCTATTGTGGTGACGTACAGGTCTTTTTTAGAGATGAGCGAGCATACTCATCCGAGCTTGATGCTCGTTCGAGTATTAGGGTGCTCGAGATGCTCGTTACTCGAGACGAGCACCACGCGGTACTCGTCTCGATTAAACGAGCACTGACCATTGAATTCAATGGAGCCGGCAATACATTGAAAGCAATGGGCTGCCGGCGAGCGCGGGAGTGAGACCCCTCCCCCCCCCCCCCCCCCCGCACTGTGAGCATAAAGATCGTTCTCCTCTACCACAGCTGTAACAGCTGTGGCAGAGAAGAACGATGTTAGCCCATTGAATTCAATGGAGCCGGCAATACAGCCGGCTCCATTGAAAGCAATGCACTGCGGGCGATCGCGGAATGAATTGTCGGGAAGTAACGAGTAACGAGAACTCGAGCATTTTGGTGCTCGCTCATCTCTAGTCTTTTTATCATTTATTCCATAAATCATCCCATCTCTGCAATCTCTTTTCTCTTGCTTGTCGACTGGACGTTGTTCCCGGCGGAGGCTTTTGCCTCAGGTTACTTTTCTTTTTTCAGACAGGAAAAGTAACTCCCCCCCCCCTCCCTCCCACCTCATCCCCCTCCTTCCCCTATCCTACCTCTACCTACTCCTTTTCTCCCCTTCCTTTATTTGGGATAAAGGAACATTTTATTTGCGTATATATATTGATTAACCAAAACACAGTTGCGGTGAGATATGGTTCAGACTTCCTCCTCAGCATTGTACAAATCATATTTGCAGCTACAGGAAACGTTTGATGATTGCTGCTAAAGTGGAATCTGGAGGTTATGAAATTCAAGGGTTCACATACTTTTTCTCCCTGCACTGTGGATGTTTACTCCATGTACTCAATAAAAGACATGAATAGCCCAACATTTCTTGTGTTATTAGTTGACTTACATTGTACTAGTCTATAATTGTGACTTAGAGAACAATCAGACCATATTTTATTAGGAATCAATGCAGAAATCCAGGTCATTTCAAAGGGTTCACTTACTTTTTCTTGCAACTGTATATATAAATGTGCTGGTTTTAACTAATTTGGAGTACCTCATTGTTTTTTTTTTACCTCAGAAATGTTGTAAAACTGTTGTCGCCAAGCAGCTTTTAAGTTTTCGAGAACTAAAAAGAAGCAGCTGTAAGGCCAGGAATATAAATAATCCAATAGTAAGAAGAACAGAAAAGAAAGTTTGTGCAATCAAGACCAGTCATTGATGCATCTGTAGATCTGTTCACTATCACGGTTTCCATCTATCAGGTACCCAGCGCTTGGTGGAGAGGGTGCAGTAATAGATGTCACAATTACAAAAAGGTGGAAATCTACAGATCTTATCTAATATTGGCCTTAAGGGTTTTCTTTCAGCAAAATAGAAAAACAGTAGTGTTATTCCAATTCTATTGTACCCCAGACAGTCAAGATACTTCAAAGAGGAGCAAGTCTGCTGGCTTTATATCAATGTGATAATTGTCTCAAGACAGTTCCTTTAGAACTCTTGACATTTTATAGCATATTATATCACACCTGTATTATAAATATATTTTTTGTGTTCTTTGTGTTTTTCTATATATAATAAACAACATAAATTCTTGAAATGTTGCAGTTTTTACTCTGGCCCCTAGAGCAGTGATAATAGGTTGATTCTTGCTGTTTTCTGCAGCTCAAATGTCAGCTTTGCCAGATATTCAGATTGAGGATGAGTAAATTATCATTAGAAGATGGGCAGAGGTCTGCTACTCATGATCCCTGCCAATCAGCTGATCTTTTGGCAGCTGTCAGTGCAGCCGAGCTGGACATCTGCATTGGTAGCCAGAGGTATAATAGAAAGGCTTTGTTGCCATTGAAATCAATGGGAGAAATGCCTCCCATTACACTTCCTACTCCTTATAGCAGATAGAACTGGAAGTGTAATAGAAGGCATCATTCCATTGTTTTCAGTGGGTGAAAAGCCCTCTATTGCACTTCTGGCTCTGACCCAAAAGTGGTTGCTTGGCTCAGCTGCACTGACAGCAGCTGGAGGATTAGCTGATCAGTGGGGATCCCAAGCAGTTGACCCCCACCCATCAACTACTGCTGACTTATCGTGGGGATAAATGTTCAATTATAAAAGTATGGAAAACCCCTTTAAAGTCCGCTCTACTGTACTGCTGGAGACCTAGATCAGTCAGGATAGCAACACTATTAATGTAACCTCTCCAATGGTAACAGTGTTTGCTCAAGCTGCACAGGGTTCGCGGTATATTCTGGAGTCACATAGCACTTATACCAATATAGTTCCATAGCTCCAGCTGCATAACAGGAATGATGTCCCTTGTCTATGGGATACCTGAAACAGTCATTGTGTAGTAGAAGAGGAACCAAAATACTACATGAAATGAAAACTTTAATAACTATAGGTTATAAATAGAGATGAGCGAGCACCAAAATGCTCGGGCGCTCGTTACTCGGGACGAACTTTTCGCGATGCTCGAGGGTTCGTTTCGAGTAACGAACCCCATTGAAGTCAATGGGCGACCCGAGCATTTTTGTATATCGCCGATGCTCGCTAAGGTTTTCATTTGTGAAAATCTGGGCAATTCAAGAAAGTGATGGGAACGACACAGAAACAGTTAGGGCAGGCGAGGGGCTACATGTTGGGCTGCATCTCAAGTTCCCAGGTCCCACTATTAAGCCACAATAGCGGCAAGAGTGCCCCCCCCCCCCCCCCCCACTGTCAGCATAAAGATCATTCTCCTCTGCCATAGCTGTAGCAGCTGTGGCAGAGAAGAACGATGTTAGCCCATTGAATTCAATGGAGCCGGCAATACAGCAGGTTCCACTGAAAGCAATGGGCTGCCGGCGATCGCAGGATGAATTGTCAGGAAGGGCTTAAATATATAAGCCCTTCCCTGCAATTCATCCAGAAATGTGTTGCAATAAAAATATATACCGTATATACCGGCGTATAAGGCGACGGGGCGTATAAGACGACCCCCCAACTGTCACCTTATACGCCGGGAATACAGCGGAGCAAAGAATAAAAATCATTACTCACTTCTCCTGGCGTTCTGCGGCGCTGCTGCAGGCTGTCGCTCCCTCCTGGTCCCCGGCAGAGCATTGCTTTCTGGACACAGGGCTTGAAATCCCCGCCTCCAGAAAACACACGTGCCTTCAGCCAATCACAGCCATTCAATGACATCATTGTCATTGGCTGTGATTGGCTGAAGGCACGTGTGTTTTCTGGAGGCGGGGATTTCAAGCCCTGTGTCCAGAAAGCAATGCTCTGCCGGGGACCAGGAGGGAGCGACAGCCTGCAGCAGCACCGCAGAACGCCGGGGGAAGTGTGTAATGATTTTTATTCTTTGCTCCGCTGTATTCCCGGCGTATAAGGTGACAGTTGGGGGGTCGTCTTATACGCCCCGTCGCCTTATACGCCGGTATATACGGTATATATTTTTATTGTAACACATTTCTGGATGAATTGCAGGGAAGGGCTTATATATTTAAGCCCTTCCCGACAATTCATCCCGCGATCGCCGCCAGCCCATTGCTTTCAATGGAACCTGCTGTATTGCCGGCTCCATTGAATTCAATGGGCAAACATCGTTCTTCTCTGCCACAGCTGTTACAGCTGTGGCAGAGAAGAATGATTTGTCTTCTATATGTTCTCAATGGGGTCGGCGCTGCTGCCGCCGGCCCCATTGAGCGCATATAGAGAAGAGAACAGGAAACGCAGATCGCACATAGGTGCGATCTGAGATTTCCATGGCCTAAGAAGGACCGTTGGGGTTCTTGAAGCCTAAAATAACTCCTAACGCTCTCCCTATAGCAGCAGCACTTTCCCTGATTTATGTCAGAAGGCATCTGTGGCGAGCCGCGGGAGGGCAGATTTTAATACTCGGGTGACACCTAATCTCGCCAGCCACTCACTGCAGGGGGGTGGTATAGGGCTTGAACGTTGCAGGGGGAAGTTGTAATGCCTTCCCTGTCTTTCTATTGGCCAGAAAAGCGCGCAAATTTCTCAGGGAAGAAAATGAAAGTAACTCGAACATCGCGTGGTACTCGTCACGAGTAACGAGCATCTCGAACACCCTAATACTCGAACGAGTATCAAGCTCGGACGAGTATGCTCGCTCATCTCTAGTTATAAACTGATAGAGTCTGTTTGTGTGGTACAATACCAGCCTGGACTGGTGGTGATGGCATTTGATGTCACCATGATATCCCTCTTCCAGGGTCTTGGTACACCTTTATTGCTGGCTGATTAGCTGTTGCGAGTGGAGGTATGGCAACGCAGGATAAAGGATACGATGCAGCAGAAGGAGTAACCAGAATTTACAATATTTATGTAAAATACAAAAAAGAAGAATTGTGCGGTAATGCATCAAAAGTGAGTATTGAACTTTCACCTTCAAGGGCCTTTGCACCATCACTAGCTAAAATATAGAAATAACAATAATAAGAACCATAATATGAATATCAAATTAATGATACCATCTAAAAAAATTACAAATTACAGAATATAATGCACACCTTCCCTTTTGGACTTAACAGTCCAAGGCAGTTTATTACAAAAGGCCGATTCCCTCATACACTCGCAATGTCACTCATTCTGTGAATAGTTCAATGTCTTTAGGATTGTCTCTACTCCTCACAGTAGGCCTGCTGACTAGTCTGGTTGGTTTGCACACCACCGATCAGCCCCACGATCTGCTGTGTGGAAGTTACCAGTTCTACCAACCCTGGCATCCTACAGCCTGGGGATTGGGAGAGCTACTCTCTGCTGATGTTTGGCGATCATGCTCCTTTCCCAGTTCAGGCAACACCATCCACAGTTCTCTCAAGCTCCATTATGGGTTGCCTCCACTTAACTGTCTCTCTATGCTCTCCTTGTGTTGCACCACACTCTTTTGCTGTGACGCAGCACTAATTGTCCTATTTATAGGGTTCCTGGGTCAATGAGAAAGTTTGGGCTACTTTTAGGAGGCTTGGTTTCCACCCAGCGCTTACAGCGCTATCCCTTTCTGGCACTTCCATGTGCATGAATCTTCTGCCATATGCCTGTATCCGGCACATGGCTCTCCCACTCTTGTTTGCTTCCAGTCTGTCTGTCTGACAGGGAGATAAGCTGTTATTTTGACCGCTTTATCACTAAGCCGTCAGGACTTGAATAATTACCTCAGGACTGAACACAGGCCAAAATATCTTTTTTCTTGATCAACACTCACAATACTGCTCTCTCTTCTTCCTTTTTCTGTACTGCATTATCACGCTGAATGCTAAGCCACTTTACCTCAGAGGGGGCCGTTTGAGATTAACGGTCACTCCTATTATGAAGCCTCGTTATTCCATACTCCCCCACCACCATAAAAAAGATGGTCGCAATTTTAAATTAATATGTATACTTAAATACTGTAACCATAAAAACAAGAAGAAAAAAATACATAACTTTGGTCACCCCTTACATATAAGGCTATATATAATTTATTCTTTATTTCCTATATGTAGGGAGCTGGTCAGTAGAAGCTCTTTTTTGCTGTAGAATGTTCTTCTTCTCCAGAAAGCATAAGAAGAATGCCCACACAAACTTGCACCTTCAAGAAAATTGGGCAAAGGCGCAGTACTAAGAAAGACTAAGTGCTACTTGTCTTATAATATGAACAGTTCTGTTTGGTGTGAATGTGAACCGAGCTTTTAGCAAAGTTCTACCCAAAACAGGGTTCCACTGGTTCAGTTTGCTTAACACTAGTCCTAAACACTGGTGTATAACATTGCTTAAGAGTCATGAAAGTCCTGTATAACAGTCTAAGTGTCAAGCAGGTCTTGTACGGCTTTTAGACAGTGTTACACACCAGTTTTAGGGTTTGGCGAACTTCCAGTTCAGTTTAAACTAATTGAGACCAAAACAAACTTTTTGCAAAAGTTCGACAAATCGGCCTCACCAAACTTTTCGAAAGTTCGCTCATCACTAATGAAGAGTTTGGGACAAATTGTGCAGGCTAGTTTATAGCTAAATCACCCTTCATTTAATCATTTGCACCAAAAGAGGTCAGTAGAGGAGCATCTACCATGCGAAGCTACTGAATAACCTACCTTCTGCAAAGTGGATAAGAAATTAATCAACTAGTTTTCTTGACGACTGCAGGTATTTATTTTAGTACAAGTAATGCTGTTGCTGCTGTCTATTAACAAGGTGTTCACTGCAGCAACACTTTGAGTCGATGACGTGATGTACCTTTAAGTGATTGCTGCAGCCAATCACTGATTTTAGAGGTAATGCCAGTGTGTGCGGTACGTGATAGCTGGAGGTATTCTAAAAGTCTTGTTAATATTACTGCTATAATTGAACATCTAGTAGCGTGTTTGACTTTCTATGGTTTTTAGAATTGCAGCAATTCCACAAGTACCTTGCTTCCCTGAAAATAAGACCTACCCTGAAAATAAGCCCTACCCTCATTTTTCAGGATCAGCAGCAGGAGGGACCTGGACCGAGCCTGCTAGGTAAATATAATAAGACATCCCCCTCCCCCCAAAAAAAACAAACAAACAAAAAAAAAAACCTAGGGCCTCTTTTGGGGCAAAAATTAATATAAGACTGGGTCTTATTTTCAGGGAAATACGGTATCAGAGTGTTCAGGGTGTGCCATTACTCCATCTCCACCAACCTGCACTGTTGACATCTGACAGAAAGGGTTCATCAATTCATGCTTTTTGCACCAAATTCTTACCTTTAGTCAGCTTTGTGATTCAGAAATCATGATTGATCTGACCAGGTGATGGATGCTTTTCCACTGCTTAGTGTGACAATTTTTGCTGTTTTGCTCACTGTAGTCTCATCTTCCTGTTTCACTTAGACACAATGGCGCTGGAACAAGTCATCTGCTATTATAGTCCATCCGTGCTCAGGAATGGCGAGTTGTACATTCAGAAACAAAGGTGGGACCACTAGTGTTGCATTCAGTTGCAATTTGCTTGACTGTGCAATGCTTGTTTATCAGAACAATTCCTGACATCCTCTTCTAACCTGTCATGGCTCGCTGGCTGTGTCGATCAAAGCTACATCACAGCATGAGGCCCAACCCACGTGATCCACACACGGGTGACTGCTCAGTGCCATTGCAGTATTGGACGCTGACCTGAGTACTTCTCTGCTGGTGCATGGATGGATTGGTCAGCTGAGAGGCGTGTGTTCCAGTCAGCCAATCAGCTCTTGTCTGTACACATTTATTCTGGCTCCTCCCATAGAAGACGCCAGTTATACTTCTAGTCTGAAGGTGTTTCTGGTCAGGATGGCGGCTCCAGTCTTGTTCTACTGTCAGATAAGTCCTGTTTAATGTTAAGGATATTTGGGATGTTGTAACATAGAATCATAGAATGATACAGTTTAAAGGGACCTTCAGGGTCATGTGGTCCAACCCCAAGTGCAGGATTCACTAAGGCCTCATGTCCACGGGCAGGTCGGGTTCCATGGGCTGGAGCCCTGCCGCAGAATTTCACCCTGCCCGTGGCATGAGGACATTACTTACCAGTCCGGATGCGTGAGGGTCATCAGTCTTCTCCTCCATGCATGTTGGTGGGCGCGCCGGCATGTGGGCATGCCTGCTGGATAGCACGCAATGCGCACATGCACAGTGGAGATTTTTTAAAATCTCCTGCTTTCTCGCAAGATCTGTCCAACACCCGGAGTGACAATTCCAGGTGTGCCGCAGATTGGACAGCCTCCATTGACTTCAATGGAAGCCGTCCCTGCGGGATCCGTAGCAAAATGGAGCATGCTGCGATTTGTTTTCCGGACCAGAAGGTCTGGAAAGCAAATCCACATGCTTTAATTAAGCTGCGGACGCCCATGATTTACTGTTCCCCATGCGGATCCCGAAATTCAAACCCGCCCATGGACATGGCACATGATCCTTCTGCACTGTGACAGCCCTTCAGATATTTGTAGACATCTACTAAGTCTCCTCTCAGCCTTCTTTTTTGAAAGCTAAACATTTCCAGATCCTTTAACTGTTCCTCATAGGACATGATTTGCAGACCGCTCACCACGTTGGTAACTCTTCTCTGAACTTGCTTCAGTTTGTCTATGTCTTTTTTTAAAGTGGGGTGCCCAGAACTGGACACAGTATTCCAGATGAGGTCTGACTAAGGAAGAGTAGAGGGAGATAATTAGATGATCTAGACTCTATGTTTCTCTTAATACATCCTAGAATTGTGCTTGCCTTTCTTGCTGCTGCATCACATTGTTGACTCATGTTCAGGCTATGATCTTTTAGTATACCAAAGTGTTTTTCATATGTGCTGCTGCTTAGCCCAATTCCTCCCATTCTGTATGTGTCTTTTTCATTTTTCTTGCCCAGATGAAGAACTTTGCATTTCTCCTTGTTAAATACCATTCTGTTAGTCGCCGCACAGTGTTCAAGCTTTTCTAGATCTTTTTGAATTTGCTCCCTCTCCGCTAGTGTTAGCTATCCCTCCTAGCTTTGTGTCGTCTGCAAATTTGTTCAGTTTCCCATCAATTCCCTTCTCCAGATCATTTATAAAAATGTTGAACAACACTGGGCCTAGGACAGAGCCTTGTGGTAGCCCACTTGATACATTCTTCATCTTGGATGTGCAGCCATTTATGACCACTCTTTGAGTACGATCACTCAGCCAGTTGTGAATCCACCTAACAGTTGCCTTGTCAATCCCATATTTGGTGATTTTTTTTCAATAAGTTTGGTATGCGGTACTTTGTCAAATGCTTTACTAAAGTCAAGATATACTATATCCTCCACATTTCTTTGATCAACCCACTTGGTGATTCTGTCATAAAATGAAATTAGATTTGTCTGGCATGAATTGTTTGTTACAAACCCATTCTGGCTCTGGTTAATTTTTATTCAAGTACTTGTATACATGCTGTTTAATAATTTGTTTAAAGATCTTTCCTGGTATAGAAGTCAGGCTCACAAGCCTGTAGTTTCCTGGATCCACCGTCTTCCCTTTTTTGAAGATAGGGATAACATTTGCCTTTTTCCAATCTTCTAGGACTTCTATTCTCCAGGAATTTTCAAAGATTAAGGTGAGTGGTTCAGCAATTACCTCTGCTGCTTCCTTTAGTATCCTAAGATGTCATTCATCTGGACCTTGAGGCTTGAATTCATCTAAGTTAGCTAAGTGTTCCCTCACCTCTCTGCTTATAGATAGCCTGCATACTTTTAGTCCCCTAATAGCACAGGAAAGATCAGTTGATGTTCCATCTACTTTCTTGGAGAAAACAGATACAAAATAGGAAATTAAAAGTTCAGCTTTCTCAATATCATTCTTAACCAATTCCCATTTTCATCCTGTAAACATCCAATAGCATCTTTGACTTTTCGTTTGCTTTTGACATACCCCTAAAATCCTTTTTTATTGCTTTTGGCCTCTGTTGCAGGCCTCAATTCATTATTAGCTTTAGCTTTTTTGACTCTTACCCTACAGTTTCTGCAGACTGCATTATAGTCTTCTTTAGATATTCCCCCTTCTTTCCATTCGATAAACATATTTTTCTTCCTTTTTAACATGTGTGCAAGTTCTGTGTTTATCCATCCTGGTCTCTTTAAATGCTTCCCATTCTTCCTTCTTCTAGGGATTGTTAACGATTGTGCTTTGAGATTCTCATTTCGCAATATTTCCCAACCTTCTTGGGCATTTCTGTCCTTAAGAACATCCAGCCATTGGATTCTTCCTACCCTCTTTCTGAGTTCATTAAAATCTGCCTTTCTGAAATCCAACCCTGAGGTCTGAGTTTTCTCAGGTCTTCCTCCCCTTTTTATCCAAAATTCCAGGATAGCATGATCACTGCCTCCTAAGGTCCCAGCCACCCTTACTTCCCTGACCATTCCCTCCCTGTTGGTAAGAATTAGGTCAAACATAGCAGATATTCTTGTTTTCTCTTCTACCTTTTAGAATATAAAGTTGTGAGCAAGATCAGATAAGAATTTGTTGGATCCATTACTTTTACCTGAGAGAGATTCCCAACAAATGTCTGGATAATTAAAATCTCCCATGATCACTATGTCATGCTTTTTTGAGAGCTTGGCCATCTGATGTAGAAAGGGTTCATCAATATCTTCTTCTTGTCCAGGCGGCCTTTAGTAAATGCCTACAATAATGTCCTTTCTGTTGTTCTCTCCTTGCAGTCTTGCCCAAACAGTTTCTACAGAACTCCCATGCTCTGAAGCTTGATCCTCTGTGGAGATTAATGTTTTCCTAACATACAACACAATACCTCCTCCCCTTTTTTAGGTCTGTTTCTTATAAATAAGTTGTATCCTTCAAGCCTTGTATTCCAATCATGTGTATCATTCCACCAAGTTTCCATGATGCCTATGACATCATATGTCTCTTCCTGCATTAGGAGCTCCAATTCCCCTGGTTTGTTTGTTTCCCATGCTCTGTGCATTTGTGTAGAAACATTTTAGTTTGTGATCAGTGTCTCTTGCTCCTCTGCTTTCCTTCTGTATTTTTTGTCTTCGTTCTTTCTTTCCACTTCTAATAGCAATGTTCTCAAATGTATTAATTAGCTGTATATTTTTATCTGGCCTTTCACTTCCCTTCCCATATTCCCGTCTGGACTCCCACTAAATGTCCCTGCTCACTTACAGCAAGCAGATCTTCAAAATTATGCCAAAATAGTATACTGCAAAAAAATGAAACTTTATATACATACAAATATAGATTGATTTAAGTACTCAAAAGAAACACACTGTAACGTGTTTACGGTTACAGTACCCAGTGTTGTCCTCTAGAGGGCAATGTTTCTCCACTGTTATTATGCCGATGAACATAAAGTTTTAAACACACTTTAATTTGTTTTGCCCACATCAATTTTCCAAATGTGTCCCAACTGCTGTGCACAGCGACTACGGAGGCATATTGGACATTAAACTGACATTTTATTATTGTAGCATTAATTAAAGGACACAAGACTGTTATTTAAAAAACGTAAGGCATGCAGGTTTGAGGTGCGCTATATGGCTTTTGATAAACACATGCTTGTCATTTATGAACACATCATTTTATTAAAAATGTTTCTGGCTACTTTGTTTTAAGGTAAGGTAAAAATAGATGCAGTCCTATGCAAAACCACATGGGACCTGAATTCACTATAAGCTGTGCCCAGTTACATACCAAGCAGCCTCATTTACATGGAATATACTTCCTATACATGGCCCCAAGGCTGGACTGAAAATGCACATGTGGACTTATGCAGAGGCGTACCCTGAAGCTTCTGGGCCTGAATGCAAAGTCTGTAACAGGGCCCCCAATTATAATGCTTTATTCAAAGTACTGGTCTTCTTTTATAGAGAAGTGAGGCCTTATGGGCCCTCTAGGGCTTCTGGGCTCGGGTGCAACCGCATCCCCCTGCATCCCTTATAGTTACACCCCTGGACTTATGGGAAGCATTTGGTTTCAGTCGTAGATGATTAAGGTGGCACAATAAGGGGGCTGTTTAAATGAAGGTAGAGTAGATTTGGACGGGACCGCAGGCAGCGGGCTCAGGGCGTTCCCATTTTCCGGTTTCAGCCTGATGGATATATGCACAGGAGGTGCCATTGCTAAACTAACAACATTTTATAAAGGCTGGCCTCACACGAGCATATGCATATTTGCGTGTACATGAGCGTTGCGTTTTCGTGGAACAAAACTATGTTTTTTTGCGCACACATCGGCATATTTTACTGTACTTTTTTGCGCCCACAAGGCTTGTTTATTTGCGCGCAGCAAAGACGCACCGATTGAAATGGCTAATGAGTTCCAGATGTGTTCTTTTTCCTGTGCAATTATGCAGCGTATCATGCATCTGCTTGTGTATTGCACATGCATTTTCCTACCCCCTATTGACTTCTATGGGGATGTTTGGTGTGCTAATACACAGAAAAATAGACCAAAATGCGTGCGCAAAATCTGGAAATATGAACGAATGCATTGAAATCAATGGGTTCTATTCTTTGCGTATGCAAATTTTGCACATGCATATATGGTTGTGTGAAGTCGGCCTAACAGTAAAATATGAAAATGTGAACTTGTGACTCTGTGATTCGGGGTGTCTCAGTCTGCCAATTAAGTTCAAGAGTCTGTATGAATGGTTGTTAATAGTAGTCCTAGCCTGGTTGACCAGGATCAGCAATACACGACAATTCTCTCACTTTAGGTCCATTAGCTTGGGATACCTGTAACAACTCTGCGCCCTTTTTTCCGGGGGCGACTCACTTCCAGGCTCGTGGGTGCGCATTAAGCTTTGGAAGTGAGGGAATGGAGGAACTGCACCTTCAGCCTTTCAGGTGTCTGGACTTTCCCTGACTCTTTCCCTAAAGGACACTGTCCATAGGACTGTGTCTGCTACATCACAGCACAAACCAGAAGAGACTTCCTTCTTTCTCTTTCCACAGCTGAGCTACCCTCTGCAAGCTTCTCAATGGCTATATCTATTTCTCCCAGAGGGAACAGTGCTTAGGACTGTATCTGCAATACTGCAGTTTACCAGGAGAGACACCTGCTTCAACTTCCATCCTGCATCAACTACCTCCTGTCTCTTCTTCCTACTAAAGGCCCATTTAGACACAATGTTATCGCTCAAAGGCCATCTTTTGAGCGATAATCATTGCGTCTAAAAGCGTGGCCATTGTGCACTGTTTGTTCATCGCTCATTTCTAGCCAGCTAGAAATAAGCAATGAGCCTTATCCTGATATCTCAGCGGGTGGTGCTGATAGTATTCTTTCAGCTGGTATCCCGCTGGCGGTTTTCAGCAGGACACCAACTGAAAGCACAAAGAACAAAGCAGCTATTTGCATATACAAAACAGCTGCATTGTTCTCAGAGCTATTCTGGAGGTATCCTGCTCCACCTGCATTAACTCTTTAGTAGGTAATTAGCTACTTAGAGTCATGCTAAGATGATTGCTCAAAACTGTCAGTCAAGGCTTATTCACACGAGCCTATGTCGGCCAGCGTTTTCACTACCATGTGATGCACGGGCTCGGCGTATATGCCGTTGGGCAGGGGAAAAAGACATGCCTCCCCCTTCCCTTCCCCTCGCCAGCTCACCTACTCTCTCCTCCCCTCCACCTGAGCAACAGAAGATCAAAATAATTAGGCTCTTGAAAAGGGGAGGACAAAAATAACAAAATAGGAATACAACTAAGCCGTTATTATCTCAGACACAACTCTGCGGTCCTGACAGGAGACACCGACCTACCACCACCACAGAGATCTGGTGAGCTAAAGAACCTGCAGTGACATCATAGGGAGGAGCCAACTGTGTTTGTCTTGTGTCGGGATCAAGATGGATTAAGTAGAGCTGTGTGTGTGATGTGTTGTGTGTGTCATGTGTGGGAGTCAGGATGAATGTAGTAGAGCTGTTTCTGTGATGTGTAGGGATCATAATGGATGTAACATGTAGCAGAGCTGTGTGTGAATCAGAATGTAGCAGAGCTGTGTCATGTGCTGTGTGTGATGTGTGGGGTCAGGATGGATGTAGTAGATCTGTGTGATGTGTGGGAATCATAATGGATGTACCATGTAGCACAGCTGTGTGGTGCATTGCGCCACCAGAAACACTGGTACTATAATTTCCCAATAATTACTAGTAGATTTGAAAGCATCACAATCCCCAGGAATGTGGTAAGGGACAGACACCAGCCAGACAGCCAGAGTGCAGTTGCTTCTGGGATGAGAGAGAGGGAAGAGTAACCTGGAGCTCAGTGAAAAGACCAGAGAGAGAGAGACCCAGAATCTTCACCCACTCTACTATTTCGGCAATGTAGGTGTTTTTGTGCCAGTCCTCACTGTGAAGGGAATTACAGTGTTCTGAGCTCTGAGGAAAAGGAAAAAACTGAAGCTAGACAGAGAGGATAAGATGACCAAGGACCCATCTGCATACACTGACTCCTCATCTCTGGGGGAACTGTGCCAGTCAGCTACCATGCTGATGAATTGTCCCCGCATGCGTCCTTCCAGGTACTGTGTGACAGAAATGAATTGTGAGTAACAAGGGGATATTGTAATGCAATTTTACAGGAGCCCCACATCAGAGGTTAATCCTAATTGGACTGTGCATATTAAGAACTGAACCATTAACAGTTAGCAAAGTTATTCCTGTTACCAACCAAGTCGGAGACATTCCCAAAAGCAATAAGGCACGATAACCAAATGATCCTTCATCTACTACTGTGTTGTAATACCTCATGTTATGCTATAATGGACTGTTTTAACTTGGAATGTGCATAACAAGTTGCAGTAAAGTGTTCAAAGTTGTTTCACAAAATCTTAGTGTCAGAAGTCAATCTTGCACTTCGTATAACTGAAACAGCTCCCTTGACAAAAGGTATTTGTCACTGAAAGTGCCTGAAACTAAAATATAACCTTTATTAGTATTAATGATAAAAAACCAATACTGCTAAGGCAGGATGGTTCCGACCTAAACGGACACAAAATGACAGACAACCATACAAAACAACCACAAAATTAATTGCCTATGGGATTAGCGCAATTTGCTTAAGTAATTAGAATGACTCAAATACAGAATTTTGATATATTATTTAAATTGATAATGATAAGAGGGGCTACCAGATAAGGTGGTGACCGTAGCGGGCCGTTATCAGGTAAACAAGGGACCAGAAAGTGGTAGCGCCTACTGAGATAACTCCATGTTGTTATGCATTAATAAGAACATGCCTATTGATGGAAAGACACTGTTCCAAAACAACTAGAGAGCGTCACTCATAAAACCCTAAGTGGTGGATAATGACAATTAGATCATCCACACTAGACAAATATTATACTAGTACACTCGCTTATGGGAGCACTGTACTGAGTCCGTAACCTTATTTGTTACTAGACTTATTCACTTCCCCATAGGGTCATCGATCTGGCAAGACCCAGTTCTTAAATTAGGTCAAAGTCTGTATCATCGGAAACAGGCTAGAAGGCTGGACTTGTAATGACAATTAAGTCAGGAGAAGTCCAAGCTACTTATAATATATGTCACTTCGCAAAATTGCGAATTTGATGAACATATAAATAGTTAGCTGAAATCCAATGTGGACCAGGGCGAACAAGATCGTCCGTAATTGTCTAATCGTCAACGCGTTTCCGCAGCGCAAGACAGATTATTTGGCGCGCTGCTTCATCAGGACGAAAATAAGACTGAATGATGCCCAAAAATTGTGCGATGCCAATCAACTGCACACAATTTTTGTTGCAATGGGTTCGAATAGCAAACAGCAGTTGCACAAAAATTGCGCGTAAGAACTGGTTTTTTAATGCGCCAATGTCAGGTCTGTCAGTTTGAAATAATGCCTCACAGGGGCTGGTAGTGTAGTTTAGATAGCGGTCACCATCTAGGACCGTATTGTACTTTAGCCAGGTTAGAAAATTTCTCATCACAATTTCTAATTGACCTCCCTGGCTCTTTTGTCAGTCTGGGACAATAAACGCCAAGTATCAGGTGTTCAGACTGTTTAATCACCAGCACCTATGTTTGTTCAATAGTGTTCAGTTAATGGACCTATCTAACATAAGGATTGCTATGTCAGCTGTCTGTTCATTACAAAACAGCATGGTCAATTGCACTATTTGCAAACCAATCGGGTTGCCTTTACAGTCGACTGTCTAGTGTAAGGCAACAAGATAGATTGCATTATAATCGCAAATCAATCTGTTTGTGTAAATCAGCCTCCACAGTCGTCTGTTTAGTGTAAAGCAGTGTTATTAATTACACTACACTAAAAACCATTCTATTTGCTTTTACATAATGTGCAATTAATCTACCAGCCTTCTTACATTGGCGCATTAAAAAACCAGTTCTTACGCGCAATTTTTGTGCAACTGCTGTTTGCTATTCGAACCCATTGCAACAAAAATTGTGTGCAGTTGATTGGCATCGCACAATTTTTGGGCATCATTCAGTCTTATTTTCGTCCTGATGAAGCAGCGCGCCAAATAATCTGTCTTGCGCTGCGGAAACGCGTTGACGATTAGACAATTACAGACGATCTTGTTCGCCCTGGTCCACATTGGATTTCAGCTAACTATTTATATGTTCATCAAATTCGCAATTTTGCGAAGTGACATATATTATAAGTAGCTTGGACTTCTCCTGACTTAATTGTCATTACAAGTCCAGCCTTCTAGCCTGTTTCCGATGATACAGACTTTGACCTAATTTAAGAACTGGGTCTTGCCAGATCGATGACCCTATGGGGAAGTGAATAAGTCTAGTAACAAATAAGGTTACGGACTCAGTACAGTGCTCCCATAAGCGAGTGTACTAGTATAATATTTGTCTAGTGTGGATGATCTAATTGTCATTATCCACCACTTAGGGTTTTATGAGTGACGCTCTCTAGTTGTTTTGGAACAGTGTCTTTCCATCAATAGGCATGTTCTTATTAATGCATAACAACATGGAGTTATCTCAGTAGGCGCTACCACTTTCTGGTCCCTTGTTTACCTGATAACGGCCCGCTACGGTCACCACCTTATCTGGTAGCCCCTCTTATCATTATCAATTTAAATAATATATCAAAATTCTGTATTTGAGTCATTCTAATTACTTAAGCAAATTGCGCTAATCCCATAGGCAATTAATTTTGTGGTTGTTTTGTATGGTTGTCTGTCATTTTGTGTCCGTTTAGGTCGGAACCATCCTGCCTTAGCAGTATTGGTTTTTTATCATTAATACTAATAAAGGTTATATTTTAGTTTCAGGCACTTTCAGTGACAAATAGTTTAAATTGCTCGAAGAGCCTTGGTTGTCACAGTGATTACTTGACAAAAGGTATGGTGGGGCGCCTGGGAACCTCAGGTTAGTGAAGCCACTCTGCTATGTGACATAAGGGCTACATCTCCTGTTAGCCTGCTGTATTAATCCCCAGTGTACCACATAACACTTAGTAGAATCATAAAACAGCATTAAAGAGGTTGTCCAGACTTAGAAAAAATGGTCTTATAGTGATGAGTTGTTGCCTAATAGCTTTAGGTTAAGTTCCTACCGTATTCTGGGATTACGTTCAGTGGGAATATCTGAAATAGTCAGCCACACACAAGCCACAGATATAGTCAACTGCACTTTAGTATACTTAAAGGGGTGTTCCAATCTTGGACAAATATAGCATAGCAACATAGCATAACATAGCAACAGTTTGAATTATATTTTGCCCAAAGGCAGACAATGATCACAGATGGACCCAGTGCAAATACAGTACACGGGGCCTTTATTATTCTGTTGCTAATTTTAGGATTTTGGTGTGCTAGCCATGGACCACTTCATTCATGACTCCAAAGAAAATCCCATTAGGAGGCGAGGTTGGGAAAGAGTGCAGCCTCTTACATGTCTTCAGATCATCTAAAAGTATAGAGTACTATTATTTTAAGGTAGAAGTGGACCGCTTTGCGTGAAAAGATTGAGCAGCTCGACAAGTTGCATACAGTATATGGTATTTTTTTCTCTGCTTTGGGTGGTATACAACATGTCTGTATAACTGCCTTAAAGGGGTTGGCCACCTTATCTTCAGGGCAGTACTGTAGCTAAAGTATAAAATGGCATCCTACCAATTCTCTTGTTCTCTCTTGTTTTACAAAGCCACCCTGACTTTTATGGGAGTTACAGAGACAGCGGAACCCAGGGTACTTGGCAATTTCTGTCCTTCTAACTGCCTACAACCACCACATTCAGGGTGGCTGAGGATGGTAGGAGTCCTAACTCAAGGTCGGTGCAGGTTCTAGAGATGGGACCCACACCTATTAGACTTTTATTGCATATGCTATGAAAGCCTGAGATGGAAATCCCCCTATATACGAAGCCACACCCCTCTTTCAACAGACGTTTTCTTCCTAACAGCACTACCACTCCATCCTGAAAATGGCCACCAAAGGTTGGACATATGATACAACCCCTTCCATCAGTGCCTCCCATTGAGACACAATGCGCCACCAGTTTCTTTCCTTGATACAGGCCCAGATGGGCATGAAACTGACACAAGAGCAGAGTGGGAGGCTCAGATGGACGAGGTCACGTCACATGCTCTTCCATTGGTGGTCATTTTCAGGACAGAGTGGCAGTGCTCGTAGCAAGTACCCTGGGTTCCACTGTCTCTGTAACTCCCATACAATCAATGGGAGTTATGCAAACAGTGTAGCACAGCAAGGTATACTGTTCCCATAACTCGGGAGCTGTAGAAACAGCATCATTTTGATTGATTTCTATGGGAGTTATGGAAAAAGCGTTGGCCAGCCAAGTTTGGCTGTTTCTGTCAGCCCAGACACCTGGCCACCTTCTAATCTGAGATGCTCCCATATTCGCCATGTTTGACGTAGATGGGAACACTCCTGTAAAGGGGTTGTATCACAACAAACTTTTAACACCTATCCATAAAACAGATTATGAAAGTCTGATCAGTGGGGGTCCCACCAGTGAGACTCTCACTGACCCAGAGAATGGTAATCCCGGATCCCCCTCTCCTCCTTACTGTGGGCTCACTGCACCCTCTCACAATGAGAAGGAGGTTGAATGGAGCAACAATCATGCATGTACAATGCACTGTATTCATCTTCAATAGGACTTCTGGAGATAGCCGAGTACTTGTACTTGGCTATTTCCATCAGCCCAATTGAAATGAATGGACTGGCGTTGTGCATGTGTGACCACTGCTCCATTCAACCTGAAATCACTGTGTATGAGTGCAGTAACCCTCAGTCATCCCTTTTTGGGATTGGCGGAGATCTCAGGGGTTAGATGATCCCCACCGATCAGACATTTACCACCTATCCTATTAACAGGTGATAGAAGTCTATTATGCTACAACCCCTTTAACTATATTAAATAGAGTTGACTACCTCTGTGCACATATTTGGCAGATCGTTTCAAACTTTTCCACCAAAAGTGATCCCAGAATGCATTAGAAACTAAGCCTGGGGCTATTAGGTAACACCTTGTCTGCACATAGATCATTTCTACATTTGCCATTACTAGGAGAACTTGATTATTGGTTTCAGAATTGAAATGTCTCTTTTTCTCAACCAGCGATTTTATCAATGGAAGCACAATTTGCAGATTACATTCATTTATTCTCAGAAGCCAACAAATGAGTTTTAGTAAAGTTTGCAAAAAAAAAAGGAATTTCATAATCACGGAATATTGTTCAGTCTTTCAATTAAAACTGCCATAAAAAGCCGATGTGGAATGAAGCTCCAAGTGTTTCCCAGAGAAATAATAATGTCCCCCTCCTGAGAGGGTTATTAGGATGGATCTCATACTTGCCGGTCAGAGTTTGCCTTCCTACATGGTGCATGTAATTTGCCCTCGTGGGATCTACACTATCTAATGGCCCTTTGGCCTTATTATATGCATGGACACTTTACTTTAGGCACCAATGCACTTTAATGGCATTCGTCCTTTATATATGCACATTTTGATATACTGTATTTTTATGTTCATTTTGTCTATGGGGCGATATTAATTATTTAGATGCTTGTTTTATTATTGATGAGTCATATATTGAATATATTCATTAATTTCCTTCCGTTATTTTTATGGCATCCATTATTTGCTGTCTTATCATAGACTGATTGTTAAGTGCTGTGATGAGTTTCACATTGTTGTTGTGTGACTGGTTTTCTCTGATTGTTAATGATATTAGATAATTGTATTGTTTGCCTTGTTTTTAATCAATTTTGTCATCTGTTATATTTTTTTGGGAGTGCGCAAATTCATGATGTATCCGCTCTTTTTTTCGTAGCGGAAATGCTGTGGATTTTCTGCAATGGAAAACTCGACAGCATTTCTGCATCGAAATAAGGAATCAGCTGCGTATACACACTGATTTCAGCAGTCATAGCGCTCCCTCTGACCTCACTCTACTTTCCGCTGTCAGCATAACCTGTCATTGGGCAGCCTCTAGTGAGTGCTGCGCCGCTGGTCAGGTGGTATTGATTTTCATGCAGTTTTGGATGCAGAAATGCTGCGGATTTGGCAGTGGAATTTTCTGCTGTGAAAAATCCACAGCATGTCCGTGATGTGCGAACGATCTATTTACACATAGCGGAAACGCTTCAGATCGTTCACAGTGGACAATTCAGCAACAAAATCAGTCCAGAATTTGACTAGAATTCAGCTGCGTTTCCGCAGCTGATTACAGCAGCCGCAGCACTTCCCTCACCTCCAAATGTTTTGCGCTGTCGATGCTTTCTTCACCCACCAGGTTCTAGTGAGCGCAGCGCCGCTGTCAAGTGATGCGGAGCTGGCATCACCTGACCAGCTGCTCAGCGCTCATTAGAGGCTGCCAGGTACTGGGAGAAAGGCTGCGCTGATAGCACAAAGAATTGGGAGATGAGAGGAGTGCTGTATCTGCCACAATCGAATATGGATACGCAGCTGATTTGAAGTCAAAATCCACTGATTTATACTGTTTTGGATGGATGCAGAATTTTCTGTTGCGGAAATTCCGCGGCATCTCTACCTCATGGGAACGTACCCTTAAAGGGGTTGTCCCGCGAAACAAAGTGGGGGTATACACTTCTGTATGGCCATATTAATGCACTTTGTAATATACATCGTGCATTAAATATGAGCCAAACAGAAGTTATTCACTTACCTGTTCCGTTGCTAGCGTCCTCGTCTCCATGGTGCCGTCTAATTTACAGCGTCTAATCGCCGGATTAGACACGCTTGCGCAGTCCGGTCTTCTTCTTTTCTGAATGGGGCCGCTCGTGCCGGAGAGCGGCTCTTCGTAGCTCCGCCCCGTCACGTGCCGATTCCAGCCAATCAGGAGGCTGGAATCGGCAATGGACTGAACAGAAGCCCTGCGGCCCACCGAGGGTGAAGATCCCGGCGGCCATCTTCACAAGGTAAGTCAGAAGTCGCCGGAGCGCGGGGATTCTGGTAAGTACTGGACGGTTTGTTTTTTTTATGCCTGCATTGGGTTTGTCTCGCGCCGAACGGGGGGGCTATTAAAATAAAAACAACCCATTTCGGCGCGGGACAACCCCTTTAAGGTGGTTTTACAGAAGACAACTGTTGTCTAAATAGTGGCTCGATAGAGTGAATGTAAGTGACAATTGTTCTGTGTAAACCTGACCACCAACCAGATGATGAGCAAGAAGTCATTCACCAATCACTTCATTTCAGCTCACCTAAAAATAGTCGCTGGTTCATTAATTATAGTCTGGCGTAAACAGGTAATTGTTGGCTTTCAAGGACTAGCCAATAACTTTGCAAAGAGGTGTGCACTTGTTCTATGTTCCCCTCCCACCGAACGCTGATTGGCTGCCACCTTTTTTTGAACATGTTGCCCTCCCACTCATTGGTTCACAAAAAATATATAAATACCTGTGAGTAATTAGTTGAACCAATGAGGCACTGCAGAAGGGAGTGTTCATTAGAAGACGACTCACATGTATTTATGTACGTTCAGTGGATTTGGCAACAAATGAGCTTGCGTCAAGAAGGGGTCAAAATTTGAAATGCACTCCCGCCAAAAAAACTTCTTGTCCTGTAAATAATTGACAAATAAAATTTCGGCCCATGTAAATGCTCCCAACAATTTGTTCAGCTATTGCAAAGTTAAACAAGTTAACAACAATTGTGTTATGTTCTTGTGGGCAAATAAACACCAGGCCCACATGAACGTGACCCAAAAAGCATGGGCTAGGGGAAACTGACCGTGTGCTCCAGGGAAGAAGACTTGACCCTACCTACGAGCAGAGCGATTGCCTCTATAAAGGCGGCCCCATGCTGGAATCTCGGCCTTGCCCTCCCTGAAAGGGTGACACTCGCAACCAGGTAGAACTGACACATTAAATGCACAAACTCACTTACCACACAACTTTGCACACTACAGCAGATGGTATAGCTGAATATAAAAGTGAGGGATTAGTTTGTACATTGGCGAATGAACTTAAGCTGCAAGGCCCCGACAAGGCTACTCGTGTCTTGAAGTCTCTACTCTAGCAAGACACTAAACAGGCAGCACAGGACACTACTCACATAGCAAGCTGCAAGCTGATCAGACAATACTTACACAGCAAGCTGCAAGCTGACTAGACAAGACTAAGGAAATACAGCTTCCTCATTGCAGAGGGGCTGGGGTATATATTAAAACCCAGACCCAGGGAATTGGCTGACCTGAACAACCACACCAAGCCAGCTCAATTAACCCTTACCTGTGCAGGTGTGCTCCTGGAACCCTGTAGAGCAACAAACTCCAGCAGCACAACCTAACAGTATCTCCCCTTTAAAAAAGGGGCCTCTGGACCCTTAAGGCATAAATAAAAATTATGCAACTCCTCCAAACCGCGCACGTGTACAGGATTTATTCATAAAGATCCTGACACCAAGGCAAAGATGGCAAAATGGGAGAGAGTAACAAATCATGCACCTCAAAACAGCACCACTGCGCCTTACACAACCGGCCTCAGTAACAGTAGCCTGCCAGAAAAGGGCACTAATCCAGAGGGGAAAACATGGCAACCCTCCCTGCTGACATAGCATGCACAGGACTTATCCACACGGGCTTGATGCAGATGCCAGCTAGAAAAGGGGATAAAGCACCCAGGTACATAGCGCACAGGGTTCTGCAGCAACAGTAAATACTTGTCCTTCATTATGTATGCTGGGCGCACCTCGCCGCAGCACAGACACGAATCTGGTGTCGCGTTCCTCCAGAACGTGGTCACTGGAACACCACTCAGACGGCATGCATGCCACCAAAACTTTATGGAGCCACCAAAACACACACCGTACAAGGGGAAGGCACTGTCAGAACACCCATCTGGCCAATAAGAAAAATCGTGGCCGCCATCACCAGCTCGCACCACGCGCAAGAAATCAGATGTTTGGAGGCCGCACCTGCCAAGGGAAAGGAGAAACCTGCTAGTGGCTGCACCTGTGCGGTCACCGTACCACACACTACTGGGTGCACCACTCTAGAACGCCAAGAGGGGAGAAACAGCAGGTGCCCAAACCATCTGCGGGAAAATACGGGGGAACTCGCTCCAACAACTGCATGCAACTACAATACTGCACGCCAAGACAATGCATGCCAACATAGTCCATAGGAACATACATCTTGCACAACATACTGCATGCCAACATACTACATGCCATAACAACATACTGTATGCAAAAACCATACACAGCATATGCTATGTTCATCTGGGCAACTACACCACAATCTGAGCACCACCAGGAACAAATCCATAACACAACATACAACATAGCAGGACCACTGCGCCGTAGACAAAAGGCCACCGAACAGTGTCCTGCAAACATACCACACTCAGAACAGGACTATTCAGACCTAATGTCTGGCCACCTGCACAGACACTGGACCTGACACTGTTAACACACAACCACGTAATGCATGCCAACATACTACATACTAACATATGCAACATAGCCACATCATAGATTATGTTACGTTCATGTGGGCAACTACACCACAATCTGAGCACCACCAGGAAACAATCCATAACACAACAAATTGCTCTGTGTAAAAGCTCACAAACAACAGTCATTCATACTATTTTGAGGGACTATTTAGACGATTATTGTCTCATATAAAGTCCCCCTTACATGTACCTGTTGATGGGACCTTACAGGCTTAAAAACAAACATGGTGGTATGAACAGAGGTGCTGCACTGAAGCAGTGAGGACCCACGAAGGATGAGTATGAGCTCTTTTATTATTTTTTTAACATGTGCTGCTTTTAAAAAAAATTGTCATGGAAAACCCCTTTAAGTGGGATGTACTAAGCAATCAGGAAGTAACTTATTATGCATAGAGCACTGTTACATGGAGATTACATCTTGCTTTGGCATTCCGGATCCAAATTGATTATGGAACGTCATATTACGGTACATACTGTTGGAAACATTCATAAGCTATACAACATTTATCTGCTGGTTTATTCCTAGATCTGACATTGCTCCTGACTAATGCTGCTTATCGTGATTGGCTGGGCAAAAAAAAATGGGTCAATTTTTGCAAAATCAGATCGTGTTGTCTAGAGATGAGCGAACGTACTCGTCCGAGCTTGATGCTCGGGCGAATATTAGGGTGTTCGGGATGCTCGTTACTCTTAACGAGTACCACGCGATGTTCGGGTTACTTTCAGTTTCCTCTCTGAGACGTTAGCGCGCTTTTCTGGCCAATTGAAAGACAGGGAAGGCATTACAACTTCCCCCTGTGACGTTCAAGCCCTATACCACCCCCCTGCAGTGAGTGGCTGGGGAGATCAGATGTCACCCGAGTATAAAAGTCGGCCCCTCCCGCGGCTCGCCTCAGATGCCTTGTGACTGAGTTAGCTGAGGGAAAGTGCTGCTGCTGGTGGTGCTGTAGGGAGAGTGTTAGGAGTGAGTGTAGGCTTCAAGAACCCCAACGGTCCTTCTCAGGGCCACATCTATCCGTGTGCAGTACTGTGGAGGGTGCTGTTAGCAGTGTTGAACAATTTTTTTTTTCAAAATCGGCTGTCTGCAGAGCATTGCGCCCTGCAGTAATAGTCCAGGGACAGAAGTGGTGGTTAGGCAGGGAGAGTGTTAGGAGTGAGTGTAGGCTTCAAGAACCCCAACGGTCCTTCTTAGGGCCACATTTAACCGTGTGCAGAACTGTGCAGGCTGCTGTTAGCAGTGTTGCATTTTTTTTTTTTCAAAATCGGCTGTGCAGAGCATTGCGCCCTGCAGTAATACTACAGGGACAGAATTGTGTAGGCAGGGCCAGAAGACATATATTATTGATTGAATATAGTCAGTGGGCCTTTTCTTTTAAAAAAAAGGGAAAAATTCTATGTGCCCTGCCTCTGTCAGTCCTCAGCATTCTGTGTACGTGTGTGGTGGGTGGAGATAGTAAAAAATTCATACGCAGCCAGCTACGTTTAACAGCAGGCTTGCGCCAATTTATTTCCTGCCTTCCTGGGAAAAATCACCGCTCTGCTGCACTTCATATAACTGCATTTCTGTGGAACAGATTTCTTATATGATTGAATATAGTCAGTGGGCCTTTTCTTTAAAAAAAAAGGGAAAAAATCTATGTGCCCTGCCTCTGTCAGTCCTCAGCAATCTGTGTACGTGTGTGGTGGGTGGAGATAGTAAAAAAATTCATACGCAGTCAGCTACGTTTAACAGCAGGCTTGCGCCAATTTATTTCCTGCCTTCCTGGGAAAAATCACCGCTCTGCTGCACTTCATATAACTGCATTTCTGTGGAACAGATTTCTTATCTGATTGAATATAGACAGTGGGCCTTTTCTTTTAAAAAAAAGGGAAAAATTCTATGTGCCCTGCCTCTGTCAGTCCTCAGCGTTCTGTGTACGTGTGTGGTGGGTGGAGATAGTAAAAAATTCATACGCAGCCAGCTACGTTTAACAGCAGGCTTGCGCCAATTTCTTTCCTGCCTTCCTGGGAAAAATCACCGCTCTGCTGCACTTCATATAACTGCATTTCTGTGGAACAGATTTCTTATCTGATTGAATATAGTCAGTGGGCCTTTTCTTTTAAAAAAAAGGGAAAAATTCTATGTGCCCTGCCTCTGTCAGTCCTCAGCGTTCTGGGTACGTGTGTGGTGGGTGCAGAACGTTAACAAAAAACATACGCAGCCAGCTACGTTTAACAGCAGGCTTGCGCCAATTTCTTTCCTGCCTTCCTGGGAAAAATCACTGCTCTGCTGCACTTCATATAACTGCATTTCTGTGGAACAGATTTCTTATCTGATTGAATATAGTCAGTGGGCCTTTTCTTTTAAAAAAAAAGGGAAAAATTCTATGTGCCCTGCCTCTGTCAGTCCTCAGCGTTCTGGGTACGTGTGTGGTGGGTGCAGAACGTTAACAAAAAACATACGCAGCCAGCTACGTTTAACAGCAGGCTTGCGCCAATTTCTTTCCTGCCTGGGAAATCAAATCACTGGTAATACACCATGCTGAGGGGTAGGGGTAGGCCTATAGGATGTGGACGCGGGCGAGGACGCGGAGGCCCAAGTCAGGGTGTGGGCACAGGCCGAGCCAGTGCGGTGGCCAGGGGTAGAGGAAGGGCCAGACCGAATAATCCACCAACTGTTTCCCAAAGCGCCCCCTCACGCCATGCCACCCTGCAGAGGTCAAGGTGCTCTACGGTGTGGCAGTTTTTCACAGAGACGCCTGACGACCGACGAACAGTGGTGTGCAACCTTTGTCGCGCCAAGATCAGCTGGGGAGGCACCACCAACAGCATGCGCAGGCATATGATGGCCAAGCACCCCACAAGGTGGGACGATGCCCGTTCACCGCCTCCGGTTTGCACCACTGCCTGTCCCCCTGTGCCCCAACCTGCCACTGAGATCCAACCCCACTCTGAGGACACAGGCACTACCGTCTCCTGGCCTGCACCCACACCCTCACCTCCGCTGTCCTCGGCCCCATCCAGCAATGTCTCTCAGCGTAGCGTCCAGACGTCGCTAGCGCCACAGTTTGAGCGCAAGCGCAAGTACGACGCCACGCACCCGCACGCTCAAGCGTTAAACGTGCACATTGCAAAATTGATCAGCCTAGAGATGCTGCCGTATAGGCTTGTGGAAACGGAGGCTTTCAAAAGCATGACGGCGGCGGCGGCCCCGCGCTACTCGGTTCCCAGTCGCCACTACTTTTCCCGATGTGCTGTCCCAGGCCTGCACGACCACGTCTCCCGCAACATTGTACGCGCCCTCACCAACGCGGTTACTGCCAAGGTCCACTTAACAACAGACACGTGGACAATAATTGAGGCCTCCTCAATTATTTACAGAAGAGTGGGCCTGGTTGGCAGCCATCTGCCAGGTCCTTGGAAAGTTTGAGGAGTCTACCCAGATGGTGAGCGGCGATGCTGCAATCATTAGCGTCACCATTCCTCTGCTATGCATCTTGAGAAGTTCCCTGCAAAGCATAAAGGCAGACGCTTTGCGCTCGGAAACAGAGCCGGGGGAAGACAGTATGTCGCTGGATAGTCAGAGCACCCTCCTGTCTATATCTCAGCGCGTTCAGGAGGAGGAGGAGGAGCATGAGGAGGATGAGGAGGAGGGGGAAGAGACAGCTTGGCCCACTGCTGACGGTACCCATGCTGCTTGCCTGTCATCCTTTCAGTGTGTATGGCCTGAGGAGGAGGAGGAGGAGGAGGATCCTGAAAGTGATCTTCCTAGTGAAGACAGCCATGTGTTGCGTACAGGTACCCTGGCACACATGGCTGACTTCATGTTAGGATGCCTTTCTCGTGACCCTCGCGTTACACGCATTCTGGCCACTACGGATTACTGGGTGTACACACTGCTCGATCCACGGTATAAGGAGAGCCTTTGCACTCTCATTCCCGAAGAGGAAAGGGGTTCGAGAATGATGCTATACCACAGGGCGCTGGTGGACAAACTGATGGTAAACTTCCCATCCGACAGCGCTAGTGGCAGAAGGCGCAGTTCCGAGGGCCAGGTAGCAGGGGAGGCGCAGAGATCAGGCAGCATGTACAGCGCAGGCAGGGGAACATTCTCCAAGGCCTTTGCCAGCTTTATGGCTCCCCATCAAGACTGTGTCACCGGTCCCCAGTCAAGGCTGAGTTGGCGGGAGCACTGTAAAAGGATGGTAAGGGAGTACATAGCCGATTGCAGCACCGTCCTCGGTGACGCCTCTGCCCCCTACAACTACTGGGTGTCGAAGCTGGACACGTGGCCTGAACTCGCGCTGTATGCCCTGGAGGTGCTTGCTTGTCCTGCGGCTAGCGTCTTGTCAGAGAGTGTGTTTAGTGTGGCTGGGGGAATCATCACGGATAAGCGTACCCACCTGTCAACCGACAGTGCCGACAAGCTTACACTCATCAAGATGAACAAAGCCTGGATTTCCCCAGACTTCTCTTCTCCACCAGCGGACAGCAGCGATACCTAAGCAATACGTAGGCTGCACCCGCGGATGGAAGCATCGTTCTCTCTCACCATCCAAAACGGGGACATTTCTGCTTCATCAATCTGTGTATAATATTCATCCTCCTCCTCCTGCTCCTCCTCCTGAAACCTCACGTAATCACGCCGAACGGGCAATTTTTTTTAAGGCCACAAGGCTCACTCATATAATTTTTCCTTAACAATTTTTATACGTTTCAATGCTCTTAAAAGCGTTGAAACTTTAACTTGAACCAATTTTTCGTTCAACTGGGCTGCCTCCAGGCCTAGTTACCACTTAAGCCACATTAACCAAAGCGATTAATGGGTTTCACCTGCCCTCTTGGTTGGCCATGGCCAATTTTTTGGATGTACATTAGTACTGTTGATACAGCAATTTTTGTGGGCCCTCGCCTACAGTGTAATCAAATGAATTTTTAGCCCACCTGCATTACAGCTGACGTTACATCCGCTGTGTTGGGCAATGCAATGTGATATTTCTATGTACCGCCGGTGGCTTCCTGGCACCCACCCATGCTGTGGGTCCACAGGGAATTATAAATGCATCTGAAACCACATCTAAAGAACCCCAGTCTGACTGGGGCATGCAGTGTGGGCCGAAGCCCACCTGTATTAAGCACGACATTACTACCTCAGCTGTGTTGGGCAATGCAATGGGATATTTTTATGTACCGCCGGTGGGTTCCAGGGAGCCACCCATGCTGTGGGTCCACAGGGAATTATAAATGCATCTGTTTCCACTTGTAAAGAACCCCAGTCTGACTGGGGCATGCAGTGTGGGCCGAAGCCCACCTGTATTAAGCATGACATTACTACCTCAGCTGTGTTGGGCAATGCAATGGGATATTTTTATGTACCGCCGGTGGGTTCCAGGGAGCCACCCATGCTGTCGGTCCACAGGGACTTCACAATAGGGAGTTGTACCTGCCTGTGTCTATGAATTAAAAAGACCGGTCTGACTGGGGCATGCAGACACCTTGACAGAATGAATAGTGTGTGGCACATAGGTTCCCCATTGCTATGCCCACGTGTGCAGCTCCTGATGGCGGTGGCACAGGATTATATTTCTCATTGCTTCTGTACAGCATTGTGGGCTACCGCCCTGCCCCTTTTAAAGAGGGTCGCTGCCTAGCCGTGCCAACCCTCTGCAGTGTGTGACTGCTTTTTCTGTGGCAGACGCACTTATAAATAGACATGAGTGTGGCGTGGCATGAGTGCAGCTGAAGGCTGCGCAGGGACAATTTGGTGTGCGCTGTGGACACAGGGTCGTGCAGGGGGGGTTGGGCAGCATGTAACCCAGGAGAAGTGGCAGCGGAGTGTCATGCAGGCAGTGATTGTGCTTTGTTGGAGGTAGTGTGGTGCTTAGCTAAGGTATGCATTGCTAATGAGGGCTTTTCAGAAGTAAAAGTTGTTGGGAGGGGGGGGGGGCCCACTCTTGCCGGTATTGTGGCTTAATAGTGGGACCTGTGAACTTGAGATGCAGCCCAACATGTAGCCCCTCGCCTGCCCTATCCGTTGCTGTGTCGTTCCCATCACTTTCTTGAATTGCCCAGATTTTCACACATGAAAACCTTAGCGAGCATCGGCGAAATACAAAAATGCTCGGGTCGCCCATTGACTTCAATGGGGTTCGTTATTCGAAACGAACCCTCGAGCATCGCGATAATTTCGTCCCGAGTAACGAGCACCTGAGCATTTTGGTGCTCGCTCATCTCTAGTGTTGTCCCAACCCAATCTTTCCCAAAATTGGTTATCCAATTTTGTGTGTGAATGCGGCTCAGTTGTTATCTGGCAGTGCTGGGGTCCTAGATTCAAATCTCATCAAGGACAGCATTTTCATCTAGATTTTGCCCAACACTGCAAGACGCCACTGCTAACAACTGTCCTATCTGCTCCAAAGGAAGCGAAAAGAAGAAGAAAAACATAGAACATAAAAATCCCATCCAGATGTTGGTTTTGGTCAGATTTGAACTTAGGTTTCCAGCACTGCAAGGCAACAGTACTAATGACTGAGCCACCATGCTTGTTCTTCCTTCCCCCTTTTTCCACTTTCTTCTTTTTCCTCCTCTGTCTCCTCCAGAGTAAAAGAATAAAAATAAAGGGAATGAGAAGGGGGTAGGAAGAAGAAGGAGAAGAAGAAGAAGGAGGAGAAGAAGAAGAAGGATAATGGTGAGGAGGAGGAGAAGAAGAAGGAGGAGAAGGAGGAGAAGAAGAAGAACTTGTTCTGAATTGTAGAGTTGGAAGGGACCTCCAGGGTCATCGGGTCCAACCCCCTGTTCCCTGAGGCCAGGGATTGGCTAGCGCCAGTCAAGGCATTTACCAGTGTTTTACTATCAAGAAGAAAGAAGAATCAGTCTGGAGCAGCTTGGGATCAAAACAGAAGAATATATAGTTATTGTTTTTTTTATTTTTTTTAATGAGCAGATAAGGGGTTGTATCTGCTTCTCATCAGTTCTGCTGGTTGGGGGGCCTTTCATTCGGCCTGCCAGAGAGCAGGCAGCTGGAGGCCTCCTAAATCACGGATATAGTGGGGCTCCAATGATAATCTGGCCCTGATGACCATAACTCACCTCCTCCCCCTCCCTGTAGAATAACCTCTGCAGATGTCACACAGCATTCCCACTCCACTGTCTCATATCGTTCAGTAAGTCACCATATGGCTGCTATAAAGCGAATCTCTGCGAATGACATTCACAGATAAGGTGACTGCTCACATAATCACATACAAAAAGTTGTTTCCGTATATAGTTCCAATTAGTACAGTACATTCCCCTTTAATGAGTGTTCCATAATGTCCTTGGTTAGTCTTTTAGCTATAAGCTAAATTACAGAATGTCAATTCCATTTCCAATATTATGCTACACGGCTTAAGGATAATACTAACAAGCCCCGGCTCTGGTTTCCTAATACTCTTCAGCATTGTCTCAGCTAACATTCAGAAAGAAATCAGTCATGCTACAGTAATATTAAGAGACTCCACTGCAGCGGAAAGAACACTAATTAAAATGACAAGTTGTCATGTATTGGATTGAGAAAATCAATTGTTTTATCAAATTAAGATGTTTTGCTCGGCTGAGCACTCTGCCAACGCCACAAAGGCTGCACGAACGACCATCCTTTCTATCAGGTCTACCTGGTGCTTTATTATGGATGAGGCATCACTCGCATTTCTGTCTGCTCCGAAAAAGCATAATCCTTCTTTATATGATCACAATCTGATTCATCCTTGGACACGTTACCATTTTAATATCTTAAGTCGGAATACAGAGAACTTCCAACCTCCAAGTAGTTAGATGAAAGTGAAGAAAGATGCTGGGACCAGATGGTCGATCTGAGAAAGCAAAGGCAATGGATCTCTTTGGGTTGTGGTAGATGGTTGGCAACACATGTGCTAGCATATGAAGAGGACAACGGAGTTACCAAAATATATATTTTTTGTTCTAACTAATACACTGCAAAGAAAGGAATGGTTATGGAATTTTTAGCAAACAGTTCACAAAATACATAAATTCTAGGGATCTGTTGTGTAAACCTCACTATGGCTAATTATATCTTAGAAGTTCCCGAGAGTCCCAGGCTCAGTTGTAATTTTTTTCCTTTTACTAGAAGAAACACAAAAGGGGAGCACTTTAGTAGGTGTAAAACCACAAAAGTGTCAAATAGGATGCCAGTTTCTGGATGGTGGACAGCAGATCTGGTATACACCAGAAGCACATAAGTGATCCTGGAAACAATCCAGTAAATTGAACCCACAAACCATGGAAACAAAAAACAACCCCAGATCTGCGCTACATAAAGTGCAAGAGAAAACCAAACTTACTTGGCTAGAGGAGTTTGTATGCGCAAGAGACTCCCCATATATAAGAGGTATGAAGCAATCCAAAATTTTGAGAGTGTGGGTCTAGAGGGATATAACAGTCCACCATGAGGTCAAAAAGGAATTGGTAAGTTTAATTTTGAGTGATATGGCAGCAAAACTGTTAATGATCGATGAGCGAGTATACTCGCTAAAGCACTACTTGTCCGAGTAATGTGCTTTAGATGAGTATCTCCCTGCTCGTCCTTAAAGATTCGGGGGCTGCCCGCTCTCCCCTGCTCCCCGCTGCGACTCACCTGTCAGCTGCGCGGCCCCCGAATCTTCAGGGACGAGCAGGGAGATACTCGTCTAAAGCACATTACTCGAGCGAGTAGTGCTTTAGCGAGTATACTCGCTCATCCCTATTAATGACACATTATAAAAATATATATAAATATATAAAAATGCACGACATGCAATGCGTTTTTGCGCATAAAAACAAGCGCCTTTCTTAAGCTTGACTACACTTGACTAGGCTTGACTACACTATGGAGCAGTAACACATTTATACACACAGACTTACAAAAGCCAATCCGCAAGTCACTAGGGGAACACTACCATTGATAACAAGTTAGTGTAAGTTGTCCCTGTATATTTGAACACATTAGGCTGTTATCGAGACCGGCCTCACTTACGATTCATTGCTTTATAATAAAAAGCTGTATTGAAGCATGTAGTATTATAAGATAGATGATAGTGATATTCAAGTCCCCTAATGGGACAAAAATAAAAAGTTAATAAAGTATTTAAAAAAAATTAAGAAATAAAAACATCAAAACCCCATCTCTCCCCGCTTTACTACATGTAAAAAAACAAAAAAGAAACTGCTATTGCTGCATTCATAATGTCCCAGAGAAAAAGTTAGTACATTATTTAACCCGCATTTTTTAACACCATGAAAAAAAAAACAGAAAAAACATGGGGAAAATAGCTAATTTTGCCTATCTCACCTTATAAAAAACAGAATGGAAAGTGATCAAAACGCCATGTGGATCAAATGGTACCTATAAAAAGTACAACTCATTCCGGGAAATAAAAACCCTCACCTAGGACCATTGACAAACGTTAGGCATCTTTAAATGCAGCAATAAAAAATATACATTTTTTTTAAGTATAAAAAAAAAGTTTGGCAAAAAACAAAACCCCTACATAAATTAGGAATTGACATAATCATATTGCACTGCAGAATTAATTTAACATACTATTTATACTGCATGGTAAATGCAATTAAAAATTTTAAAGAAAAGCCAGAATTGTAGATTTTTGTTAATTTTGCCTTTAGAAAAAAAATTGAACAAAAAGCAATCAAAATCTTATATGTTCCCCCCAAAAATGGATAGATAAGGATAAGTTCATCCCACAAAAAAACAAGCCCTTATAGAGCTTCCAAGAGGCATATAAATGTTATGGTGCCTGGAATGTAGCAACGCAAAAGCAAATGTTTTTTTTAAAGTTTTTTCGGGTATAAAACTACCAACACATAAAAAACGGTATAAACTTGCCATTGCCAGAATCGTGCTGACCCAGAGAATAATTTTAACATATTATTTATTTTGCATGCTGAATGCATTAAAAATGAAATCCAAAAAATCATGGCAGAATTTCTTTTCTTCCCCAATCCTCCCAAAAAAAGTTATGCATTATATGTACTCCGCAATGATGTAATTTAAAAAAACAACGTGTCCTGCAAAAAATAAGCTCTTACATAGCTATATCGACAGAAAAATCGAAAAATTATGGCTCTAGGAATGTAATGAAAAAAACCAGAAAAATTAGTTATTAGGCCTTAGTCACACGGGCGTTTTTTGCCGCGATTTGCGGATCGCATGACGAATGCGCATCCGCAAATCGCGTGACCGGGGCCGAAAAATCGCCCGAAAAAACTGCTCCTAGCCGCGTTTCAATAGAAACGGGCCGGAGCTGTCCAGCGCATTGAATTCAATGGAGCCGGCAGTACAGCCGGCTCCATTGAAAGCAATGCGCTGCGGGCGATCTCACGATGAATTGTCGGGAAGGGCTTAAATATATAAGCCCTTCCCTGAAATTCATCCAGAAATGTGTAAAAATAAAAAAAATATATATACTCACCTTGTCCCGGCAGACGGAGTTCAGCTCGGCCGGCCGGCAGTGGGTGTGAGTGGGTGTGAGTGAGAGCTGCCCCTGATTGGCTCAGCACTGAGCCAATCAGAGGCAGCACTCACTCACACCCATTCATGAATTCATGAATGGGTGTGAGTGAGAGCTGCCCCTGATTGGTCCCCGCGCTGAGCCAATCAGAGGCAGCTCTCACTCACACCCATTCATGAATTCATGAATGGGTGTGAGTGAGAGCTGCCTCTGATTGGCTCAGCGCTGAGCCAATCAGGGGCAGCTCTCACTCACACCCACTGCCAGTCGGCCGCGCTGAACTCCGTCTGCCGGGACAAGGTGAGTATATATATTTTTTTTATTTTTACACATTTCTGGATGAATTGCAGGGAAGGGCTTATATATTTAAGCCCTTCCCGACAATTCATCCCGCGCTCGCCGGCAGCCCATTGCTTTCAATGGAGCCGGCTGTATTGCTGGCTCCATTGAATTCAATGGGCAAACATCGTTCTTCTCTGCCACAGCTGTTACAGCTGTGGCAGAGAAGAATGATTTATCTAGTGTATGCTCTCAATGGGGTCGGCGCTGCTGCCGCCGGCCCCATTGAGCGCATATAGAGAAGAGAACAGGAATCGCAGATCGCAGATAGGTGCGATCTGCGATTTCTGTTCTATAATTTATCGGACGAGCACATAAAAAGCACTCATGTGTCCGATACCATTGCAAAGCGATGGTTTTATAAAATCGCCGGACGCATGCGCATGCGCAAATCGCGCGAAAAAACGCCCGTCTGACTAAGGCCTTAAGGTGTAAACAGACTTTGGCACTAAGGGGTTAACGTATTTAGAGTGACTTTGAGGTCTGTCATGGACAATATATGGTCATCGGCAAAAAAGTTGATCTTACGTGTTTCAAGGCCTTTGGTAACTCTACTGATAGAGTTGTTGTTTCTGACTGTCTTCAGCAAAGGTTCCATAACCATAGAATATATTAAGGGAATAGGAGACATCCTTGATGAGTACCATTGAAAATTACAAAGGGCTTGGGTCAAATGCTATTGACTAGCACTGAGGCCAAGGGGTAAGATGGGCTCCTTAATAACATGCTTGATTTTCACACCCAAACTAATGTTTGTTTTCCCTTCCACTCCTTTTCCATGACATTTAAGACATTTCCCAACCACCTTCTTTTTGAGGAATTCAGTTCCTCTGGAGAGGGGAGTCCTACATCTGTTCTATTTAATAGAAAAGGAGGTGAAACAAACCATCGCTGGGTCCCCTCTCTCTATGAGTCCCATAGCAGTCACTCAGTTTGCCCCTTTGCCCTTTCTGACTGGAAAGCATGCAACATAGTTCTCTTCCAGAAGGAGAAGAATTGTTTCTCTAGTGCCACCCAATAAATACATTTACATGATAAGATATGTCCTTACATTATGATTGGTGGAGTTTGGTCTCTATAATTCACTTTGATAGTAACGGCAAGGGAGCAGAGTTGGGAACTCCATTACTTCTGTGATGATGTCAGTGTTAAATCATACTTTATTATTATGTGTGTTAAATGTAAATTGTTGGGTTGTTCTGATGTTCACCATATTGCACTGTGTGAGGTTTGCTGACAAAGTTCTCCAGCCAGTTAGTGAGTACTGGTCAGCTGGCAACAGCCCGGGAAGTGGTTAGCAAGGTGTAGAGGACCTGTGATTGGTAAATACCCTTTATAGGCTGGGGTAGTGTGACAGTATAAAAGGAAGGAGTGGGTGGAGTTAAAGTAGTCTAGTCCAGGAACTCCTGAGATAGAGACAGGGGAAGAACAAGGAAACCACCTTTACTGAGTCAGGAGAGAACAGCCAGTGTGGTGGGAAAGAAAACATCTTAAGTCTGAGAAATCAAGAGCAAGGATTGTTTAGTTAAAGAGGAAAGGGAGAGAAGAGGAAAGAAGAAGGAGATCTAAGTCAGCCAATCCTAGGCACAGCAGGAAAGGAAACTAATTCAGCCAGACATCGGCACAGTCAGGGAGAAAAGCTGGAAGGCAAATCAAAGTGTACAAATACAGTTTCTTGTACCAATCCCTTGAGCTAAATGCAGAAGTAATCAATGCCTGTGAATGTAACTGTTTATTCTAAATTCCTCTTATGTGAACTGTTTGAAGCAAGTTAATTTCTCATCTGCTTTTGAAGAATAGAGTTGGTTGTGGTTTTCTTCACAACTTGTCTCATGGAGTCGCTTCCCACCAACATAAGATCTGCACTGAGGTACCACACAACGTGCTCCAGAAAGGAAAGATGGTCTACCCCACTTTTGTTTAGGTCTCCACTTTTTGTAATTTATTATTTTGTTTGGAACAGGTCCCTACTAGAGATGAGCGAGCACCAAAATGCTCGGGTGCTCGTTACTCGGGAAGAAATTTTCGCGATGCTCGAGGGTTCGTTTCGAGTAACGAACCCCATTGAAGTCAATGGGCGACCCGAGCATTTTTGTATTTCGCTGATGCTCGCTAAGGTTTTCATGTGTGAAAATCTGGGCAATTCAAGAAAGTGATGGGAATGACACAGCAACGGATAGGGCAGGCGAGGGGCTACATGTTGGGCTGCATCTCAAGTTCACAGGTCCCACTATTAAGCCACAATACCGGCAAGAGTGGGCCCCCCCCCCAACAACTTTTACTTCTGAAAAGCCCTCATTAGCAATGCATACCTTAGCTAAGCACCACACTACCTCCAACAAAGCACAATCACTGCCTGCATGACACTCCGCTGCCACTTCTCCTGGGTTACATGCTGACCAACCACCCCCCCCCACGACCCAGTGTCCACAGCGCACACCAAACTGTCCCTGCCCAGCCTTCAGCTGCCCTCATGCCACGCCACACTCAAGTCTATTTATAAGTGCGTCTGCCACAGGAAAAGCAGGCACACACTGCAGAGGGTTGGCACGGCTAGGCAGCGACCCTCTTTAAAAGGGGCGGGGCGATAGCCCACAATGCTGTACAGAAGCAATGAGAAATATAATCCTGTGCCACCGCCATCAGGAGCTGCACACGTGGGCATAGCAATGGGGAACCTATGTGCCACACACTATTCATTCTGTCAAGGTGTCTGCATGCCCCAGTCAGACCGCGGTTTTTAATTCATAGACACAGGCAGGTACAACTCCCTATTGTGAAGTCCCTGTGGACCGACAGCATGGGTGGCTCCCTGGAACCCACCGGCGGTACATAAAAATATCCCATTGCATTGCCCAACACAGCTGAGGTAGTAATGTCGTGCTTAATGCAGGTGGGCTTCGGCCCACACTGCATGCCCCAGTCTGACTGGGGTTCTTTAGATGTGGAAACAGATGCATTTATAATTCTCTGTGGACCCACAGCATGGGTGGGTGCCAGGAAGCCACCGGCGGTACATAAATATATCCCATTGCATTGCCCAACACAGCGGATGTAACGTCAGCTGTAATGCAGGTGGGCTAAAAATTCATTTGATTACACTGTAGGCGAGGGCCCACAAAAATTGCTGTATCAACAGTACTAATGTACATCCAAAAAATTGGCCATGGCCAACCAAGAGGGCAGGTGAAACCCATTAATCGCTTTGGTTAATGTGGCTTAAGTGGTAACTAGGCCTGGAGGCAGCCCAGTTTAACGAAAAATTGGTTCAAGTTAAAGTTCCAACGCTTTTAAGAGCATTGAAACGTATAAAAATTGTTTAGAAAAATTATATGAGTGAGCCTTGTGGCCCTAAGAAAAATTGCCCGTTCGGCGTGATTACGTGAGGTTTCAGGAGGAGGAGCAGGAGGAGGAGGAGGAGGAATATTATACACAGATTGATGAAGCAGAAATGTCCCCGTTTTGGATGGTGAGAGAGAACGATGCTTCCATCCACGGGTGCAGCCTACGTATTGCTTAGGTATCGCTGCTGTCCGCTGGTGGAGAAGAGAAGTCTGGGGAAATCCAGGCTTTGTTCATCTTGATGAGTGTTAGCCTGTTGGCACTGTCGGTTGACAGGTGGGTACGCTTATCCGTGATGATTCCCCCAGCCACACTAAACACACTCTCTGACAAGACGCTAGCCGCAGGACAAGCAAGCACCTCCAGGGCATACAGCGCGAGTTCAGGCCACGTGTCCAGCTTCGACACCCAGTAGTTGTAGGTGGCAGAGGCGTCACGGAGGACGGTCGTGCGATCGGCTACGTACTCCCTCACCATCCTTTTACAGTGCTCCCGCCGACTCAGCCTTGACTGGGGAGCGGTGACACAGTCTTGCTGGGGAGCCATAAAGCTGGCAAAGGCCTTGGAGAATGTTCCCCTGCCTGCGCTGTACATGCTGCCTGATCTCTGCGCCTCCCCTGCTACCTGGCCCTCGGAACTGCGCCTTCTGCCACTAGCGCTGTCGGATGGGAAGTTTACCATCAGTTTGTCCACCAGCGCCCTGTGGTATAGCATCATTCTCGAACCCCTTTCCTCTTCGGGAATGAGAGTGCAAAGGTTCTCCTTATACCGTGGATCGAGCAGTGTGTACACCCAGTAATCCGTAGTGGCCAGAATGCGTGTAACGCGAGGGTCACGAGAAAGGCATCCTAACATGAAGTCAGCCATGTGTGCCAGGGTACCTGTACGCAAGACATGGCTGTCTTCACTGGGAAGATCACTTTCAGGATCCTCCTCCTCCTCCTCCTGCTCCTCTTCCTCCTCCTCAGGCCATACACGCTGAAAGGATGACAGGCAAGCAGCATGGGTACCGTCAGCAGTGGGCCAAGCTGTCTCTTCCCCCTCCTCCTCCTCCTCCTGAACGCGCTGAGATATAGACAGGAGGGTGCTCTGACTATCCAGCGACATACTGTCTTCCCCCGGCTCTGTTTCCGAGCGCAAAGCGTCTGCCTTTATGGTTTGCAGGGAACTTCTCAAGATGCATAGCAGAGGAATGGTGACGCTAATGATTGCAGCATCGCCGCTCACCACCTGGGTAGACTCCTCAAATTTTCCAAGGACCTGGCAGATGGCTGCCAACTAGGCCCACTCTTCTGTAAAGAATTGAGGAGGCTGACTCCCACTGTGCCGCGCAAGTTGGAGTTGGTATTTCACTATAGTTCTACGCTGCTCATAGAGTCTGGCCAACATGTGGAGCGTAGAGTTCCACCGTGTGGGCACGTCGCACAGCAGTCGGTGCACTGGCAGATTAAACCGATGTTGCAGGGTCCGCAGGGTGGCAGCGTGCGTGTGTGATTTGCGGAAATGTGCGCAGATCCGGCGCACCTTTCCGAGCAGGTATGACAAGTGGGGGTAGCTTTTCAGAAAGCGCTGAACCACCAAATTAAACACATGGGCCAGTCATGGCACGTGCGTGAGGCTGCCGAGCTGCAGAGCCGCCACCAGCTTACGGCCGTTGTCACACACGACCATGCCCGGTTGGAGGCTCAGCGGCGCAAGCCAGCGGTCGGTCTGCTCTGTCAGACCCTGCAGCAGTTCGTGGGCCGTGTGCCTCTTCTCTCCTAAGCTGAGTAGTTTCAGCACGGCCTGCTGACGCTTGCCCACCGCTGTGCTGCCACGCTGCGTGACACCGACTGCTGGCGACGTGCTGCTGCTGACACATCTTGATTGCGAGACAGAGGTTGCGTAGGAGGAGGAGGGTGGTTTAGTGGAGGAAGCATACACCCCCGCAGATACCACCACCGAGCTGGGGCACGCAATTCGGGGGGTGGGTAGGACGTGAGCGGTCCCAGGCTCTGACTCTGTCCCAGCCTCCACTAAATTCACCCAATGTGCCGTCAGGGAGATATAGTGGCCCTGCCCGCCTGTGCTTGTCCACGTGTCTGTTGTTAAGTGGACCTTGGCAGTAACCGCGTTGGTGAGGGCGCGTACAATGTTGCGGGAGACGTGGTCGTGCAGGCCTGGGACGGCACATCGGGAAAAGTAGTGGCGACTGGGAACCGAGTAGCGCGGGGCCGCCGCCGCCATCATGCTTTTGAAAGCCTCCGTTTCCACAACCCTATACGGCAGCATCTCTAGGCTGATCAATTTTGCAATGTGCACGTTTAACGCTTGAGCGTGCGGGTGCGTGGCGTCGTACTTGCGCTTGCGCTCAAACTGTGGCGCTAGCGACGTCTGGACGCTACGCTGAGAGACATTGCTGGATGGGGCCGAGGACAGCGGAGGTGAGGGTGTGGGTGCAGGCCAGGAGACGGTACTGCCTGTGTCCTCAGAGGGGGGTTGGATCTCAGTGGCAGGTTGGGGCACAGGGGGAGAGGCAGTGGTCCAAACCGGAGGCGGTGAACGGGCATCGTCCCACCTTGTGGGGTGCTTGGCCATCATATGCCTGCGCATGCTGTTGGTGGTGCCTCCCCAGCTGATCTTGGCACGACAAAGGTTGCACACCACTGTTCGTCGGTCGTCAGGCGTCTCTGTGAAAAACTGCCACACCGTAGAGCACCTTGACCTGTGCAGGGTGGCATGGCGCGAGGGGGCGCTTTGGGAAACAGTTGGTGGATTATTCGGTCTGGCCCTGCCTCTACCCCTGGCCACCGCACTGGCTCGGCCTGTGCCCACACCCTGACTTGGGCCTCCGCGTCCTCGCCCGCGTCCACGTCCTATAGGCCTACCCCTACCCCTCAGCATGGTGTATTACCAGTGATTTGATTTCCCAGGCAGGAAAAAAATTGGCGCAAGCCTGCAGCCAAAATAGAATTTTTTCCCTTGTTTTTCAAAGGACAAGCCACACTGCGTGTATTCAATGAATACTACTAAGTTTAATAACTGTGTTGTGGCCCTGCAACTGTGTCACAGAACTGCAGTGATGCAAAGTTATTCGCTACAGCAGATCAGGGATTTCCCATGCAGGAAAAAAATTGGCGCAAGCCTGCAGCCAAAATAGAATTTTTTCACTTGTTTTTCAAAGGACAAGCCACACTGCGTGTATTCAATGAATACTACTAAGTTTAATAACTGTGTTGTGGCCCTGCAAATGTGTCAGAGAACTGCAGTGATGCAAAGTTATTCGCTACAGCAGATCAGGGATTTCCCATGCAGGAAAAAAATTGGCGCAAGCCTGCAGTAAAACGTAGCTGGCTGCGTCTGATTTTTTTTAACGTTCTGCACGCAGCACACACGTACCCAGAGCCCTGAGGACTGTCAGAGGCAGGCGAAATAGAATTTTTTCCCTTGTTTTTCAAAGGAAAAGCCACACTGCGTCTATTCAATGAATAATGTATGTCTTCTGGCCCTGCCTACACAATTCTATCCCTGTAGTATTAATGCCGGGTGCAATGGTCTGCACAGCCGGTTTTGAGAAAAAAAAAAAAAATGCAACACTGCTAACAGCAGCCTGGACAGTACTGCACACGGATAGATGTGGCCCTAGAAAGGACCACTGGGGTTCTTGAAGCCTACACTCACTGCTAACACTCTCCCTGCCTAACCACCACTTCTGTCCCTATTGCAGGGCGCAGTGCTCTGCAGATCCAATTTTGAAAAAAAAAAAAAAAATACAGTGCTAACACAGTACTGCACACTATTAGATGTGGCCCTGAGAAGGACCGTTGGGGTTCTTGAAGCCTACACTAACTCCTAACGCTCTCCCTACAGCAGCTCCAGCACGATACCACTTTCCCTCAGCTAACTCACAAGGCATCTGAGCCGAGCCGCGGGAGGGGCCGATTTTTATACTCGGGTGACATCAGATCTCCCCAGCCACTCACAGCAGGGGGGTGGTATAGGGCTTGAACGTCACAGGGGGAAGTTGTAATGCCTTCCCTGTCTTTCAATTAGCCAGAAAAGCGCGCTAACGTCTCAGAGAGGAAACTGAAAGTAACCGGAACACCGCGTGGTTCTCGTTACGAGTAACGAGCATCCCGAACACCCTAATATTCGCACGAATATCAAGCTCGGACGAGTACGTTCGCTCATCTCTAGTCCCTACCCATACGCGAACTTTCATCACAACCAAACAACATCTTTCCCTACCCAACTCCGCAGGTAGTGCCCCACTGGGGTATAACCATCTTCCTTTGCCTGCCCCTGCAGGCAGCAGGCAATAAGAGTTGCCAAATTTACCACTGTGCTGCGAGCGAGCCAGGCTGCTTTCTTCCAGTGGAGAGGAGCAGCAGTGCCACCGTGACTACCATCTAATTCCCCAATGCTCTCCCCCTCTTCAAGATCTGGCCCACTGCAGTTCCACTAGACTTCTATTGTGCATAGAACTGCAACACAGCTCTAATGAAGTGAATTGGGCTAATGTAGTTCCCAAAATTCTAAGTATATTCAATCTGTTTTTTTTTAATAAGGACCATGATTACCAAAACAGACATCACAAGAAACAGGCAACACATTTTGAAGGTACAAGAGGTCTGAACAAATCTCCTTTATCAAGCCAAATAAATACCGTATGTACTCGAGTATTAGCTGATCTGAGTATAAGCCGAGACAATAAGTTTCACCGCAAAAAACTGGGAAAGCTTATTGACTCGAGTATAAGCATAGCTATACTCGAGTATTTACTGGGTAAAAAAAACCCCTCCATACTCACCTACCAGCCGGGTCTGTGTCTGTGCGACAAGCTGCTTGAATTCTCCACGCTGTTATCCCCTGCCATCCTCTCTGCTCGGCTCTGTCAGTGCTGTGTAAGTAAGCGCTGTGATTGGATTGAGAGCCAGCCGATCACAGCTGGCGCTCGATTCAATCACAGCGCTTACTTACACAACTATGATGGCAGGGGATTTGAAAGTCGAGCAGGGAGATGACAGCGGTGAGAATTCTAAAGCAGCTTGATTGGCTGTGAATAATCGAGCACTGGGTGTAATTGGCTGATGCTCGATCCAATCACAGCTCTTACTTACAAAGCGCTGATGGCAGGGGATGACAGAGCCGAGCAAAGAGGACGGTGGGGGATGATAGTGGCGAGAATTCAAGCAGCCTGCCGCACCGCCGCCAGAGACACAGACACCAGCTGGGAGGGGAGTATTGAGGTTTTGTTTTTTTTAAAGCCTTCCCTGACTTGAGTATAAGCCGAGGGGGGCTTTTCAGCACAAAAAAATGTTCTGAAAAACTAGACTTATACTCAAGTATATACAGTAAGTAGAATAAGCTATTCCCAAATTTATACATAACTGTGAGGTGAATTCACCGATTAAAAAACGGGTATGTACAAGTTTTGGAACCACTCATTCTCCTTACGTTTCTTGTGACCTCTGCATTCATCAGCATGGTTTCAATTGAAATAAATTCATTTATTTTACAGTCATTTTCAAAAAATATCAAGCCAAGGAGTTATTTTACTGCAAAAGATCAAGTTTTTGCCTGGAAAACCCCTTTTATAGTGCGTTCACATGTAGCTGATTTGTTATGGATTTTGTCGCAGATTTGCATTAACACATTATATATAACATGATCTATTGGTTGTAATGGAAAATACTCTTAGTAAAAAAATCCAAGAAGCTGTTGTTTTGCTGCAAAACCCAGCATACAGTTACATCTCAGGCAGACATGCAAATAATTAGGGTTGCAGCATGATCAGATGAACGGTCTTGCCACCAGAGGCCCTAAAAGTAGTTCCACCCTTGGTGAGCACCCTGTTTAGGCAGAAGGATATTAAAGGGTACAATAGGGATTATTATTTGCCTTATAATATTGGTCTTAAACAAGGAGGTGAACTTCTGCCGTTCATTTGGCTGTGTGGTTATTTTTGGGGTCTCCAATTGCATGCCTTGCCTGTTAAATGAATGATTTCATTATATTTTTCTCACCACTAAAAGTTTTTCATTTAATCCTTAAAAAAGTTTTAAACTTCTACTTTTGTCAGTGATAGTGGTTTGATGTAAGTACGGATATTGTATCATACTGGCAGTGAAAAGTAGACCTTCCCTTTAAGTTTTACGTATTGAAATGCAAATACCCTTTTAATGGTGATGAATCCCAAAGATAAAACAATTTGTCATTTTAATGATGTTCCCTATAGAAAAAAGAGGACTCTAAATATTACAAATTATCTACCCTTACGAACCACCAAGACTGTCTTTTTTCATGTTTCCCAGGTTACCAAACAGCCCTAATCCACTCTGTCCAGCTCATTTGCTCTTGTGAGATTTTTATAATGGTTTGGCTATTATATGTACAATCTTCACAAAATTGGCCATTATTTCAATTATGCTTTAAGCTCGTTTCTATCATCTATGTTGAACTATTGTTCTCTTTTGCAGTTATCCGATCAAAATGCCAACCGGATCCTTCAGCCTTTAATCGCTTCACTGTGCTAATTTAGTTGGATGGCCGCTTTTATCAGAGACAGGAGAAAATATTTGTCTTAAATTCTTACTTTTTGACATCAATGCCTCCAACTTCTCCAATTAAATGGAACCGTTAGTTATTGAGCTCCTAATCCAAAGGAAGACGAAGCCCATTAATTAGACTCGCTGGTTGTAACTCCATCCTATTTTTCATCTGCAGCTTATATGAAAGATCCTCACGAAATTGCAGCTCTGTGGGCGGGAAGCAAACAACAGTTTATAGAGAACTTTTACCAAGTTCTATTTGTAGCTATCAAGGGAAAACGCACCATTAAAATGTGTTTATTTTGTTTTTTCATAACTGCAGAGCCACAAAATAAAAGCTGCCTACAATTTGTCCTGATGTCCTTTCTAGATATCAGTAAACTGGATATATATTATATACTAATGACTTGTTTTCAGTATTAACTCTCTCCAACCACTTACAGGGTTGAAAAGTTGTCTCCAAACTTAGATAAGACATATAAGACATTTGGCAAGTACACTCATTGTCAAAAAACAAGCACCTAGAAAGAGTTGTCAATTGGCTGCAAATCTCAGCATGTAGTTACATCTCAGACGTGCAGATGATTAGAGTTGTGGTGGGATTAGATAAACGGTCTTGCCACCTGGGGTCCTAAAAGTGGTTACACTCTTAGCCAATATAAAGGCTCTAAGAGGCTATTTGTGTGTAGTGGACCTTTTTTCCGCTTGTGCAGAGCTTGTTAACTACTAGACGTGCCTCCATTATGCAATTCAAGAGATTTTGCCCAGTTGACAGAGTTTAAAAGGGGGTGCATTATTGGAATGTGAGAAGCTCGATGGTTGTATCGACTAATTTCCTGCCATCTGGGCCGTTCTGACCAGAATGTTACGGCCCATTTGCACAGAGCAATGATTGTTCTAAAATCACTAAAAAGCGATCGTTTGAGCGATAATCGTTCCATCTAAGCGCGCGGCCATCATGCACTTTTCGTGCACTGCTAGCTGATCGTTAAATTCTGATCAACCTAAAAACCGTGTGCAGTCTTATCAGCACCGCACGTTGAGTTCTCCGCGGGTAGTACTAATAGCATTGTTTCCCGTCGGAGAACAAAGGAGCTGAATGGAGATAAGAGCCCTCCGGCTACTAACTGCTTTCAGCTAAGGCTTTAGCTGAGTAGCTACTTAATAGTTTATGCAAAATGATCAGTCAAAGCTGTCACTCAAACTGTCGTTTGAGCGATCTTTGAGCAATCATCACTCCATGTAAATGGGCCTTTAGGAGGTGTTAGGACCAGTGAATGCCTGAGGGCACACAAGGAGACCAGGCTCCCTCAACAGAACACTGGTATAGAAGATCATCTGATCACCCAACAAGGACCAGCAGCTCCAACTATTTTGTTGTCTGCCATCCAAAGACAGGTGGCCCATGTGTCCATCAGAAAAATTAGCAGGCACTTGGCTGAAGGACATTTGGTCTCACGGCGCCTATTACATGTGCATTCCTTGACACGCACCATCGCCTTTGTGGGGTCATGAACAACAAAACTGTACTGGTACCCGAGTGGAACTGGGTTGTCTTCAGCGATGAACCCAAGTTTAGTTTGAGCGCTGTTGACAAATGTGTTCATGTGGGGAGACCTGGGAGTGAGCGCCTCAATCCTGCCTTTGCTGTGAAGCGGCACACTGCCCCCACTGTTGGTGTGATGGTCTGGGGGCCATTCGCATATGACAGTCAGTCACCCCTTGTAGCAGTACGAGGGACAATGACAGCTCAGCGATATGTTCCAAGAGACATTTTGCAGCAGGATAATGCTCGGCCGCGCACACCAGGCTGTCACAGGAATGTCTCCACAACTTTGCCACATTTATCGCCAATAGAACATGCATGAAACCATCTGGGATGCCAACTTCAACAGCCTACGAGTTTGCACAATCTGGAGGCTCAGTTACAGCCAATGTGGAGTGATATGCTGCAGGGTACGATATGGAATCTGTATGGCTTCATGCCCACCCGTATCACATCCTGCATCCAAGCTAGAGGTGGCCCAACATGGCCCTAGAGCCACCATTTCCACCTGTATCACATTTTGTATCCAAGATAGTGGTGGCTCAACAGGGTTCCAGAGCCTCCATGCCTACCTGTATAACATTTTGTATCCAGGTCAGAGGCAGAAGAACAGGGTACTAAAGCCTCCCTTCAAGTGTTCAGTTTTCTGCAATAATTATTTTCTGCAAATATTGTAATCACTTACTTATGTCGATGTTACAATCACACAGAGAAGGTTTCATTCCGACAACTTATAGGGGAAGGATTTTTTTTTACAATGAGTGTATGTTGTTTTATTGCAATAGTTTGAGTATGTTGCTTTCAGGGCTGGGATGGCCTTTTAGAGTACCATAATGTCCTTCTGTGGGCTCAGGCTCCAGCAGAAGACAACCATATTTAAATGTGATTTTTCAGCCAATCACTTACCATTAGGGTCTGTTTCTTATGTAATGATTCACAAGTAACCTATTAGATGCTACTGATGATATATCCTGTGTATGTAATGACTAAATTGAAGAGTACACTGCAATTTAAAGTGGATGTGCATTTGTTGTGTAAAGGTGGACCCTCAGATCAATTCCTCTGATAGATCCAAGGAAGCCAAGAATAACACGTTTTGCTTTTCTAAAGAATTGAAGAATGTTGACTTGTCGACCTTTCGCGACTAATGGTCATTGATGCTCCCGTGTCCAGATCACAATCTGCAATTCTGGTATCCTCACTTTAAAAAAAAAAGAAGTGTTTTTTATGTTTTTGGCAAGATAGCTAGCTATATGAGGGCTTCTTTTTGGCAGGAAGACCTTTAGTTTTTATTGATACTTCTTTAGGGTACATACAATGTTTTGATTGCTTTTGATTCAATTTTTATTGGAGACCGGGTGACCAAAAAAAGCAGCACAATTCTGGCATTACATATTTTATTTTTCCTGATAGCATTCACTGTTCAGGCTTAAGAATATGAAATTTTTAATAAATTGGACACAGTGATACCAATTTTACTTTTTTTATTGTTTGATGCAACGACTGGGAAACGTGTTTTTTATGGTTCAAAAGTATTTTATTAAAGAACTGTAGGATACAATGGGAAATGGTTTTACTTTCAAAATATGGTTTACAGCAGATTATAGATTTCTTTTTTTCTTACTCAAACTGATTGATTCTTGTGTTTTAACTTTTTGCAATCCAATTTTGGATTCAGGGTTTCCTAGGGGGGCTTTCTCTTTCTGCCATTATATAATAGCACCATCTGCTGGTTAGAGCCAGTACTGCGGTATGGAACATGCTGGTGAGGCCCCCCAACAACAGAGCGGCCAGTAATATACGGTAAGAATACCCTGCCTGATGTCTTACGACATTGGCGCTGTACAGCCTTCAATCAGAATGTCTTCAGACGTCAGACAGTGGATTGGAAAGGGTTAATCTATATAAACAGGCATAGGAAAACTAGGTCTGTGCTCTCACCAGACAAAAAGTGTTTTTTTCTTAAACTTCTATATTTGTTTTTGTTGTCATAATTAAAAAGTCTATATTTTACTTATGCCTATCTTTTTTTAGTCTTCATAGGGACTTGTCATCCTTAGTCAGTAAGTATATGGCCATTTTCTGTGATTGTTCATAGAGACATGAATTTACGATGTTTTTATCACCAATACTGTATAATGCAATACTCTGGTATTGCATTATACAGTATTTTAACAGCTATCCTATTAAGACATACCACAGGTCACAGACACATCTTAATAGGCAAAGAATCATGGCAGCCCTAGAGGCCTTCAGAAGGCCAAGGACTGCCATAACAAACTCGACAGCACCCCTACGATCTCATTGCGGTGAGAGCAGTTCGGGTCATTTAAATCTCAATCAAGTGGGATATTTAAATGCCGGTGTCAGAATTAACAGTGGTATTTTAGGAGTTAACAGCCATAATGGAGTTACCTCTGATCATCTACAGTGTATAGAGTGGACTCAGCTCCCAAGCCTGCTCCAAACACAGCACATACAATGGACATCTATATACATCCTAACTGCATTGGAAAAATAGGCAGTTAGTATATATAAACTAATAACATAATGTCCATCTGATTTGAAGGGTTGTTTTTCATTCAGACCCATGGCTTCTACGGATTACTATAACTTTTTGTTTTTTGTTATATTAGTATTATTAGAAGACTTTTGTTTTCTTTGACTTTTTAAAAATCTTTTCATCCAATACAGTGAAAATATTAACGGTCTCGGTGTGTTATATTAGCCTAACTGGGAATAAAGAGCTAAACCTGCAAAAACAAAAGGTTAACACTGCCAGAGACTGAAATGCCATGTTTAATCATGAGCTGTAAGCAACCGAACCATTTAGCCTGACACACAACTGACATTTTACTGTAACAATACAAACTTATCAGGGGAATTCACAGAGGTCTTTAGGAGGAAAACATCGGGAAGCATGTTCATTATTCTCCCATTACCTGGTAAATAAGCTAAAACATATTGTAAAGAGGTAATAACCTGTCATTACAGCAGCGGTCCACAGGGAAGCTGCTGATAGAGGTGTCAATAGTTTAATTTTGCTGTGAATGCAGCTCATAATGTTTCCAGTCGATCATGGTCAGGCTTTAACTGATGTCGTCTGCTGGTTCGCAATTCGTGTATTTTAGTTTACTTCTGATAATTTATGTGTCTTAGGAATTGTGTACAGTATTGTGCGTGCCCTGCCTTACCCTGCATGAGTGGATATAAAATATGTCCAAGTTCTGCTGCAAGGACCCACACTAAAGTGTAGTATTGCTATAGATGCACCAAAATTGTAGCAAGCACCAAAATTTGAGTTATGCTCACTGGACACTGACTGATTGGTTGATGTTCTAATATAAAAAAGGACAATTTTTTCTGCATAGTGAGCTGAACTGGTGCACGGCCAAGAGTTAAGATGCTGGTTTTGTGTTGCCTGGGACCAGGAAGATGAAAAAAAGTAACGGCCCCTGAGCTGATGGGGGTCCAGTGTCAATGGTAGGAATTGGAGAGAGTGGGTATGGAAAAGCACTCCCGGGCGGGAATAAAACAACAGACTAGTTCCGAACACTATAGGCTGGGATGTTCTGAACAGCAAATCGTAAGTGAGGCCTGCCTCTGACAGAGATTATATATGTGCCGTGTGCACACAACAAGGTAAAGAGAGTTAGTGAATAGTCAACATGTCTGGTGCAGCCACTGGTACGAAGGAGATTGGACTGTAAAATACATTGTTATATTGCTCATGCCCTTTATTCACAGAGTGAGATATTTTATAGTGGGAAAATCGAAAAATGACATTAGAGGTGTCTGAGACGAAGAAAAAGAGAAACTGTTTGTTAAACATCATAATCCAGATTCCTTTAATTCAAATCCAAGCAGCATTTGGGGTACAATTAATCATAGGAAGACGTTCTTGAAAGGAATGCTTCTTTTATTCGATCCATCTTTACAGCAACATTTCGACTCCTGCACCGCGTTTTTTTCAAGCCAATTAACATACAAGACAAACTCAGTACATAAATACTTAACATATAAAATCAGTTCACCAATCACCCACACCAACATAGATCAATCTAAAATTTAAAATTACCCGATAGTAACATTCATCCCGATAGGATGTAGAACGATCACCTCCAGCTGAGCACACTGATCACCAAAGGACTGACCGAATGATGACATTATCAAGGAAACACCCCAGTGTCTTTTGATGGCTACTGTGCATGTGCAGGAATCATCATCCTCTCGCGAACTCTCTGGTACCCTCCGACACCTATTAGTGTCTATTGCGCCTATGTGTGACTTGCCCGACTCGCACTACTCCAATGCTTTGTTTAATTAGTTTTCTGGGTAACACCAGTGAAATGCTTGTGATCGGGGAATTCAGCCGCTTCATAAGTCGCAAGCACCAGTATTTGAGGAAACTGCTAAACTTAATGTCAGCTCAACTTAGTAAGATAACTAGAGATGAGCAAGCATGCTCGTCTGAGCTTGATGCTCATTCGAGCATTAGCCTGCTCGATGTACTCGTTACTCGAGCCGAGCACCACGCAGTGCTCGGGTGCTCGAAAAGATTTCACCCTCTCCTCCCCACATGTTTTCGATGGAGCCGTGGCTGCTGCTGGCGGCTCCATTGAAAATAATGGTCTGCTGGCACCCCTGAATTGTTTTCATGGAAGGGCTTTAAACATAAGCCCTTCCGTGAAAAACAATCATTTTAGTGTAAAAAATAAATAAATTTATCTCTCCGCCACTGCCATGTCCCCCGCGGGGATGAAGAACACATCTGCCACATGCGGCAGATGTTTCCTTCATCCCCGCTAGTAAAAAGGATTCCCTGCTGCATCTGCCTCATTTGTGACAGATGCAGCAGAGGAATTCTTTAATTCTCTACCGCAGCTGTCACACATGACAGCTGTGGTAGAGGATCCTGCTGCCGGCACCTGGTAATTGTTTTTCAGGGAAGGGCTTTAAACATAAGCCTTTCCCCGAAAAACAATAATTTTAGTGTTAAAAAAAAAAACTAAACAAAACGTACCTGTCTGCCGCTGCCATGTCCCCGCGGGGATGAAGAACACATCTGCCGCATATGGCAGGTGTGTCCTTCATCCCTGCAAGGAAAAAGAATTCCCTGCTGCACCTGCCACATCTGTGACATATGCAGCAAAGGAATTCTTCATCCCTGTGGGGAATAAAGAATTCCCTACCACTGCTGTCACAGATTACAGCTGCAGTAGGGGATCCAGCTGATGGCATCCTGTAATTGCTTTTCAGGGATGGGCTTAAAATATAAGCCCTTCCCTGAAAAACAAGAAGAAATGGTGAATAAAATGAAAAAAAAAAAAAGAATACTCACCTTTCTTCAGCTGCTGGGGCTCAGCCACGTCCAGCCGCCTCTTCTCCCTGCACTGCTCTCAGTAGTATTGCAGTCGGGGATTTAAAATTCTTGCCTGCTGAATGGGCTGCCTCTGATTGGCTGAGCACTGTGACCAATCAGAGGCAGCTCTCAGCTATTGAATGACAGCTGAGAGTTGCCGCTGATTAGTCACTGCGCTCAGCCAATCAGAAGCAGCACTCACCCATTCATAAATCTTTAGGTCTTGACAAACCTTACACAGTTTTCAAAAGTGTGATGGGGTTGGCGCAGAAAGAAGAAAAGTCACTAATTTTTGTGCAAACATTTGGGATTTTGTTAGATCAGAAACTGGCGTAAAATCATTTGTAAACGCCCCCCAATATCTTTTAAGCAGTGTTTTGTGTGTGTCATCAGCCCACCTCTCTCACGTGACCGAGAAAGAGTAGTAGGAGGTGCAGCTGGGACCCTATATTATCCCACAGTCAGACAACCACAAAAGTCAGAATCCAGAGAGCAGTATAATCTAACTTTACGGAATCTGTGCAGATACTGCAGTATCCCTCCTTGCTCCCGAATCTTAACTGATCTGATTAGTGAAAGGTCTGGTATTCTTCTTTTATTCCCTTTTATTTTGCAACAGTTTTTCTTCGTGCGAATGTACTTTTTATATTAGATTTTTTCTTTTTTTTTGTAAGCATTGCACCTTTTGTATTAAAGGGTTTTATGGGCAAATGCTATTGATGACCTATTATCAGGAAAGCTCATGAATAGGCAATCATCCAGGACCCGCCACTGACAGTGTGGAGCTGGATGTCCTAATTAGGGTTGGAAGTGGAAGTGTCATAGAGGGCTTCACTCCAACTGAAATCAATGGGAGCTGAAGCCTCCTATACACTTCTAGTACTTCCAGCTCCATTACTGGGGTCAGATGTTGAAGTGTAATAGAAAGCAGCACTCCCATTGATTTCAGTGGGAGTGAAGCTTTCTATAATGTTAACTTTGACTGCTAAAATGCAGTAAGTGCCCAAGTACCCTGATACTGAATTAATGACCAGTCTGTACTTTGGTGCATGCAGGAGTGTTTAAGCGCTTGATCAGACGAGCATGTGTTTCGTGCGCGCATAGTGCACACTTCTAAAAGAACCAATGGGTTGTTATAGAAGTGTTCATATGTGCGGAATTAGCAGCGCAAAACAGCACGCACCTAAAAAAGATATAGGTGCGCGTTTTGCTGGAGTTTCTATTGGCTCCTATGGGAGCCGATGTCAATGGGAACTCCTGCACAGGGAATTCCTTCCCCTCTGCTTACAGTAAGGCATTTAAAGGATGCTTCTGGACAGAAGCACCTTTTAAATGTCCCGCTCTTAATCCCTTAGTCCCGGCGGGGATGAGGGAACTCCCTGAGGGTTCTGTTAATCCCTGCAGGGGGTCCCCTCATCACTGAACACTGTGACAGCACTGTCGCAGTGTTCAGTGATGAGGCGACAGCAGTGGGGATGAAAGAATTCCCTGCCAAAGCTGTCACAGCTGTGGCAGAGGACCGCAATGCTATCCCATTGCTTGCAATGGGGCCGGTGCTGCTGCTGCTTCATTGAAAGCAATGGGATGAAGGCAACCCCTGGAGGGATTCTTAGGGAAGGGCTTGAAATATAAGCCCTTCCCTGAAAATAACCCCTACCTGCTGAAAAAAAATACATCACCTAGCAGCGCTGTAAGGGCTCAGGCGCGTCTTCTCCCTAGCACCCCGGCACTCTTCTGAATCCTTTCTTCTGGCTGGGGATTTAAAAATCCCCGCCTCCTGTAAGTGCTGCCTCTGATTGGCTGAGTACGGTGACTAATTAGAGGCAGTGCTCAGCTGTCATTCAATGATTGGCTGAGCGCTGCCTCTGATTAGTCACAGCGCTCAGCCAATCAGAGGCAACGCTTTCAGGAGGTGGGGATTTTTAAATCCCCGGACAGAAGAAATGATTCAGAAGAGTGCCGTGGTGCTAGGGAGAAGACGCACCGGAGCACCGACAGCGCTGCTAGGTGATGTATTTTTTTTTTCTCCAGCAGCTAGGAGTTATTTTCAGGGAAGGGCTTATATTTCAAGCTCTTCCCTGAAAATTCCTGCGGGAGTTGCCTACATCCCATTGCTTTCAATGGGGTGGCAGCAGCGCCAACCCTATTTAAAGCAATGGGATAGCATCACGGTCCTCTGCCACAGCTGTGACAGCTGTGGTAGGGGATACTTTCGTCCCCGTGGGGAGTCCCATCATTACTGAACACTGTGACAGTGCTGTCTCAGTGTTTAATGATGAGGGGACCTTTGTGGAGCAGCTGCTCCGGTGAACGGGCAAAGTTTCATGCGTTCACACGTTTTTCCCTCATGCAAGGAGCGCATTTTTTCCGTGCACATAGGCGTGCAAAAAAACACACTCATCTGACTGAGCCCTTAGAGTGCAAGATTAAGGCAGTGGAAGTAGATCAACCTCTTATGGCTGCACCGACATCACATGCTGAGAAGACCCAGTTTGTGACAAATTGGTGGCAGTGATTGGATCTGCTGCTGTATTTTCTGATAATTTATGTTTTTCACATTCATGTTAGGATATTACATTACTATTATTATAATATTCACTTTTCAAAAAAATATGAAGTGAGAGAAAATTTTATATACTCATAACACTTCCATCATATAGACAGTGTATATCATCATATAGATAGAGATCCCTGGAAGACAGCTGATTTAACCAGGGAAAGCTGCAGCTGCTCTAGGTGAAATGCATTGTCTATTGGCCAGATCAGTGATGCTCCATGTAATACATGGACATCCCAGGTCTACCAGATCAAGAGTTATTGCTTGTTAGTGGCTCTGCTCTCTGGCTCATAGAGATCAGGCAATAAATGAGAATGGTTTAAAAAACATCCTATTACTTACTGTGAGAGGTTTATAGCTAATAGGAATAAAAGGGTTAGGAATACAAGAAAAACAATGTGGCTTAACAAATATATAAAGTGGGCAATAAACAGTAAAAAGAAAGTATTTAAACTTCTAAAATTAGAAGGCAGCGAAGAAGCACTAAAAGCCTATACAGAAAAAAAGTTAATTATGTAAAGATCAGATAAAAGCAGCAAAGATGGAGACAGAGAGACTCATTACCAAAGAGAGTGAAACTAACCCTAAACTGTTCTTTAATTATAATAATAGTAAAAAATAAATAAATACAGAAAGTGCTGGCCCTTTAATAAATAATGTAAGAAAAATTGCAGAGGCTGATGAAGAGAAAGCAAATCTATTAAATGGCTTTTTCACCACTGTATTCACAGAGGAAAATGAAATGTCAGATGAGATGCAAACTGATAATTAAACTCTCCACTAAGGCCGCCTGCAGACGAGCGGAAATCCCGCCGCGGGATTTCCCGCGGGATTTCCGCCGCTGAAAGTCTGCATAGGAGTGCATTACAATACGCACTCCTATGCAGACGGCCGCGGTTTGGCCGCGCGAAATCTCGCGCGGCAAACAAACCGCGGCATGTTCTAATTTTCTGCGGGGCACGCACTCACCTGGCCGCCGGCTCCGGTCTGCGCATGCGCCGGCTGCGCGGCAGCCGGCACATCAAAGAGCCGGGGCCGCCAGGCGCGGGTGAGTACGCGCTCGTCCCTGCAGGCTCTGGGGTCGGATCGCGCGGCGAGATTTCTCGCTGCCGGATCCGACCCGCTCGTCTGCAGGCGGCCTAAGGGTGCCTGCACACGAGCAGAATTTCAAGCGCGTGATTTTAGGCACATAATCCGCCCCAGACCGCAGCCAATATACTCCTATGAGGATCCGCAGTTGTCCCCAGACGGACGGATGTGTATCGCGTTTTTTCACGCGCGTGAAAAAATCTGCAACCTGTTCTAATTTTGGTCGGATCATGCGCGTGAAGCCTCCAATACAAGTGAATGGGTGCGTTTTTTCACGCAGTACATCCGCAGTGCAGCTGCGGATGGAGTCACTGGTTGCTATGACTACAGGAAGTAGGCATGGTAGGAGGCGTCCCAACACACAGCACAGAGCTTCACAGGCACATTTCAACTGCAGATCTGTCCTTTCAGTCCCCTCATCTACCAGAGAGCAGCCAGCAGACACCAGCCTGCCACAAGCCATAATGATCGACATGGGGAAACTTGTGGCAATCATGCAGGACTTCCCCAGCCTATGGGACAGTAACTCCCCAGAATACCTCGACAAGAACAGAAAGGAACAATCCTGGCGTCTACTGTCCGCGCAGGTTTATGGGGATGCGTGGACGAACGCATTAGAAGCAGAACAGAAGAACTTGCGTGAGTATTATTCGCTATTGCGTCAAATGTCCTTTTTTTTTCATTTTAACCCCTTAGTGGCCAAGCAGTTTTACTTTTGTTTTTATTGTGCTTTTTCCATCCCCACTTTTAACCCCTTAGTGACGGAGCTTTTTTGCTTTTTTCCTTTTTTTCCCCCTACTCCCTAAAAAATCATAGTTCCTTTATTTATCCATCGCCGTCGCTGTATAAGGGCTTGTTATTTTTTTGCGGGACGAGTTGTATTTTGCAATGGCACTATTTATTGTACCATATAATTTACTGAAAAACCTTTAAAAATTGTAATCGGAGAGAAAAAAAAAGACTTTCCACCATCTTTCGGTGCATCCTGTTTCTGCAGCGCGCAAAGTGCAACAAAAACGACCCGATATTTTTATTCTATGGGTCAGTACGATTACTACGTTACCACACTTATATAGTATTTTTATAGTACGTCCGAAAAAAGTTACATGGATCAACCATGCCCACAAAGACATCTGCTCACCGGGTGAAAGCATGTTGCCAGAATAATTTAACGGTGCTCGCACAAACAAGAGGGACAAAACGGAGTCTGGGTGTTGGTTTTTAAGCTGTTTTCCAGGGAATGGGCAGTTCTCTAGGGGTTGGGTTTACAATAAGGGTGTCTTCCGGATATTTCTGCGCGTTTTTTTCCGCAACACATCCGCGTATATCCGCGCGTGATTTTTCACGCATCCGCACCTATCCGCAAGCACATTTAGGTACCATACGCGTGTGAAAATCCGCTAGTGGAATCCGGAACGCTCGTGTGCAGGCGGCCTAAATGTCACCAGTCTAACACAGGAAGAAATGCAGAGCTGTCTTAAAAAGATTAAAATAGACAAATCGCCTGGCCCTGATGGCATACAACCCCGGGCTCAAAGGGAAGTAAATAATGTTTGAAAGGTTTCTAAGAGATGCTATCCTGGAGTACCTCAAGGAAAATAGCTGTATAACTCTGTATCAGCATGGGTTTATGAGAGATCGCTCCTTTCAAACCAACCTGATCAGCTTCTAGGAGGTAGTAAGTTCTAGACTGGACCAGGGAGAGTGACTGGATCTTGTATATCTGGACTTTTCCAAAGCGTTTGATACATATATAAAATGAGAATGCTTGGTCTGGGTGAGAATGTGTGTAAGAGGGTAAATAACTGGTCAGTGATAGAAAGCAGAGGGTGGTTATAAATGGTACATACTCTGGGTCACTGTTACTAGTGGGGTACTACAGGGGGCAGTATTATTCTTTTTAATATATTTATTAATGACCTGGTAGAAGGATAAGGCAGTAAAATATCAATATTTGCAGATGACACCAAACTATGTAAAGTAATTAATAGAGATGAGCGAGCACCAAAATGCTTGGGTGCTCGTTACTCGAGACGAACTTTTCGCGATGCTCGAGGGTTTGTTTCGAGTAACGAACCCCATTAAAGTCAATGGGCGACCCGAGCATTTTTGTATATCGCCGATGCTCGCTAAGGTTTTCATTTGTGAAAATCGGGGCAATTCAAGAAAGTGATGGGAACGACACAGCAATGGATAGGGCAGGCGAGGGGCTACATGTTGGGCTGCATCTCAAGTTCTCAGGTCCCACTATTAAGCCACAATAGCGGCAAGAGTGGGCCCCCCCCCAACAACTTTTACTTCTGAAAAGCCCTCATTAGCAATGGATACCTTAGCTAAGCACCACACTACCTCCAACAAAGCACAATCACTGCCTGCATGACACTCCGCTGCCACTTCTCCTGGGTCACATGCTGCCCCCCCTGCACGACCCAGTGTCCACAGCGCACACCAAATTGTCCCTGCGCAGCCTTCAGCTGCCCTCATGCCACGCCACACTCATGTCTATTTATAAGTGCGTCTGCCAGAGGAACCGCAGGCACACACTGCAGAGGGTTGGCACGGCTAGGCAGCGACCCTCTTTAAAAGGGGCGGGGCGATAGTCCACAATGCTGTACAGAAGCAATGAGAAATCCAATCCTGTGCCACCTCCATCTGGAGCTGCACACGTGGGCATAGCAATGGGGAACCTATGTGCCACACACTATTCATTCTGTCAAGGTGTCTGCATGCCCCAGTCAGACCGCGGTTTTTTATAAGTAGTCACAGGCAGGTACAACTCCGCAATGGGAATTACGTGTGCACCCACAGCATGGGTGGCTCCCTGGAACCCTCCCGCTGTACATAAATGTATCCCATTGCAGTGCCCTGGACAGTAGAGCTAACGTCAGATGAAATGCAGGTGGGCTTCGGCCCACACTGCATGCCCCAGTCAGACTGGGGTTCTTTAGAAGTGGACACAGATGCATTTACAACTCCCTGTGGACCCACAGCATGGGTGGCTCCCTGGAACCCACCGGCGGTACATAAAAATATCCCATTGCATTGCCCATCACAGCTGAGGTAGTAATGTCATGTTTAATGCAGGTGGGCTTCGGCCCACACTGCATGCCCCAGTCAGACTGGGGTTCTTTAGAAGTGGAAACAGATGCATTTACAACTCCCTGTGGACCCACAGCATGGGTGGGTGCCAGGAAGCCACCGGCGGTACATAAAAATATCCCATTGCATTGCCCATCACAGCTGAGGTAGTAATGTCATGTTTAATGCAGGTGGACTTCGGCCCACACTGCATGCCCCAGTCAGACTGGGGTTCTTTAGAAGTGGAAACAGATGCATTTACAACTCCCTGTGGACCCACAGCATGGGTGGGTGCCAGGAAGCCACCGGCGGTACATAAAAATATCCCATTGCATTGCCCATCACAGCTGACGTAGTAATGTCATATTTAATGCAGGTGGGCTTCGGCCCACACTGCATGCCCCAGTCAGACTGGGGTTCTTTAGAAGTGGAAACAGATGCATTTACAACTCCCTGTGGACCCACAGCATGGGTGGGTGCCAGGAAGCCACCGGCGGTACATAAAAATATCCCATTGCATTGCCCATCACAGCTGAGGTAGTAATGTCATGTTTAATGCAGGTGGGCTTCGGCCCACACTGCATGCCCCAGTCAGACTGGGGTTCTTTAGAAGTGGAAACAGATGCATTTACAACTCCCTGTGGACCCACAGCATGGGTGGGTGCCAGGAAGCCACCGGCGGTACATAAAAATATCCCATTGCATTGCCCATCACAGCTGAGGTAGTAATGTCATGTTTAATGCAGGTGGACTTCGGCCCACACTGCATGCCCCAGTCAGACTGGGGTTCTTTAGAAGTGGAAACAGATGCATTTACAACTCCCTGTGGACCCACAGCATGGGTGGGTGCCAGGAAGCCACCGGCGGTACATAAAAATATCCCATTGCATTGCCCATCACAGCTGAGGTAGTAATGTCATGTTTAATGCAGGTGGGCTTCGGCCCACACTGTATGCCCCAGTCAGACTGGGGTTCTTTAGAAGTGGAAACAGATGCATTTACAACTCCCTGTGGACCCACAGCATGGGTGGCTCCCTGGAACCCACCGGCGGTACATAAAAATATCCCATTGCATTGCCCATCACAGCTGAGGTAGCAATGTCATGTTTAATGCAGGTGGGCTTCGGCCCACACTGCATGCCCCAGTCAGACTGGGGTTCTTTAGAAGTGGAAACAGATGCATTTACAACTCCCTGTGGACCCACAGCATGGGTGGGTGCCAGGAAGCCACCGGCGGTACATAAAAATATCCCATTGCATTGCCCATCACAGCTGAGGTAGTAATGTCATGTTTAATGCAGGTGGGCTTCGGCCCACACTGCATGCCCCAGTCAGACTGGGGTTCTTTAGAAGTGGAAACAGATGCATTTACAACTCCCTGTGGACCCACAGCATGGGTGGCTCCCTGGAACCCACCGGCGGTACATAAAAATATCCCATTGCATTGCCCATCACAGCTGAGGTAGTAATGTCATGTTTAATGCAGGTGGGCTTCGGCCCACACTGCATGCCCCAGTCAGACTGGGGTTCTTTAGAAGTGGAAACAGATGCATTTACAACTCCCTGTGGACCCACAGCATGGGTGGCTCCCTGGAACCCACCGGCGGTACATAAAAATATCCCATTGCATTGCCCATCACAGCTGAGGTAGCAATGTCATGTTTAATGCAGGTGGGCTTCGGCCCACACTGCATGCCCCAGTCAGACTGGGGTTCTTTAGAAGTGGAAACAGATGCATTTACAACTCCCTGTGGACCCACAGCATGGGTGGGTGCCAGGAAGCCACCGGCGGTACATAAAAATATCCCATTGCATTGCCCATCACAGCTGAGGTAGTAATGTCATGTTTAATGCAGGTGGGCTTCGGCCCACACTGCATGCCCCAGTCAGACTGGGGTTCTTTAGAAGTGGAAACAGATGCATTTACAACTCCCTGTGGACCCACAGCATGGGTGGCTCCCTGGAACCCACCGGCGGTACATAAAAATATCCCATTGCATTGCCCATCACAGCTGAGGTAGTAATGTCATGTTTAATGCAGGTGGGCTTCGGCCCACACTGCATGCCCCAGTCAGACTGGGGTTCTTTAGAAGTGGAAACAGATGCATTTACAACTACCTGTGGACCCACAGCATGGGTGGCTCCCTGGAACCCACCGGCGGTACATAAAAATATCCCATTGCAGTGCCCAACACAGCTGATGTAACGTCAGCTGTAATGCAGGTGGGCTAAAAATTAATTTGATTACACTGTAGGCGAGGGCCCACAAAAATTGCTGTATCAACAGTACTAATGTACCTCAGAAAAATTGGCCATGGCCAACCAAGAGGGCAGGTGAAACCCATTAATCGCTTTGGTTAATGTGGCTTAATTGATAACTAGGCCAGGAGGCAGCCCAGTTAAAATAAAAATTGGTTGAGGTGAAAGTTTCAACGCTTTAATGAGCATTGAAACGTATAAAAATTGTTTAGAAAATTATATGACAGCCTTGTGGGCCTAAGAAAAATTGCACGTTCGGCGTGATTATGTGAGGTTTCAGGAGGAGGAGCAGGAGGAGGAGGAGGAATATTATACACAGATTGATGAAGCGAAAAGGTCCCCGTTTTTGATGGGGATACAGAACGATGCTTCCATCCGCAGGTGCAGCCTACGTATTGCTTAGGTATCGCTGCTGGCCGCTGGTGGAGAAGAGAAGTCTGGGGAAATCCAGGCTTTGTTCATCTTGATGAGTGTTAGCCTGTCGGCACTGTCGGTTGACAGGTGGGTACGCTTATCTGTGATGATTCCCCCAGCCGCACTAAACACCCTCTCTGACAAGACGCTAGCCGCAGGACAAGCAAGCACCTCCAGGGCATACAGCGCGAGTTCAGGCCACGTGTCCAGCTTCGACACCCAGTAGTTGTAGGGGGCAGAGGCGTCACGGAGGGCGGTCGTGCGATCGGCTACGTACTCCCTCACCATCCTTTTACAGTGCTCCCGCCGACTCAGCCGTGACTGGGGAGCGGTGACACAGTCTTGCTGGGGAGCCATAAAGCAGTCAAGGGCCTTAAAGAGTGTTGCCCTGCCTGTGCTGTACATGCTGCCTGATCTCCGCGCCTCCCCTGCTACCTGGCCCTCGGAACTGCGCCTTCGGCCACTAGCGCTGTCGTATGGGAATTTTACCATCAGTTTGTCCGCCAGGGTCCTGTGGTATAGCAACACTCTCGAACCCCTTTCCTCTTCGCGTATGAGAGTGGAAAGGTTCTCCTTATACCGTGGGTCGAGCAGTGTGTACACCCAGTAATCCGTAGTGGCCAGAATGCGTGTAACGCGAGGGTCACGAGAAAGGCATCCTAACATGAAGTCAGCCATGTGTGCCAGGGTACCTGTACGCAACACATGGCTGTCTTCACTAGGAAGATCACTTTCAGGATCCTCCTCCTCCTCCTCCTCCTCCTCAGGCCATACACGCTGAAAGGATGACAGGCCAGCAGCATGTATACCCTCACCAGTGGGCCAAGCTGTCTCTTCCCCCTCCTCCTCATCTTCCTCCTCCTCCTCCTCCTCACCGCGCTGAGATATAGACAGGAGGGTGCTCTGACTATCCAGCGACATACTGTCTTCCCCCGGCTCTGTTTCCGAGTGCAAAGCGTCTGTCTTTATGCTTTGCAGGGAACTTCTCAAGAGGCATAGCAGAGGAATGGTGACGCTAATGATTGCAGCATCGCCGCTCACCACCTGGGTAGACTCCTCAAACTTTCCAAGGACCTGGCAGATGTCTGCCAACCAGGCCCACTCTTCTGAAAATAATTGAGGAGGCTGACTCCCACTGCGCCGCCCATGTTGGAGTTGGTATTCCACTATAGCTCTACGCTGCTCATAGAGCCTGGCCAACATGTGGAGCGTAGAGTTCCACCGTGTGGGCACGTCGCACAGCAGTCGGTGCACTGGCAGATTAAACCAATGTTGCAGGGTGCGCAGGGTGGCAGCGTCCGTGTGGGACTTGCGGAAATGTGCGCAGAGCCGGCGCACCTTTCCGAGCAGGTCTGACAAGCGTGGGTAGCTTTTCAGAAAGCGCTGAACCACCAAATTAAAGACGTGGGCCAGGCATGGCACGTGCGTGAGGCTGCCGAGCTGCAGAGCCGCCACCAGGTTACGGCCGTTGTCACACACGACCATGCCCGGTTGGAGGCTCAGCGGCGCAAGCCAGCGGTCGGTCTGCTCTGTCAGACCCTGCAGCAGTTCGTGGGCCGTGTGCCTCTTATCTCCTAAGCTGAGTAGTTTCAGCACGGCCTGCTGACGCTTGCCCACCGCTGTGCTGCCACGCCGCGCGACACCGACTGCTGGCGACGTGCTGCTGCTGCTGACACATCTTGATTGCGAGACAGGTGTTGCGTTGGAGGAGAAGGAGGTGGAGGGTGGTTTAGTGGAGGAAGCATACACCGCCGCAGATACCACCACCGAGCTGTGGCCCGCAATTCTGGGGGTGGGTAGGACGTGAGCGGTCCCAGGCTCTGACTCTGTCCCAGCCTCCACTAAATTCACCCAATGTGCCGTCAGGGAGATATAGTGGCCCTGCCCGCCTGTGCTTGTCCACGTTTCCATTGTTAAGTGGACCTTGGCAGTAACCGCTTTGGTGAGGGCGCGTACAATGTTGCGGGAGACGTGGTCGTGCAGGGCTGGGACGGCACATCGGGAAAAGTAGTGGCGACTGGGAACTGAGTAGCGCGGGGCCGCCGCCGCCATCATACTTTTGAAGGACTCCGTTTCCACAACCCTATACGGCAGCATCTCCAGGCTGATAAATTTGGCTACGTGCACGTTTAACGCTTGAGCGTGCGGGTGCGTGGCGGCGTACTTGCGCTCAAACACTTGCGCTAGCGACGGCTGGACGGTGCGCTGAGAGACATTGGTGGATGGGGCCGAGGACAGCGGAGGTGAGGGTGTGGGTGCAGGCCAGGAGACGGTAGTGCCTGTGTCCTCAGAGCGGGGTTGGATCTCAGTGGCAGGTTGGGGCACAGGGGGAGAGGCAGCGGTGCAAACCGGAGGCGGTGAACGGCCTTCGTCCCACCTTGTGGGGTGCTTGGCCATCATATGTCTGCGCATGCTGGTGGTGGTGAGGCTGGTGGTGGTGGCCCCCCGGCTGATCTTGGCGCGACAAAGGTTGCACACCACTGTTCGTCGGTCGTCTGCACTCTCAGTGAAAAACTGCCAGACCTTTGAGCACCACGGCCTCTGCAGGGTGGCATGGCGCGAGGGGGCGCTTTGGGAAACAGTTGGTGGATTATTCGGTCTGGCCCTGCCTCTACCCCTGGCCACCGCACTGCCTCTTGCAACCTGCCCTGCTGCTGCCCTTGCCTCCCCCTCTGAAGACCTGTCCTCAGTAGGCGTAGCAAACCAGGTGGGGTCAGTCACCTCATTGTCCTGCTGCTCTTCCTCAGAATCCTCGGTGCGCTCCTCCCTCGGACTTACTGCCCTTACTACTACCTCACTGCAAGACAACTGTGTCTCATCGTCATCGGCCTCCTCACCCACTGAAAGGTCTTGAGACAGTTGCCGGAAGTCCCCAGCCTCATCCCCCGGACCCCGGGAACTTTTCAATGGTTGGGCATCAGTCACGATAAACTCCTCTGGTGGGAGAGGAACCACTGCTGCCCAATCTGAGAAGGGCCCGAGAACAGTTCCTGGGAGTCTGCCCGCTCCTCAGAATGTCTCATTTTCATGGAGTGAGGAGGCTGGGAGGAAGGAGGAGCAGCAGCCAGAGGATTCTGAGTTGCAGCAGTGGACGGCGCAGAACTCTGGGTGGACGATAGGTTGCTGGAAGCACTTTCTGCCTTCCACGACAGGACCTGCTCACACTGCTCATTTTCTAATAAAGGTCTACCGCGTGGACCTATTAAATGTGCTATGAATGTGGGGACGCCAGAAACGTGCCTCTCTCCTAATCCCGCAGCAGTCGGCTGCGATACACCTGGATCAGGAGCTCGGCCTGTGCCCACACCCGGACTAGGGCCTCCGCGTCCTCGGCCGCGCCCACGTCCTCTAGGCCTACCCCTACCCCTCAGCATGCTGTATTACCAGGAATGCAGAAACACCACGCTGTAATGAAATGTGCCGCTTATTGGCCTGTGGTTGGAGGCTGACTTCACTTACAGAACGCCAGGAAATAATTTGGCGCAAGCCTGCTGTAACACTTAGCTGGCTGCGTATTTATTTGGAGAACTAATACCCCCAGCAGACACGGACCCAGAACACTGAGCACAGTGACAGGCAGGCCAAATAGATTTTTTTCAATATTTTTTTGAAAAGGACCACTGCGTATATTCAATCTATAATATATGTCTTCTGTCCCTGCCTACACAATTCTGTCCCTGGACTGTGTCACGGAACTGCAGTGTTGCACTGTTATTAACTGCAACAGACCGGTGATTTCAGAGCCAGGAAATAATTTGGCGCAAGCCTGCTGGAACACTTAGCTGGCTGCGTATTTATTTGGAGAACTAATACCCCCAGCAGACACTGACCCAGAACACTGAGCACAGTGACAGGCAGGCCAAATAGATTTTTTTCCAATATTTTTTTGAAAAGGACCACTGCGTATATTCAATCAATAATATATGTCTTCTGGCCCTGCCTACACAATTCTGTCCCTGGACTGTGTCACGGAACTGCAGTGTTGCACTGTTATTAACTGCAACAGACCGGTGCTTTCAGAGCCAGGAAATAATTTGGCGCAAGCCTGCTGGAACACTTAGCTGGCTGCGTATTTATTTGGAGAACTAATACCCCCAGCAGACACTGACCCAGAACACTGAGCACAGTGACAGGCAGGCCAAATAGATTTTTTTTCAATATTTTTTTCAAAAGGACCACTGCGTATATTCAATCGATAATATATGTCTTCTGTCCCTGCCTACACAATTCTGTCCCTGGAGTATTACTGCAGGGTGCAATGCTCTGCACGGCCGATATACCAAAAAAAAAAAATGTGCAACACTGCTAAAAGCAGCCTCCACACTACTGCACACGATTAGATGTGGCCCTAAGAAGGACCGTTGGGGTTCTTGAAGCCTAAAATAACTCCTAACACTCTCCCTATAGCAGCTCCGGCACCAACAGCACTGTCCCTCAGCTATCTCACAACGCATCTGAGGCGAGCCGCGGGAGGGGCCGATTTTTATACTCGGGTGACACCTGATCTCCCCAGCCACTCACTGCAGGGGGGTGGTATAGGGCTTGAACGTCGCAGGGGGAAGTTGTAATGCCTTCCCTGTCTTTCAATTGGCCAGAAAAGCGCGCTAACGTCTCAGAGATGAACGTGAAAGTAACCCGAACATCGCGTGGTACTCGTTACGAGTAACGAGCATCCCGAACACACTAATACTCGAACGAGTATCAAGCTCGGACGAGTACGTTCGCTCATCTCTAGTAATTAACACAAGAGAGGATGCAAGGTGGTTGCAAGAGGATCTGGATAAGTTGGAGGGCAGAAAAGTGGCAAATGAGGTTTAACACTGATAAATGTAAAGTTATGCACATGGGCAGGGGAAATACACATCACTATCTCCATTGACTTCCATGGTGATTTTTGTACAGGAATATACAGGAAAATAGAGCACATTGAATTTCTTTTTGCACGCGACTAAAATGCACAGGAAAAATACACATGAAAGACTAAAGCCAATGAAATCTATGGGTTCACCATGTAATGTGGTCAAAGTTTTTGTGTGCAAATACACCCGTGTGAAGCCGCCTTTTAACAGTTCAGTTTTTTGTTAAAGGGGTTGTTACAGCTGTGAAAAATGCTTGTAATTGTAGGAGATGTTCTACAACATAAAACAATCAGCCCTTTCACAGTTACAGACTACAAACTTGAGGATTCTTTATTAAAGATGCTCTAAAAAACATATATGGGCTGACTTACATACAAAACGTAAAAGGCAAAGGATAAACAGATACCCTTCCTTGACAGTAGCCTCCACTTTTTAATAGGTACGTGAAGGAGACTTGATCATAACTAAGTGCTATTGAGACCAGTACTAGGACTTATGAATTCATTCACCATGCAGTAACGATGTTTAAATGCAGGGGTGAATTCATATAGATTTCCTAGTAAAATTGACCCTGGTGGTAATATGGCAGTAGTGCTGAAGTGAAGAATTTCCTTCCATTTAGATATTTCTAAATCTGGAATGAGAAGGCCCAAGGTCTCAATAGGTAGTGAAGGTTTCCGCATGGTGTTGTCAATTGCCATTTTTTCGTAAGCTCTATCTACATCTCCAATGAGACTAGCATGGGGGGAGATAACCCTTGATTTAGCACTTTCATTACAAGAGTTTCCATGAGTGCCGATAGAGATGTCGCGTACAGTAGTGCTTTGCATGAGTCCTGTGGTATAGAACTCTTTTCCATACCCGCCCATCCCATGCTATTTCCTCTATGTACCCATATTCTTGATTGATTGAGTATAATGGCTTTGAAGTATGCCTCTATATTAGGGATATCAAGCCTTCCGAGTTTGCGATGTATAGCTAAAATTGATAAAGTTAGACATCTGTTTTTGAAATTTAACTAGGGTATATCTAGATGTGGTATTGGCAGAACTCTAAATATGTATAATACTTTGGGTAGAATTTTCATTTTGTATGGCATAATCCTGCCGAACCAAGATAAATTCAGTATGGATAGGTGGCCAAGATCTTCCTGGATAGAATATAACAGTGTCAGGTAATTTTCTTTTTCTAAATCAGTAGATAGGGAAGTCAGTTACTCCCAAGTATGGGAGGCCCTTATTTTGCCAAATAAAAGGAAATTCTGTTTGAATGGCTATTTTTAGGTTTTTAGATATATTTATTACCAAAATTTGTGTTTTATCCACGTTAAGTTTGTAATAGGAGATTTTACTATTTTGGGCTAGAATCTCTGGGTTGCTCTCAAGGATTCCAAGGGAGGTGACAATGTCATAATTGTGTATCGGCAAATAATCGATTTTATGTTGTCATGAATTTAACGAGACACCCCCTATATCTAATGTAGTGCATATAATTTTTGCCAATAGTTCTATGATGAGGCCAAATTGTAGAAGGGAAAGTGGGCATCCCTTTCTAGTACCATTGGTTATGGCCAGGGTATCAGACAAAGTCCCATCTACCAGCACCTTTGCTGTAGGAGAAGAATACAGGGCTCGGATGGCACAAATCACTCTCTCTCTAAATCCAAATTTCTTCAGAGTCTTAAAGGTGTACCCCCAATGGACCCTGTCAAAAGCTTTTTTCTCGTCTAGAGCGAACATTATTGTTGGCAACTTAGAGGATTCCATCGAGTGAAGAAGGTTCAAGATCCTTCTCGTGCCATCCGAGGCCTGCCTACCCTTCACAAAGCCCATTTGATCCGAGTGGATTATATCAGGGAGAATTTGTAACAGTCTACCCGCCAGGGTTTTTGCATAAATTTTTACATTGGTGTTAAGCAGTGATATTGATCTGAAATTCGCAGGGGTACTAGGCTCTTTTCCAAGTTTAGAAAGCACTACTATTGTAAGATTTCTCCAGGGAAACTGCCTCTCTGCATGTCTGTATTCAAAGTATTAACCACGTGAGTGGATAATGTTATTAAGAAAGTCTTGTAGTATTCAGCAGAAAAACCGTCTGGGCCCGAAACTTTATGATTTTTTTAAGGATGTTAGTGTTTCTGCTATCTCCGAGACTGATAATTGTTGATCTAGTGAGTTAGCTTGAAATTTTGAAATAGTTTGCTTTTTGCAAGAAATTTGCTATAGAGGTACTATTGGGTTGTATTATTTGGGCATCATCTTTTAAATGATATAAGCTGCTATAATAGGCTTGGAACGAGTCAGCAATTTGTTTTGGGGGAGTTAATTTATATTTTTTATCTGTAGAGTTCCACGCATAGGGAACACTGGCCCTAATTGCTTTCCTTTTTACTAGTTTGGCTATCCATCTAGACGGTATATTCAAAGATGAGTATATGTTTGGGCGTTGGGCATTTACTTCCCTATCAAAGTCATCCATCAGAACCCTATACAATTCTTGCCTCTTCATAAAAAGGTTCTCATGGATTTCTATAGAGGAGGTCTGTTGCAGTTTGCTTTCCAGGGACTGGATTTGAGCCAAACGTTCCTCTGTTTTTTTAATTTTATCTTTTTTATATTTAGCTCCCAGCTTTATTAGCACTCCCCTCGTGTATGCTTTATGTGCATTCCATAAGGTAAATGGGTCTATTTCTGGAGTGTCATTTATTTTGAAGTACTCCTCTAAAGCAGATTGGATTTCCTCTTTATATTCCGGTAAGCACATCAAAAATGTGTTATTCCTCCATGCTCTATTTATTTGTTGGTTGCTCCCCAAGGACAAGGCTGTCACTATAGGGGCATGATCCAACGATGGAGCAGTTTTTATTTCTGATTTTCTCACTGAAGCAAGAAGTGCCTTATCCCCAAGACACAGGTCGATTCGAGAGAACGACCTGTGACATGGGGAATAATAAGAATACTCCCTTGCAAATGCATTAAGGCACCAAAAGGAATCATACAATGCCACCTTGTGCAACCAATCACCCAGGGTAACCCTGACTCGTTGTTTTTGGCTTGTAGTGTCTATGGAATGGTCCAGAATCAGATTAAAATTCCCAAACATTACCACTGAATCCCTTCCTATGCGATTGACTTTATTCATTACTTTATTCAGGAAGTTTAATTGTCTGGAATTGGGCACATGAACATTAACCAATGTAACCTGTGTATTTTTTAGGGCCGACTAATATTATGAAGAGTCACTTAGGGTCACACATTTGTGGTTGCACTCTAATTGCCAGCAATACTCTGCATGTTTCTTATGTGCACAAGTGAATACAACCTGTGGGTAACATGTGTGTGACATTCTAAAACAATCTGTCTCAAACAAATGTGTCTCTTGGATACATACAATGTCAGCTCCACAAGCGGTCGCTTCTTTCCATACCGATCGCCTCTTATAAGGAGAGTTCAACCCATTAGTGTTCAAAGAAAGGAGTTTCATAGCCATGACCATTTTAATGCAGATCAATACCATAGATAGGGATGGTGATGAGGTACAAAGATGCCTGTAAAATCAAAATAGTTAAAAAAACAAACCTAGTCCTCCTCCAACAATGAGTACCAAGAATGTTGATTGTTGAAAGCAGAAGCTAACACATGGAGGAAAAAGTCAGCAAACAATAAAAGAAAAACGTGACAAGCTATTTTCGCTTACATATCTTGTAGGGGTGAAATGTTCAACCGGACTGGACAGGCACTCCTTTTGTAAATTTTTGTGTTATTTTATAGGTGATTTGATCTGAAGCTTACTACACAACATTTGTTCTACCAGCTTCACGGTTTTGTTGGCCTATAGGTCTGGTGCTTGCTTGGGATGGGTTGGCCTGTTGGAAGTGTATTTCCCATTATTTCAACATTTCTTCTGCCACCTGTAGTTTCTGAAAAATATGATTGGTGCTGTCCTTGGTTGCTATTATTTCTGTGGGAACCCCCATCTCTATGGGATAACCGCTTTCCTCAGAGCTAATGTTACTCCTACAAATCCTCTTCTTGCCTCCACCGTAGCCTGTGAGAGGTCAATAAAGAGGCGTATGTCTGTGTAGGGACTTGGAAGCATTGGCATCTTCCTTGCTGCATTCATAAGAGCTTCTTTAGTAGAGATGAGTGAACGTACTCGGCCACGCCCCTTTTTCACCCGAATACCACGATTTTCGAGTACTTCTGCCTTCTAAATCTGTTAATTTGCTTTGTAGTTTAGCTACAACCCCCTTCAGGTCGTAGTGAGCATCTCTTAACTCATTGTGTGATTTTACTATCGCCTCCATTTTATTTTCAGTGTGCTCCATCCTGCTGTTAACTTCAAGAACAGATGTGTTAACTTTTGAGGATAGTTCCTTGAAGTCTGCTTGAATGGTATCTCTGAGCGCCATAATAGCCTCTTTGATAAAAGACTCAGTTGCTGGCTTGTCTGATGAGGAGAGGTTATTATCTATGCAGCCCTCCCCTCTTCCACAGATACAGCAGTGTCTTGCCAGCCTTGGTCTCTGCTTCTCTGGGCTGCTAGTGGGGGAGCTACTGTGTTGTGCTAGCGTGGCTGGCGCCATTTTGGAATTATTATACCTTGCTGATGTAGATGCAGCCTCCTGCACTTCCCTTCTCTCTCCTTCTGCTGTAGCTGCCTGAGCGCTGTCACCTGCTCTTTCAGTGTTGTCTAAGACTCCCTTTCCTCTCCCTCCTTCAGGCATTATTTCTCTGCCACAATGTTGCTTCTCCACCTGGGAGCTGGAAATGGGCTTGTCCTTCGTCGCCATTGCTCCTGGAGACCTGCGCACTGCAAAGAAATCCTCCAACCTTCTTGGATTTGCTTTGGAGGTCCTTCATCTGGTGATCACCACTGTCCTGGGAGAATGCTGGATCTTTTGATCAAACACTGTCACCTGCAGATCGCTGTGAGTAGCTACGGAGTGCCTCTGCTAAGCGGAGCTCACTACGCTGCTGCTGTCTCGATGTCTCTTCAAGCCATGCCCCCGAATATTTGAGGTATATGGTGGTAGACCACTAAAGCCAGTTATTGGCTGTAGCGCTAATTTGGGTTTACTCACATAGTAACAAACACATGCATCGGGACTCATATACACCTAATATCTGCATAAAAATACACAATTGTTGTTTATACTAACCGCACAAAAATTCAAGGCTCTTAACGCACAATTTGATCAAATGTGTGTGGGCCCACCTGCAAAGTCCACAGAAACCCTAATGGATGGCTACCTAGCTCAACAGATACCTCTCTTTGGGCTAAAAAGCCTCAACATGAATGGGAAAGCTGGATCCCTGGCTATATACTATCACCGAACCACCTGGAACACATGGAAAAATGGTGTGAATGACAAAAGTGCATGCCCCACCAATAAAATGCATATAATTTGTGTTTTTGTGTGGGTTTATGTACACGTCACTGATGCAACCATGTAAACAAAACTTGCCAGAGAGGAGCAGAGCAGCGTCACTGGAGCCATTGAGGGTTGAAGGGGTAATTATACCTTCTTTTGTTATTTTAGAACATTTCCTGCAGCAGCAGAAAAGTTTTTCATAACTCAGACAACCCCCTTTAATTAAAATTATATTCATGGTTTAAAACTTCTAGACAAAAACGTTGACTCACAAGAAATCTACGCAATGGACTCTTTGAAATACTTGTCTGACTTTGAAGGAATTATAGTATACATATATAGTCTTAGTGGCAATACTCATTGTTGTTATGCCAGCTTTCTCCCGCACATTTCAAAGCCACTTTTTCTATAGTTTTGAAGTTTCACTCCATGATTTCTAGATGTATCTTCTCATCAGGAGAGCACACTAATGAGAGCACATGAGGAGGTTTAGAACGGCTTTGAAAAGAAACTCAAATACTTTGAAGGTTTTGGAAATCACCAAGGGCTAAACAGCCTGAAGAAAAATAATTCTGCCTTATGTTAGTATGCAAGGTAATGACCATACCTGACCATATTTCAGGGATAATAACTCAAGAGGGTGCCTTTGAGAGTCTGAGCAGATTTCTACAGTCAAGAACAGGCCATGAAGATTGTCCCAGAGAGATCACTTTGTTTTGACATGATGGGATTTTCTTAGTCGTCCAGTCATAGACGAGAGATTCTTTTTTATGATACTGCTAATGACTTACAAACAAGCTACAAATGTCTTCATTTGCAATTAGTTTATTTTAAAAAAAAGAAGCATCCTATTGATATGGAAGAATAATGCAGATGATGTGAATACAGCATGATCCGAACATTACATGGGTATTACAGATATAGCAAATACATTTAATGGGGCTTCCCAGCTGAGTTATTGGATGGAGCTTGCCCACCCGACTAGAGACCGAACAGTCTTTTCACTAGCAGAGTTAGCTACGGTCCCTCCCTTGAGGTCGATCTCTGGTTTCCCAAGATAGGGAAACGAGGGGACTCGAAGATTTCTCCCCTACTTAAAGGCCCCCTAGAGATTTGGAACGACCTTGGGAGAACATTAGCACCACCTCCATCCCCTTGTGCCCCACTGAGTGCGGTATACAAAATTCTTGGGCTACCATTAGACCCATGTACGGCCAGTATCTGGAGAGTCTTTGGGGACAGGACAGTGGGAGACTTTCAGAAGGTTGCCTATAGGTCACCCGCAGACATTATTCAGTTGCTGCAACCCTACCGTCTGCTCTCTCTCCTTCAAGACATACATGTGACAAAGGTACTTGAAACCTTTAGTGCCAGATTCAAATCAACTAGACCACTCACACCCTTCGAGACGGCCTTGGTGGGGAGCAACCATAAAGCTAAGAAAATTGGCATGCTGCGCAGACATTTCATTTCCCCTCCGACGCCATCAAAACCAAAATTTCTCATCTCTTGGGAGAGGGAATTGCACGTCTTCCTCTCCGCTTGTGACATTAAATCCATCCTGGGTACGGCCTTTGGATTATCTTCCTGTGTCACCTCGCAAGAGTCTCATTATAAACTGCTGGAAAAGTGGTACAGAACCCCCCAATGGTTGGCAGATCACAAGCTAGCACCCCATGGAAGATGCTGGAGATGCGACACTAGCATTGGATCCTACCTCCACCTTTGGTGGGAATGTCCATCTATTTCTGCATTCCGGCATGATGTTGAGAGAGCTTTGAAGAAACTAGCCCCGAGGCTTAAACTTATCTCTGAGGTGGTCCTCCTATGGAAGCCATCGGCCGATTTTCAGCCCTTAAAAGACAAGCTGTTGGCCTTCTTACTGGACTCAGCTAAAGCGCTTATCCCTTTACTGTGGAGACAACGGGACCCCCCTTCCTTGTCAATGTGGAAGGATAAAGTGGACCTCCTGGCGATGTTAGAGGAGAGGGTCAGCTGGTCCAATGGCACCCACGACAAATTTCTAAAGATTTGGAGACCATGGCACTCCCTGAGAAATGAACTCAGGGGGAATTGCCGCCCTCCATAAACGCTCATCCGAGAGTAGCAAAAATCAAATACTCTGCTGACTCAGTACCCAACCGTGGGTGCCTTACTTGGACCTAAGACCCTTTGCTCACGACTGTCTATACCCTTCTCCCCCACACCAGGGGAACAGAGGTATCCCTGGAAACCATGTTTCTGCTTGACAAGTTGGGAGCTGATGGTGGGCAGCACAAGAAGACACACTCCTTTCCCCCCACGGGAAGAGGCTTACCCCTTATAGTATACCCTCCCTCCTCAAACTCCTCCCCATCCCCATCTGTAGTCTTCCTAAGTTTAATCTAAATGTGATCAAAAGGTCCTAAAGCAATCTCATTATGGCGTATAGTTTAAGATGGACCTCTCTCCCTTTCTCTGCTGTCCGTCTGCCCCCCCCCCTCCCCTGTCTTTTGTCCATGGCTATTCAAGTATACTGTTGAAGTTTTTATTTCCTATGTTTAGTCATCAGGTTCATACTTCTGTACACGAATGTAATATGGACTTATGTTGAAAACTAATAAAAATCTGATTAAAAAAAAATAATACATTTAATGGCCGCTTTATTAGAATTACCCATCTGGTTGGACTCATTGGCCTTCAGAATCGTAGCAGTTTGTTGTGGCATAGATTCCACTAGTAAAATCATTCTGCAAGAATATTGGCCTCTGCTGACAGGAAACGTATTGTAATTGTTGCAACTTACATGGAGGTGCTGACATGTTCTGACCAGCTGACAGGAAGGGGTCAACGATTCATGCTGCTTGGCCGCATTCTGACCTCCCATCAGCACGGTGCAACAGAAATCTGGATTCATCTGACCAGGTGATGTTTTCCCACTGCTCAGTGATAAATTTTTTACGCTCTTTTGTCCTCTGGAGTCTCACCTTTCTGTTTCTCTTGGACTGTAATGATGCCAGATAAATAAAAAGTTTTTTTTTAACCTTTTACAACATTAACAGATAAAAAGCTATAAATTTGGACTGTAATAAATTGAACATTTTTTACCGCACCCTGAATCTGAATGCCATAAAAACATGACTCAAACAATAATTGTGGAATTGCTGGGGGGTTTTGCACTTAGAAATTTTTGAAAGTTTTTTTAATATATTATATCAAAAGATAATGGACTCCAAACTATTGGGAAAAAAAGAAAAAAAACAAGGCGCAACTCCTATTCAGCAAATAGATGATAATGGGAAATTGAGGAATGTAGATCAAAAACTCACCCTATGGAATTGTGCATAAGTGGTTACAACTGCATAAGTGGGTTCAACTACAGTAAATCTCTTCTCACAGCCTTGCAGGAGGAATGGCGAGCTATTCCTGCCCAGACTTACAGAGAGCTTGTGAAGAGTATGCCTCGACGTGTTGTCACTGTAATACAAGCAAAAGGAGGGCTGACTAAATAGGATAAAGCAATTTTTCTGAAAAAATGCAGTGTCCAAATACTTTTGCCCATATAGTATAAATACATATATGAGTAGATGTATATGAAAAATACACAATAATGCCACAATATACTTATACCAAAATACATCAATAAACACTAAATATAATGACAATAATGTGGAATAGATCCAATATATAATAGAATATAACACATGATAAATAATGATTTATAAAGGTTGATAAAAAGTGCGAAACACTGTAAATCAATAGTGAAAATGGCCATACATATACACACACCTCTCAATGTGAAATCAGCCAGTGTGCCCTTTACATATGGAATGCTGAAGAATTAACATTAGAGATGAGCGAACGTACTCGGATAAGCACTACTCGTTCGAGTAATGTGCTTTATCCGAGTACCTCCCCGCTCGTCTTGAAAGATTCGGGGAGCGCCGCTGCTGACAGGTGAGTTGCGGCGGGGAGCAGGGGAGAGCGGGCGGGAGAGAAGGAGAGAAAGATCTCCCCTCCGTTCCTCCCGGCTCTCCCCTGCAGCTCCCCGCTCCGCGGCGCTCCCCGAATCTTTCAAGACGAGTACAGCGATACTCGGATAAAGCACATTACTCGGACGAGTAGTGCTTATCCGAGTACGTTCGCTCATCTCTAATTAACATGCATAAGAAAAGTTAATTCATGAAAGTTTTTTTTACATAAAATAATTTTACTCAAAAAAATAGAACTAATTTTGCCCAATAAAAGCCTTCTAGCTGGAGGGCCTCGACGTTAGGGATGAAGGGTGTGGAAGAGCACACAGGGACCTCCCAAAGTTAGTTAAAAAAGGTTTCCATTTTAAAAAAACAATATGATCAACTTGCTGGAACTTAATGAAATTTTTTCTAAAATTTCATTCAACCCACCTGAAACAAAACTGTTTAATCTATATCTCCCTAGCCTTCAGTCGTAGAAGGATTTTAAATTTATACTTTCCAGAGGGGTTACCCGAAGATTTGAAATGTCTTTATTAAGTTCTTCTAAAAAATAGCATCTCCCTAAGCACTGATGTCATAGGCATTGTGACTAGAGATGAGCGAGCATACTCGCTAAGGCAAACTACTCGAGCGAGTAGTGCTTTATGAGAGTACCTGCCCGCTCGTCTCTAAAGATTCGGGTGCCGGCGGGGGGCGGGGAGTGGCGGGGAGGAACGGGGGGGGGGGGGGATCTCTCTCTCCCCACCGCTCCCCCCCCGAGCAGGCAAGTACATAAGGCACTACTCGCTCGAGTCGTTTGCCTTAGCGAGTACGCTTGCTCATCTCTAATTGTGACACTTTTTATATCAAGACCCCCCCCATGCATCTACGTCCCTCCATGTGACCACTGTTAACCAATAAGCCACAAACAGAGTAAACATTAAAACAAGAAAGCATCTCAATGAGAACTACTAGAGGTTGACATCACCGTGCATCTACACTTTCATAGATTTCAATATTAGAACTAAAACAATGACCAAACAAAATAGTAACACCAAAACAGGAGGAGATCATCGGGGCCGCCATTACATCAGCCATAATAACTGCCATGAGAGCTAAACAAAGATCTAAACTGGCTTGGGGAACAGCTGGAATGCAGAAAATAACATTACTTAATGGCGCCACCTGCTCAAAAGTCAAATTAAATTTCACAGGTAAATGATGAAGACCCCCATATGAGATTGAAATATGTCGTATGCTGTTTGTTTATGTAATAAAGCCATTTATAATTTTTTTCACCCTGGAGGGTTCTTGGATGAATCAGTGAATTTTTAATTGGCTTTTGGGCAGGTGGCACCACTAAGTAATTTTTCTTTCTGGATTAAGCACACTATTAACCCCTTGAGCGGCACGCCCGGAAATTTTCCGGGACGAGCTCCACTGCTCATAGCGACATAGCCCGGAAGATTTCCTGGCTATGTATCACTATGGGATCTGCAGAGCACAATGCCACAAGCTGTGACATTGTGCTCTGCCTGCACAGACCCACAGAGAACAAAGCAAGGGCTTTGAAAAACCAGCAGAAGATATTGCCGATATGTCGGCAATCTCCTGCTTTGTTTACAGGTTGCCATAGAGACCATCGGTTTGTCAGAAGCAAGCCGATGGTCTCTGTGGCAGGGAGAGCTTGGTGCTTGGCTGTGAGAGGACAGCTAGGTACCTGCTCTTACAGCAGAGATCAGAGAAAACCTCCGATCTCTGCTGTGTTAACCCTTTACATGCGGCAGTCTACGTGACTGCCGCATGTAAAGGGCTGTCACTGCAGCATGTAAAGGGCTGTCACCATTGGACCCCCAAAATGTGATCAGGGGTCCTGATGGGTCCCTGTGGAAGTCCCCTAAAGGGACAAAAAAAAAAGTAAAAAAATTATTAAAAAAATTATAAAAACACTTGTCTCCCTTTACTTTGTAAAAAAAATCAAAAATAAAATCACACATGTGGTATCTGTGTGTCGTAATGACCCAGAGAAGGAAATTAATACATTATTTAACCCCTTAATGACGTGGCCCCTTTTTTCTTTTTTCCCCATTTCTTTTTTTCCTCCCCCCTGTTTAAAAAAATCACAACTTGTCCTGCAAAAAACAAGCCCTTATATGGCCATGTCAATGGAAAAATGAAAAAGTTATGGCTCTTGAGACGCAACTGCAAAATTAGTTGAAATTCAATGATTAGACCATTTTAAAAAACCTGCCCTGGTGGGCACGACAGGGTGGTAGGAAACCTGCCACTCAAGGGGTTAAATGGTGGCATTAAAAAGATACACCTCATCCCACAAAAAACAAGCCCTCATATGGCTATGTCAACAAAAAGATTAAAAAGCTATGGCTCTTAGAAGGCAGAGACAGAAAAGCGAAAACACAATGACCCGTTTGCAGGTGTGGCACTGTTTCTGATAGAAAGCAGCCATGTTTTTCTTATTCTGCACATCCGCTTTCACAATTTATCGCTCCATGATGTACAATTACAGCATGAAGGTTCTGAGTTTGCATGGAGGGGGATTCGGAGCTGATTCTGCTCCATACAGTGCAGGTGCCGGTTGTTTCTTACAGCCTACACTCAACCACAACAGCTGTGATTAGCATTCCCTCTGATCACAGCTGTTAACCCTTAAATGCCCCTATCAATATGGATAGAAGCATTTAAATGTCGCAATTGGAGTTTAGGGTCCCAAACAGCCCCCGCTATGTGATTGTTGGGTGAGGCTTGCTAGCCATGGCATCCTGGGACCTTCTGAAAGGCCCCAGGGCTGCCATTGCAGATTGCCTATCAAGCCATGCCTGTGGTGTGACTTGATAGAATGCCTGTCAGATGGTGTATGATGTAATACTATGGTATTACATTACACTGCAAGAGTGATCAAACGATCAAACGTTTATGTCCCTATAAAAACAGTTTAAAAAAGTTGTATTTATTATTTAAAAAAAAAAAAAGATAATAAAGGTAAAAAAAAAACTTTTCCCATACTGATAATAAAAAAATCTAATAGAAAAAAAAACATTATCCTCCCACTATATAAGGCACTTGTCAGGCCTCACATGGAATACTGCGTACAGTTCTGGACACCGATTCTCAGGAAGGATGTTACAGTGCTTGAGGGGTTTCAAAGAAGGGCAACTAAACTAATACATGGAATGAGAGGACTGGAATACCCAGAGAGGCATCAAAATTGGGATTATTTACTCTGGAAAAAAGACGGCTAAGGGGTGATAAAATAACTATATATAAATACATGAGGGGACAATAGAAGGGTCTCTCCCATGATCTGTTTATACCCAGGACTATGACAGTAATTAAAGGGCATCTGCTACATCTAGAAGAAAGCAGGTTTCATCACCAAATATCACCGAGGGAATCACTAATGTTAAAATTTAACTTTTATTTGAATAATAAATTAAGATGCGTGAAAGCCTCGTTTTTTTTCCTATATAATAAAACCTCTATTAAACTAATATGGTATTCTGAATTGGTTTCAATAATTGCTTGTATATATATATATATCTTTTATGAAGGAGATACTTTTATAGTAAGGAGGGTATCTATCACTGCTTGAAAGATAACTAATAGCGTTTAGCGCTACAACGCCAAATGGTATCAGTGATATATAATACCCCAAAACCAATCTCCTATTAAGAGCAAAATTGTTTTTCAAAAAAGAATCTGTTGATAAAGTTTACATCCCCTTAATCACCATGTGCGGATTTGACTCATTGGGATAACATATCAGATTCTTTTTGAAAGACCAATTAACAGAATATATTAAAAGGAAAGGAACCCAGCATCTGATATATATTGCTGAGTCTTTTTCCTTTGCAGCGGCAATGAAAAAGCGCCGCCTCTGCTCTTCTTACACTAATGCCTTTATGCATACGAGTGGTCAAACAAATGGGTATGATGAGATTCCTCTTGGTTTTGCAGGAATATCTCAGTGCTTCAACCCCTTTTAGATGTTTGTCACCCAATCTGTCTGGGAAACATTAGGCTGTGATGGTTCAAATTTTCTCAAGAATACCATCCACAATATATATAAATGCCCAATGTTAACCCTATTACTACTCTAACAGCCCCATCGACGCGTTTCTACAGATCTTTCTCTTATGTCTGTGTCATCAGGATGGTTTGTTTTAAGTGCAGACACGTACAGCCTGACGGCTGTGTTCAACTGAGCAGCATTGGTAGGTTCACCTCAACTAGAGGCTTATAAGTGAAAGGCCACGCCTCCCTTACCGGGGGGCTCGTCACGGCCAGCCAATAGGCATTTAGCCACCTCCCCCGCTGTCATCTCTAAGGACGCGGTGGTGAGGCATCACTGCGCATGCGCATAGGCGCCTGGAGCGCGGCGCCAACCACTGCCAACCAGTGACGTGGCAGCCACCGCGCTCCCCGGCAACCCAGCGCAGAACTAAATCCAAAGGCAGGGGGAGAGGTCGGGGCGGCTCTAATGAGGATCATTTTTTAGGGCAGCCAATTACGCATTATATGACCAGAAACCGAGCAATGACCGAAACGCCACAAATATATCAGGCACAGGTACATCATCAGTAAGCTCTGAGGAGGTCGCCACTATAGGTGGAGGGGATGAGTTACAAATAATTAATTTGTCATCTAGGGTTCTGACTAAACATGAGGAGACAGTCATTAAAAAGGGATTGTCTTTCATCCCTACGAATAAATTCGATTCATTCGAGTGGATCAAGGACGTTGCGTTATTTTTACGAAAGCTAAGATGGAAGAAGCATTTTGCCATCGCTGAAAGGAAAAAATGCAATGAACTTGGAATGGATAGAAGTGACCTAGAAGCTATCGCGATATTAGAATCCCTTGAGAATGAAGGTGTTAAGGACCCACATAAAGGTCCATTTACCGACTTGAAACCTAAAAGTACAGGTTGGCCTACTTCAGGTGAATCACCATACATTGAGATATTTGAAAGTATGGTGAATGATGAATTGGACAAATTATCCAAAGGAAAAAAGTTTCGACATCAAAACTTAACACCAGAGGAGAAAAGAGCACTGTTAGCGATTGAAAAAGAAACTGACCTAGTCGTTAAGCCCTCCGATAAGGGGGGCAACATAGTGCTGATGAATCGCGATATGTACAGGAATATGTGCCTCCGAATTTTGGAGGACAAATCGAACTATGAGGTCATTACCTACGATCCCACTGATTCCTCTTTACAAGAGTTGAAAAGAATGTTGCTGAAAGCGAAAGATAATGAACTGATAGATGATAAGGAGTTTTCATATTTGTACTCACCTACACCCCAAGTGGCGACCTTTTATAGCCTACCTAAAATCCACAAAGGTTTAAATCCATTGAAAGGTCGCCCTATTGTCGCAGGTAACGACAGTCTCACTCGAGGCATCAGTACGTACGTGGATACTATACTTAGGCCGTTTGTGGAAGCACTGCCAGCCTACATTAAGGACACCACAGATATCCTAAAACGTCTAGACGGCATAGTTTTGACACCTAATACCAAGCTGGCATCACTAGACGTGGAAGCTTTGTATAGCTCCATTCCGCACATGGGTGGTATCAAGGCGGTGGAGTTTTACTTGAATCAGAGAGATATACATCTGAAGGAACATAATGATATGGTCCTAAGCTTCCTCTCGTTTGTACTCACTAAGAACCACTTCCTCTTTGAGGGGAAGCACTTCCACCAGCTCAGGGGCACAGCTATGGGGAGCCCTTGTGCCCCCAGCTATGCAAACCTGTACCTGGGCTGGTGGGAGGAGACTACCGTGTTCACTGAGACAAACGAGAACTGGACAACGTCAGTAGAACTCTGGATCCGTTTTATCGACGACGTGTTGATATTATGGACCGGAGAAGTGGAAGACTTCCACAAATTCATCTCCCACTTGAACAACAACGAGCTGGGTTTATACTTCACGGCAGAAATTGATCCCCGACGTATAACTTTTTTAGATCTTCTCATAACTAAGTGTGACGACGGTTCTTTACAAACATCCATCTATCGTAAATCAACAGCCACCAATACCTTACTTCACTGGGAAAGCCATCATCCCAGATCCCTTAAACAGGGTATCCCTAAAGGGCAATTTATTCGAACACGACGTAATTGCACTTCTCTTGATGACTATGAAGTAAAATCTAAAGAGATGAGTCAAAGATTTGCCGATAGGGGATACCCACAGGAAGTGGTGGCGGTGGCTGAGGAATTTGCTAAAAAGTCAAGCAGAGATGAATTTCTTAAACCTAAGAAACGTCCTACTGGAGACGGTAAAATCCGTCTGATTGGTACGTACGACGATCGGTCACATGAGATAAGATATATCCTAAATAAATATTGGGATATCTTGCGGAGAGATAAAGATCTTGTGGATTATCTTCCTACTAGACCTCTGATAACCTACAGACGTGGACGTAATTTAAGGGATAGACTGGTCCATAGCCTATTTCCACCTAAGATATCGACTGCATCTTGGCTAGGATCGGATTTACCAAAAGGCACATATCGGTGTGCGGGCTGCAAAGCCTGCAAATATATCAAACGTGGTGCTACCTTTATATGTTCGGTCACGGGTAAACAATACCAAATAACGGACTTCATCAACTGTAGATCCGTGGGTGTCGTATACAAGGCTACATGAACATGTCCGCTCGATTATGTAGGAAAGACCACCCGCCAGCTCAGGAGACGAGTATTGGAACATATCGGGAACATAAATCGTAGCGAAAAGACAAGCCTTGCGATGCATGTACGTGAGAAACATAATAACGATCCAGAGTCGGTAACATTTCAAGGTATAGAGATTATCAGAGACAATGGAAGAAGGGGAAATTTGGACAGGAAACTGATGCAAAAGGAGACAAGATGGATTCATCGATTAAATTCATGCGTGCCTAAAGGCCTTAATGAGAATTTATCCTTTGCGGCATTTATTTAAATTCTCTCAGGATGTAATCAGGCTGCATCATAGATTTAAGTGCTAGCAAGGAGTGTTTACTATATCATCTATGATAAACTATAGGTAGCTACGGCATAACGATGGATTGTCAATTGGTTATGCCCTAGTATATGAGTTGCATGATCAAGATATGCATTGTTATTTTAAATAAAACTGATAGAGGGATTGGCCCTATTAAAATGATAATTAAACAGATGAGTGTCATTAAATAATAAACACACGATAAATGACCCAAAATATATATCTGATTTTTATTGATCCTTAATTCAATGTTGAGATCAATGCATCATGGCCAAAAAGCAAATAGTAATGTCATCCTTTCAGTTAACACTCACTATGCGTGTTCAGTTTAATATATGCATAGTGCCCTATAGTATAACATTGAAACATTACCTGAACAAACTCCTTTGCTGCACATCTATGTACAGGAAAAGTCCGTTCTTTAAAAGCCCATCCGGGGATTACCTCAGTCCGGCGATCCACTACTCCGCGTCATCATGCTGCGCTTGGTTGCCGGGTAACGCGGCTGCCACCACGTCAGTGGTTGGCAGTGGTTGGCGCCGCGTTGCCATCGCCAGGGCGCATGCGCAGCGACGCCTCGTCATCGCGTCCATCGCACTGCGCTGGGTTGCCGGGGAGCGCGGTGGCTGCCACGTCACTGGTTGGCGCCGCGCTCCAGGCGCCTATGCGCATGCGCAGTGATGCCTCACCACCGCGTCCTTAGAGATGACAGCGGGGGAGGTGGCTAAATGCCTATTGGCTGGCCGTGACGAGCCCCCCGGTAAGGGAGGCGTGGCCTTTCACTTATAAGCCTCTAGTTGAGGTGAACCTACCAATGCTGCTCAGTTGAACACAGCCGTCAGGCTGTACGTGTCTGCACTTAAAACAAACCATCCTGATGACACAGACATAAGAGAAAGATCTGTAGAAACGCGTCGATGGGGCTGTTAGAGTAGTAATAGGGTTAACATTGGGCATTTATATATATTGTGGATGGTATTCTTGAGAAAATTTGAACCATCACAGCCTAATGTTTCCCAGACAGATTGGGTGACAAACATCTAAAAGGGGTTGAAGCACTGAGATATTCCTGCAAAACCAAGAGGAATCTCATCATACCCATTTGTTTGACCACTCGTATGCATAAAGGCATTAGTGTAAGAAGAGCAGAGGCGGCGCTTTTTCATTGCCGCTGCAAAGGAAAAAGACTCAGCAATATATATCAGATGCTGGGTTCCTTTCCTTTTAATATATTCTGTTAATTGGTCTTTCAAAAAGAATCTGATATGTTATCCCAATGAGTCAAATCCGCACATGGTGATTAAGGGGATGTAAACTTTATCAACAGATTCTTTTTTGAAAAACAATTTTGCTCTTAATAGGAGATTGGTTTTGGGGTATTATATATCACTGATACCATTTGGCGTTGTAGCGCTAAACGCTATTAGTTATCTTTCAAGCAGTGATAGATACCCTCCTTACTATAAAAGTATCTCCTTCATAAAAGATATATATATATATACAAGCAATTATTGAAACCAATTCAGAATACCATATTAGTTTAATAGAGGTTTTATTATATAGGAAAAAAAACGAGGCTTTCACGCATCTTAATTTATTATTCAAATAAAAGTTAAATTTTAACATTAGTGATTCCCTCGGTGATATTTGTTCTAGAACTTATTCTGGGAATTGTTCTGTCACGGTGACAAATTAAGTTTATTAATATGGCAGGCTTCCTTTCGGGGAGCATCAATACGGCCTCTTGGTTGATGGAGGCCAAGACGGTTTTTTCTGATAAGGATATGAATATGCAGCTGCAAAGTACATCTATAAACCAGGCCTTTCGGAATATCACAAAAGCGTATAAGGAATTTGTAAAAACCTGGTGGGAGGTTCAGGCACTTTCTACGTATTTGGAGAATAAAATCGTACCCCGTGGATTGAGGATCCACCTTCTGCCACCCCCAAAACTAAGGTCTACTGAATTCATGAGTAAATGGGAGAAGGAGTCTACGGACAGTTCCCTGAGGCTCATGAATTTACTATTAGAGGAAGAACGCATAAACCTAGAGAAAGCGAGTAGGACTTTGGAGGAGCTTATTAAAGAGGGCAAGAAATTTGCAGATGAATCTGATTATGAGAAAAGGGAGAATACATTAAAACTAACTATTGAAAAATACACTGTGTATTTAAAAGAACGGAAACATCATCAGTATCAGAGAGACCTGAGAGACTTCTCTGAGAACAGGGCATATGAAACAAGACAACAAACTGAAACAGAAATAAGTTCATCCGAAAGTGACTACTCGACAAATGAATTAACTAGGAGACCAAACTATATGGGAAGAGGAAGAGGTAGAGGGGGTTATAGAACTAAATCCAAAGGCAGGGGGAGAGGTCGGGGCGGCTCTAATGAGGATCATTTTTTAGGGCAGCCAATTACGCATTATATGACCAGAAACCGAGCAATGACCGAAACGCCACAAATATATCAGGCACAGGTACATCATCAGTAAGCTCTGAGGAGGTCGCCACTATAGGTGGAGGGGATGAGTTACAAATAATTAATTTGTCATCTAGGGTTCTGACTAAACATGAGGAGACAGTCATTAAAAAGGGATTGTCTTTCATCCCTACGAATAAATTCGATTCATTCGAGTGGATCAAGGACGTTGCGTTATTTTTACGAAAGCTAAGATGGAAGAAGCATTTTGCCATCGCTGAAAGGAAAAAATGCAATGAACTTGGAATGGATAGAAGTGACCTAGAAGCTATCGCGATATTAGAATCCCTTGAGAATGAAGGTGTTAAGGACCCACATAAAGGTCCATTTACCGACTTGAAACCTAAAAGTACAGGTTGGCCTACTTCAGGTGAATCACCATACATTGAGATATTTGAAAGTATGGTGAATGATGAATTGGACAAATTATCCAAAGGAAAAAAGTTTCGACATCAAAACTTAACACCAGAGGAGAAAAGAGCACTGTTAGCGATTGAAAAAGAAACTGACCTAGTCGTTAAGCCCTCCGATAAGGGGGGCAACATAGTGCTGATGAATCGCGATATGTACAGGAATATGTGCCTCCGAATTTTGGAGGACAAATCGAACTATGAGGTCATTACCTACGATCCCACTGATTCCTCTTTACAAGAGTTGAAAAGAATGTTGCTGAAAGCGAAAGATAATGAACTGATAGATGATAAGGAGTTTTCATATTTGTACTCACCTACACCCCAAGTGGCGACCTTTTATAGCCTACCTAAAATCCACAAAGGTTTAAATCCATTGAAAGGTCGCCCTATTGTCGCAGGTAACGACAGTCTCACTCGAGGCATCAGTACGTACGTGGATACTATACTTAGGCCGTTTGTGGAAGCACTGCCAGCCTACATTAAGGACACCACAGATGTCCTAAAACGTCTAGACGGCATAGTTTTGACACCTAATACCAAGCTGGCATCACTAGACGTGGAAGCTTTGTATAGCTCCATTCCGCACATGGGTGGTATCAAGGCGGTGGAGTTTTACTTGAATCAGAGAGATATACATCTGAAGGAACATAATGATATGGTCCTAAGCTTCCTCTCGTTTGTACTCACTAAGAACCACTTCCTCTTTGAGGGGAAGCACTTCCACCAGCTCAGGGGCACAGCTATGGGGAGCCCTTGTGCCCCCAGCTATGCAAACCTGTACCTGGGCTGGTGGGAGGAGACTACCGTGTTCACTGAGACAAACGAGAACTGGACAACGTCAGTAGAACTCTGGATCCGTTTTATCGACGACGTGTTGATATTATGGACCGGAGAAGTGGAAGACTTCCACAAATTCATCTCCCACTTGAACAACAACGAGCTGGGTTTATACTTCACGGCAGAAATTGATCCCCGACGTATAACTTTTTTAGATCTTCTCATAACTAAGTGTGACGACGGTTCTTTACAAACATCCATCTATCGTAAATCAACAGCCACCAATACCTTACTTCACTGGGAAAGCCATCATCCCAGATCCCTTAAACAGGGTATCCCTAAAGGGCAATTTATTCGAACACGACGTAATTGCACTTCTCTTGATGACTATGAAGTAAAATCTAAAGAGATGAGTCAAAGATTTGCCGATAGGGGATACCCACAGGAAGTGGTGGCGGTGGCTGAGGAATTTGCTAAAAAGTCAAGCAGAGATGAATTTCTTAAACCTAAGAAACGTCCTACTGGAGACGGTAAAATCCGTCTGATTGGTACGTACGACGATCGGTCACATGAGATAAGATATATCCTAAATAAATATTGGGATATCTTGCGGAGAGATAAAGATCTTGTGGATTATCTTCCTACTAGACCTCTGATAACCTACAGACGTGGACGTAATTTAAGGGATAGACTGGTCCATAGCCTATTTCCACCTAAGATATCGACTGCATCTTGGCTAGGATCGGATTTACCAAAAGGCACATATCGGTGTGCGGGCTGCAAAGCCTGCAAATATATCAAACGTGGTGCTACCTTTATATGTTCGGTCACGGGTAAACAATACCAAATAACGGACTTCATCAACTGTAGATCCGTGGGCGTCGTATACAAGGCTACATGTACATGTCCGCTCGATTATGTAGGAAAGACCACCCGCCAGCTCAGGAGACGAGTATTGGAACATATCGGGAACATAAATCGTAGCGAAAAGACAAGCCTTGCGATGCATGTACGTGAGAAACATAATAACGATCCAGAGTCGGTAACATTTCAAGGTATAGAGATTATCAGAGACAATGGAAGAAGGGGAAATTTGGACAGGAAACTGATGCAAAAGGAGACAAGATGGATTCATCGATTAAATTCATGCGTGCCTAAAGGCCTTAATGAGAATTTATCCTTTGCGGCATTTATTTAAATTCTCTCAGGATGTAATCAGGCTGCATCATAGATTTAAGTGCTAGCAAGGAGTGTTTACTATATCATCTATGATAAACTATAGGTAGCTACGGCATAACGATGGATTGTCAATTGGTTATGCCCTAGTATATGAGTTGCATGATCAAGATATGCATTGTTATTATAAATAAAACTGATAGAGGGATTGGCCCTATTAAAATGATAATTAAACAGATGAGTGTCATTAAATAATAAACACACGATAAATGACCCAAAATATATATCTGATTTTTATTGATCCTTAATTCAATGTTGAGATCAATGCATCATGGCCAAAAAGCAAATAGTAATGTCATCCTTTCAGTTAACACTCACTATGCGTGTTCAGTTTAATATATGCATAGTGCCCTATAGTATAACATTGAAACATTACCTGAACAAACTCCTTTGCTGCACATCTATGTACAGGAAAAGTCCGTTCTTTAAAAGCCCATCCGGGGATTACCTCAGTCCGGCGATCCACTACTCCGCGTCATCATGCTGCGCTTGGTTGCCGGGTAACGCGGCTGCCACCACGTCAGTGGTTGGCAGTGGTTGGCGCCGCGTTGCCATCGCCAGGGCGCATGCGCAGCGACGCCTCGTCATCGCGTCCATCGCACTGCGCTGGGTTGCCGGGGAGCGCGGTGGCTGCCACGTCACTGGTTGGCAGTGGTTGGCGCCGCGCTCCAGGCGCCTATGCGCATGCGCAGTGATGCCTCACCACCGCGTCCTTAGAGATGACAGCGGGGGAGGGGGCTAAATGCCTATTGGCTGGCCGTGACGAGCCCCCCGGTAAGGGAGGCGTGGCCTTTCACTTATAAGCCTCTAGTTGAGGTGAACCTACCAATGCTGCTCAGTTGAACACAGCCGTCAGGCTGTACGTGTCTGCACTTAAAACAAACCATCCTGATGACACAGACATAAGAGAAAGATCTGTAGAAACGCGTCGATGGGGCTGTTAGAGTAGTAATAGGGTTAACATTGGGCATTTATATATATTGTGGATGGTATTCTTGAGAAAATTTGAACCATCACAGCCTAATGTTTCCCAGACAGATTGGGTGACAAACATCTAAAAGGGGTTGAAGCACTGAGATATTCCTGCAAAACCAAGAGGAATCTCATCATACCCATTTGTTTGACCACTCGTATGCATAAAGGCATTAGTGTAAGAAGAGCAGAGGCGGCGCTTTTTCATTGCCGCTGCAAAGGAAAAAGACTCAGCAATATATATCAGATGCTGGGTTCCTTTCCTTTTAATATATTCTGTTAATTGGTCTTTCAAAAAGAATCTGATATGTTATCCCAATGAGTCAAATCCGCACATGGTGATTAAGGGGATGTAAACTTTATCAACAGATTCTTTTTTGAAAAACAATTTTGCTCTTAATAGGAGATTGGTTTTGGGGTATTATATATCACTGATACCATTTGGCGTTGTAGCGCTAAACGCTATTAGTTATCTTTCAAGCAGTGATAGATACCCTCCTTACTATAAAAGTATCTCCTTCATAAAAGATATATATATATATACAAGCAATTATTGAAACCAATTCAGAATACCATATTAGTTTAATAGAGGTTTTATTATATAGGAAAAAAAACGAGGCTTTCACGCATCTTAATTTATTATTCAAATAAAAGTTAAATTTTAACATTAGTGATTCCCTCGGTGATATTTGTTCTAGAACTTATTCTGGGAATTGTTCTGTCACGGTGACAAATCAGGTTTCATCACCAACACAAAAAAGGGTTCTTTACTGTAAGGGCAGTTAGACTGTGGAACTCTCTGCCTGAGGATGGGGCGATGGCAAAATTCATAGAGGAGTTTAAAAGGGGACTTGATGTCTTTCTAGAGGGGAAGGATATTACAGGATATAAATCTTAGCTTAATTGTTAATCTGGGTATACAGACAGGTAGGAACTATTAGGGGTTGATCCAGGGATTAGTCTGATTGCCATTAGGGAGTCGGGAAGAATTTTCCCCCAAAAGGGCTAATTGGCTCCTGCCTCTTGGGGTTTTTGCCTTCCTCTGGATAACCAACATGGGAGGATTAATAGGCTGAACCAGATGGACATTGTCTTCATTCGGCCTTACTTACTATGTTACTATGTATTGCTGCATCCACAAAAGTCCAATCTATCAAACCAACACATTATTTACTCCACATGGTGAACGTTGTCAGAAAAAAATATACAATGCCAGAATTGCACTTTTTTTGTTTTCCCTGTCACCAAGGAAAAAAAAAATGCAATAAAAAGCGATCAAAAAGTGATATGTACTCCAAAATGGTAACAATAGAAACTACAGTGCTTACTGCCAAAAATGAACTGCACTTTCTACCCAGGACTGCTCAAAATGGCGCCCAAACTTTAACGCTCTCCTCTCTCTAGCTCATTCCCGCCAACCAAGGTAACCAGGGGTAATAGCTGTGTTTATAGGTTTCACCTTGCACACTCCATGACTGCGCAGAGGCCTCTCAGGAGAATTGGAAGTTACACACTGAAGATGACCAGACTCCGGATTCTTACACTCTGTTTTGGAGGTGCCCGGGTCGGCTTATTTTTTAAGTAGGGGGGAACTGTAGTGGCCCAGTACATGCTTTCCTGGCCCCCTCCATAATGTCATACATGTATGTCTTATGGAGATGCACTGTGCAAAACTGTCTTGTCATTCTGTTATGTGTATTGCACAGCTGCAGCAAATGAGAAGTTAATGTGTGTAAAGTGTGAGCTGACTGTCTGTAAATGTATCAATTTATGTCCTGTCATGTGGTATGAGTGAAGGTATAAATGTGAGTGCTTGAGAGCGAGAAAAGGTTGTCTTCCATCTGAGAGAAAAAAACACAGAGACACATGAGGGCACCTTCAGCCCTCATGTGTTAAAGATGCAAGAGTTGGAGAGATTTCCCGAGTGCAAGTATCTGCATGATTAGTAAGTGAGCCCCCAGAGAGAGAGAGAGAGAGCATGAGCCAGTCCTAAATCTTTTCTAAACAAGGCCCTGTGCAGAGGTACTATTCCTCTTTCAGTTTTTCATGCCCAAGCGCCCTGAAGCCTGGGATCGCTGTGTAGAGGTATTCATCTTCAAGTCTATTTGTATATATCTATAATGCTGTCTGCACTTATAATACTGTCTAGTTTTGCCTTGTATTGTTGGAGTATTTATTTAAGTAAACTTATGCCAGGCCCTGACCATTCCCTGGGACCTGAGGTACTCTATCACTGTCTGTGGCTCAATTATTTCCCTGCCGATGATCATGCCAGTGGGTGCTGGAATGGTGGTGTCACCCGTGACAACCTCATCACCTGTTCTACTGTTTATTGGGCATCCCTATGCCAGGAGTGTCCGGAAGAGGCCCAGTGCTGCCCTGGCCTTGGCTGTGTGCGTCCCCCCGGGAGGGAGTATGGTAAGTGCCACCATGACAAGCCAGCATCTTACCCTCCCAGCTCCTCAGCGTATGCCATGTGTCCGGGGTCACCCTATGGGAAGCTGCATATACGCTGTAGAAAAAAGACCACCCAAAGATGGCGGAATTGTGTTTTTTTTTCCATTTCACTCCACTTAGAATTTTCAAAAAGCTTTTCAGTACATTATATGGTACATTAAATAGTACCATTGAAAAACACAACTCGTCTAGCAAAAAACAATAAGCTCTCAGACAGCTATGTTGACGGATAAATAAAAGAGTTATGATTTTTTTCTTAAGTGTGAAGGAAAAAACAAAAATGAAAAATAAAAAAGAGGGCTGCGTCCTTAAGGAGCTAATAAATAACTTGAAAATAAAATGACTACAGCTGTAGATATGAGTCAGCAAGATTTCGGGAAAGTAGCGAGAAATTATGTTTTATGTGTGAAGGTACTTAATGTGTATTTGTATGCTTGAAACTTTTGAATGAAAATCAATGGAAAGAAAATCATGGTGCAGGGACAGTTTAGTATTTCCTGACACTTGACATGAAATTTCAGCCGGCACAACCTGACAAGAGAAAAAAAAAAAAAAAACAAGTAGAGTTTGACAGGATTGTTATGAACATTGGATTTTCTTTGGAAACATTTCTAACTATAGAAACAAGTTGTCAGCCGCACTGATTTCTTCCATGGTCACAGCTCTGGGCGTACTGTCACAGCTAATACATCAAACTGGAGCAAGGGTTTTTCTGAGATTCCACCTGTCATTGCGGGCAGCTCTTCTTCCAGTGACAAGAACTGGTAGGACCCAGCACAATGTATTATTAATTAGAGATTTCATTTTGCACGGTGACTTCATTGTTGTCAAAACGCCAAGCAAAGCAATCCGTTTTCAAATGGCTTTTGTGCGTTAGGCTCTGTTCACATTAATCTCACTGATTTCGCTTATAATGGGAGCCATGATATCCCAACGGATCCTTTATCCAGTAGATCCAAAATATCACTCTTAAACTCCATTGGCTTCAATGAGGTTTGTTAGAGTTCCATCAAGTTTGGTCATTTTTGACAGCAATAGGAGCGCTACATGTTGTACTCATTATGCTATCAAAATATTACCAAAAACCCCTACATTTTGACATTTGATCATGGTGGTTAGGATGTTTTTTTTTTCCTCCGACCTCCACTGTGTTTAGCCTGTCTCTCATTTTCCTTGGTCTTGTTGAACAAATTCTTTGAACAATACTTAGCCTAGGGCCTCGGTCAGACAGGCGTTTTTTTCACGCACGAAAAGGTATGCAAAAAGATTGTATCAATTTGAACCAATGCTTTCCTATGAAAGTGCTCACTTGTAAGTTTTTTAGAGGTGCAAAATACTCGCATCTGCCAAAGATAGGACATGCAAGTGCAACTCACATCTAAAGGTCTGTGGTGCACGCAAAGATAGGACCTGTCCTATCTTTGGAGTCCACTAATCACTTGATCTTTGGGTCCACTATCAGTATGGACTGCGCTGGAAGCAGATAGCACTGTCTGCATTGCAATGGCTCAGTTTGGTACTGCAGGCACAGCTCCTATTGAATTCCATGCAATCACCTGGTACCAAACCAGGTGATTGCAATGCTGGCAGCACTATTAGCTTTCAGCACAGTCCACACTGATAGCAGGCCCAGGAATCAAAGGATCAGCAGGAATCCTGAGTGATAAACCACCAGCTAATTAACTATTCATGACCTATCCTGAGTATATGTCATCAATAGATAGTAGAAGTCCCGGACAACCCCTTTATTTGCACCTAGTGTGAACCCATTTCCTGGCCAATCGCTCTTGAATCTTGCCCAACACTGACATTTTATGTGTAAGGATAAAAGCTTTGGACCAGGACTCCTCTGGTGGTTCCCAACCCATGTCTTTCTCCCATCCTTTTATATAGGTCAGATCTTCCTCTTGTGACTCTCCCTCCAGAATCAGATGGTACAATGATAAGATCCTGCAAGCTCCCCCATTGGGGGACAGGCTTAGATTCTCAAATGTGGTGAGTGGGGACAGCAATCTGCTAGACTTCCCCAGGGAATTTATATAATGTGCAACCAGAAGATATTGAAACCAAGCTCCCCCGAGAGCCCCCCCCGCCCCCCCCCCCTGATCCAACAGATCTCCCAACGGCCTAAGACCCAATCTCGGCATCAAGTCCCTCACTCTTGGAACAGAGTATATTTATGCTAAAATAAAGTACAGGAATGGGTTCCTCTATTTGTTTTGGACGTTTTGATATATAATATGTATGGTTTTGGTTTACAGGGCGCATACGGAGACAGTTTTGGTTGGTGTTGGCTTTGGATTATTTTCTTTTTTATGTATATATTGTTGCTGTATTCTGTAATTTTTATTTACTTATGTATGTACTTATGTTTTTAATTATCTATTTTCCCCAATGATGTCATATAAGACCTCTGGGGGACATTCATTTTTTTTTTTAATTTGACACTTTCCCACTGTAGGTTGGGCATCCATAGGAGCCCCAGTTACAGGGGAAAACAACCCTTGTAGTGACATTAGTCACTGGCAGAGCTGGTCAGGGTCTAGTATGACCCTCCAGCTTTGCTGTAGCAGGGAATCTCGGCGGTCACATAACCCCCCCAGCTCACGCAGTGAAAGAAACCCTTCCACTTTCACTTTCTAGTACACAGTGCTCATTAAAGGGGTTGTCTCGCGCCGAAACGGGGTTTTTTTTTCCACAGGCCCCCCGTTTGGCGCAGGACAACCACAAGGGATGTGTTAAAAAAAAAATACATATTACTTACCCGAATCCCCGTTCTGCGACATCTTCCTTCTTCTTTCTTCTTCCTTCACCAAGATGGCCACCGGGATCTTCACCCACGATGCACCGCGGGTCCTTTCCCATGGTGTACCGTGGGCTCTGTGCGGTCTATTGCCGATTCCAGCCTCCTGATTGGCTGGAATCGGCACACGTGACGGGGCGGAGCTACACGATGACGCGTAGAAGGGGGCGGTGCCAGAACGCCGCTCGTGCCTGGACCTAGGAGAAGGGGAGAAAACCGCACAGTGCAAGCGCGTCTAAAAAAGCAAGAAGACATCAGAATTAGACGGATCCATGGAGACGGGGACGCTAGCAACGGAGCAGGTAAGTGAATAACTTCTGTATGGCTCATATTTAATGCACGATCTACATTACAAAGTGCATTAATATGGCCATACAGAAGTGTATAACCCCACTTGCTGCCACGAGACAACCCCTTTAAGGCTGTGTGCTCGGGGAAGGAAAAGGCAGAAAAGGGTTAAACCCTCCTGCCTTCTCCTCCGGGTTATCAGCTGTTACTAACAGCTGATGACCCTTTCTGCCCTCTGATTGCAGGAGGCTTGAAGCGACACCGTAATTTTACTATCGGCGGGGTTCTAAGCTCAGGACCAGGCGCTGTATATTTACCGCGCCTGGTCCTTAATGGGTTAAAAGACATTACTATGAGATACAACCTGTTTGTTCTAGAAATCAGGGGTTCCCATGTCTTTTAATATTTCCCAATGGTAAATAAGCATCTTTGGATAAACAAGCAATGTGTTGCCTAAGGCATTGAAGCAGTCAACACAAAACAATAAATCTTATTATTTACCCATTACCCAAGATGCAATGTTCTAAGGACATGGAAAGCTGTGACAGAATTTCAGCCAACTGCAAAGTAATTATAGTAACCATGAACCCTTGGAATACTCTGCCTGCTACAAGTATAGCGAAGGTAATGCGACTTTAATCAGTGGTGACTCAGTACAAGAAACACAAAGTAACACGTAGAACATGTCAACCCAGATGTAAACGTATCAAATCAGAACATTTCACATCACCGGAGCTAGACAAACCAGTCTGAAGAAACTGTTCTGCCTGCCACAGGCTTTAATCATTTCCCACGCAGTCTGAGATGTTAGTTCAGAAGATAGACATCTCTGTTTAAAAGACATCCTGAGATGAGATATCATAAATAAGGACTAGTGTAAAGTATAGACTGATGTGACAGCTTTATTTTTAGAGTGTAACACAAACTTTTCCTGTATAAGTTTCAGCTATACTATGTATTTTATCCCAGGCGCTCTGCTGGTGATACATGGGGATGGGAAGATTCTCCTAAAGCAAATCATTCTTGTTGTTCTACTATATGATTTTGCCACTGGAACTTCCCTGTATGAAAACCAGAGCCATGACCCCGGAGCATAAAAACAAGTGACAAGTATTCCATGGATCAGTTTCAGTGTGAATCTACATTAGATGGAAAAATCCAGCCATCTGAATGACTTCCAATGAAGCCTGGTTATTGGTAGTGCTGAGCAAACTGAAATAATAGAATTTTTTTCGGGTCGAAATGTGCTAACAGTTCGGTTCGGCATGAACCCAAACCTCAGGTGGTTCACCTTGGCTGGACCCACTAAAATTCTCCTTCATCCTCCTTTTTCTCTTTTATTTCTTTTTTCTTTTTCCTCTTTCTCCCCTTCCTGTTCCTTTTTCGTTTTCCTCATTGCCTTTCTCTCCTCCTCTTCCTTTTTCTTTTCCCTCTTCCTCTACCTCTTATTTTTGCTTTTCCTATTAATTTCCCTTTTCATTTTCCTCTTGCTTTTCTTCTTTTTCTTATTCTTCTTCCCCTTTCTCTTCCTTTGTTTATTTACCTTTTTCTTCTCCTACATTAACTTTGCCTTAAAACAGCTCAAAAGTGCTTAGATACATTCTTAGCTATTGAATGACAGCTGAGAGCTGCCCCTGATTGGTCCCTGTGCTGAGCCAATTAGAGGCAGCACTCACTCACCCATTCAGGAATTCATGAATGGGTAAGTGAGAGCTGCCTCTGATTGGTGAGGGCTGTGACCAATCAGAGGCAGCCCATTCAGCAGGCGGGGATTTTAAATCCCTGGCTGCTGAATACTACTCAGAGCAGTTCAGGAGAACTGCCGGCCGGCCGTGGCTGAACTCCGTCTGTGGGGAAAAGGTGAGTATATATATTTTTTTTATTTTTTACACATTTTTGGATGATTTTCAGGGAAGGGCTTATATTTTTAACTGCTGTAACAGCTTTGGCAGAGAAGAACGATGTTTGCCCATTGAATTCAATGGAGCCAGCAATACAGCAGGTTCCACTGAAAGCAATGGTCTGCCGGCGTGCGCGGGGATGAATTGTCGGGAAGGGGTTAAATATATAAGCTGTTCCCTGCAATTCATCCAGAAATGTGTTACAATAAAAATATATACCGGCGTATAAGGCGACGGGGCATATAAGACGACCCCCCAACTGTCACCTTATACGCCGGCAATACAGTGGAGCAAAGAATAAAAATCATTACTTACTTCTTCTGACGTTCTGCGGCGCTCCTGCAGGCTGTTGCTCCCTCCTGGTTCCCGGCAGAGCATTGATTTCTCTACGAAGGGCTTTAAATCCCCGCCTCCAGAAACACACGTGCCTTCAGCCAATCACAGCCAATGACAATGATGTCATTGAATGGCTGTGATTGGCTGTGTTTCTGGAGGCGGGGATTTCAAGCCCTGCGTCCAGAAAGCAATACTCTGCCGTGGACCAGGAGGGAGCAACAGCCTGCAGGAGCGCCGCAGAACGTCAGAAGAAGTGAGTAATGATTTTTATTCTTTGCTCCGCTGTATTACCGGCGTATAAGGTGACAGTTGGGGGGTCGTCTTATACGCCCCGTCGCCTTATACGCCGGTATATATTTTTATTGTAACACATTTCTGGATGAATTGCAGGGAACGGCTTATATATTTAACCCCTTCCCGACAATTCATCCCGCGATCGCCGGCAGCCCATTGCTTTCAGTGGAACCTGCTGTATTGCTGGCTCCATTGAATTCAATGGGCAAACATCGTTCTTCTCTGCCACAGCTGTTACAGCTATGGCAGAGGAGAACGATCTTTACGCTGACAGGGGGGGGGGGGCACTCTTGCCGCTATTGTGGCTTAATAGTGGGACCTGGGAACTTGAGATGCAGCCCACCATGTAGCCCCTCGCCTGCCCTATCCGTTGCTGTGTCGTTCCCATCACTTTCTTGAATTGCCCAGATTTTCACAAATGAAAACCTTAGCGAGCATCGGCGAAATACAAAAATGCTCGGGTCGCCCATTGACTTCCATGGGGTTCGTTACTCGAAACGAACCCTCGAGCATTGCGAAAATTTCGTCCCGAGTAACGAGCACCCGAGCATTTTGGTGCTCGCTCATCTCTAGTTAAAATCTAATTTTAAAGATTTCCAAGCAAATACAAAAGATTTTGAAGTATCAAAATATGCGGGGCACTAATGTGTATGCAGAAGTGTAATATCTGCAGTACTGTAGCCAAATCAGAAATTTGAAGTATCCAGTGCACATTTTTACCAGACGGATGGGCCCATCGGCCACAACAGGGCCACCTCTTTCAGATGGCTCTCTGCACTACACAATGTATCTGTATAACAGGAGATTTCTCCCGCCTTGGTCTAGGCATAGGAAATGTACTCAGGACAGGTAGGAAGCAGTGCTGTGCTTTACTGATTAAAATCAGTCTTAAACAAATGGAAGGACTGTATGATCAAGAAGGAGGCAATTACTGCCGCACATGTACAATGAAAGAAAGCCAGTCAGTGCCTCCTATCAAAGTACAATATACTGGCAGATGCAAATCTGTTGTGACTGTTATATACACAATACACACAAATGTAGCAAAATTCAACTAGACACCGATAGCACGTTGCAACAAGTTATCTTATCTCAACACTACTAAAGTTATTAAAAAGGCAGGAAAATGTTCTGTGTTGCAGTTTATTTCACTTGTTAAAGGGCCACTCCACCGAAAATACACTTTTTTATTCCTGAACCCCTCAGCTGATTTCTTCTCATGTATATTCTGGACGTCTTTTATGTATATTGCAGTTGCTTCCATGTAGTGCAGCCTCCTGTCTGATACTTACCAGGCACCATCCTTATGCTGAGGTTTATTCTGTGCTATCAATCCCATGATGCATCAGCACAGTATCACATGAACAGCTAGAGCCTGTACCATCTCCAACTGCTGGGAGGAGACTGCCATTACCATCTGTATTCTATATTGACCTAAATAAGCTACAGATCATAGGTATACAGTCAAGAGGATGAATTGTTGTCTCCTTTATTATAACTGTTTGATAGAAGCTTTGTGATCAGCATCAGTAACTGTAATAGAAGTGTCTATACCCCCTCTAAAGAGCTTGTGTTGTAGGGTTCATCATACAGGGATAACGCTCACTGAAAAGCATAAAGCCAAGTTACTCTCAGGTGGTCAGAATGAGATCACATGACCCACCTGAGGAAAGAACTCAGAAGTTTCAGATGGAAAGGAATAACTAACCAAGGTAATACTGGCATTACATATAGTGGGGGGCTAGCTACATAATGAATGAAAAAAAATCACTGGTGTGTCTATTAAAGTGTCTTTAAGTTAAACTTTGGTACATTATAGTTAAGAAGTAAAGCAGACAATAACATAGTTAAATGTCTCATTAAATACAATACAGGAGTTACGGATTAAATAAATTGCAGAAGTTCTTATATTCTTGTTCATCGTATTTGAAGGGTTATTTAAGAGTAATTATGGATTGATCAAACTGATGGGTACAGACTGATGGATATACATAGACTATGCACTGCACTATATAATCGGTGGCCAATATGTATCATTAATGATCATTCTATAGTTTCCTATCCTTAATATTTCTAGCATTTTAATGGGATATTATATTGTACATGCCCCTCATTAATGGAATATGAATTTGGATATTCTTGCCAACTGAATTGTCTCCATTAAGTACATAGATGTCCATGGATCTATAAATCATAAAACACCGTTGGAAATAATTTCCTTTCCGCCACTTATCCCATTGAAGAAAATCATTATCCTTCTTGCAGCCGTCTTCCCCAACCCACTCATAAACACGCAAACTCAGATTGGTGAAACGCACATGTTTGTTTTTATGTGGAAGTGGAATAATCTGTTTTTATAAGAAGTTTTCGGTCAGTTAGAAAATGCATCCATGGATAATGATATAGCAAAGCAGGTTCTCCCTCCTCTCCCTGCTGGAGCATAAGCCATTAGGTGTTTGCAGACTGTGGTCTTATCTCTAATCTTATTGCATTAGCAGGGTGTCTTTGTTCTGATTGGGCCCATGTCTATCAAAGAACCCTCGGTTACATCTTGTATGATTGGCCTGGACGGAGGAAGTAAGAAATTCTTGACGGTTCCACAAATTGCTTAACCAGGAACAGGCTGTCATGGCTCCACTAGCTCCGTCTAACTTTCAGTGCATTCACAGGCCCCATGTAAAGTCACGTCATGCGTACCAGACTGCATGATGGGTAGACTGGAGCCAGTACAGTTTATTTGGGTGCTGGACGCTGCAGGAGAAACTTCTCCCTTTTGTAATGTACTAATGGTCTGGCTGAGCTGTCCATGATCTCAGCCAGCCTATCAGTATTTTTTGGGGGGGTATTTATTCTGGTGCCTCTGTGCAGAGGATGCCAGTAATGCAATACGTTTGCATTTATGTCTCTAATAGGTGTTGTGGTTTCAGTGTTAGCACTGCTACTTTTGCTCTTCCCTTTGCTGTGGAGTTAACCTCCACTGGATTTTAACTACAGATTTGGTTTTTAGCTTAACTTTTGTCTATTCTCTTTAGGGCTGCATTCTGTCTTTTTCTGCTCAATCCATTTGCCTTCCTACTCTCCCATATTCCACTGAGTGATTTATATGGAATCCAGTTAAGCTCCAGCTGTGGGGTTACCCTTTTTGGTGCTGATGCTCCACTCTTCCGTCTAGTTAGGTTGAATCCAGGAAGAGATTCAGGTCTTCCCTCCCTCGTTTTACTACTCCGTCTCAGGAACTGTCATGAATATCTAGTACCCTTTTGTCACCTCTATTCTGACACGTCGTTCAGACTGCCTCAACTCTTTCATTCTTCATCTCATGAATGGCTATTCCAACAGGACTGTAACATACATGGCATAGGCTTTAATTGCATAAACAGGATCAGTCTCTTATTGAGGTAGTTATCCACTCAGTGTTTGGCCTGGCAACCCCTGCCTTTCCCTGGGTATGAGGTTAGGCCTGGTAGCAGAGTTGGGGTCTGAAACTATGGCAGCTCTGGATATATCTAGATCACTCTCTCCGGGGGATTTGTAGACCGATACTCCACAGCTACTTTACAGCTGTCAAGATGATAAGCTTCAGCTTTTTTATTGCAAAAATGGGAAGCGTCTCACTCACACAACTGCTCTGCAACTCTCCCTTACTCATACTGCATCACACATCGGGGCACCACTTCCAGTACCTCAGCAACCCAAACTACCTTTTAAAATAACAGTACACCAATACCGACTAAATAACATAAAAACATAGAACAATATTACATAGATACCATGGGCAAGAGCGGTGAAGGATGGAGGTGGGAGAAGAGCTACAGGACTTGAAGGTGGTAGTTCTAATTAAAATGTTGTAATTTGTTGTAGAGGTCGCATTACAAAATCATAATGGAAAAATTAGGGCTGCATATATTTTAATGAGGCCTAGCAGTAAATATAGACAGCACAAAAAGACCTATAATCCTGCACTTATTACTAGACCCAATGCAGTAAAAAGGTTCTAAGCTTAATGTTTCCTATTCTCTGAAAGAACTAAAAGTTCCTGTAAATACATCCTATCCTAATGAGACCCCGGCAACATAATGACGGTACAAACTTGCTTTTTGTTTTCTCTTTAGGCAAGCAGTGTACGTGACATGTCTGCTGAAAATTAAATGTAGAAGGAAAGCAAAGGTCATTGTTCAAAACTCTAGTGATGTCAAGTTGAAAGAGAAGAAGGGTTGATATTCAGTGACTGGATAGTCGGAAGAGGAGGACAGTTTCCTTGGAGACAGTTCTCAGAGGACAGTGGACTTTTTTCCCACATCGATAGTAAAGTTTTCAAAGTTCACCATCAACGAACTGAAGAAATGGAGCATGTTTTGGTTTGCTAATTAACATGATAAACATTTTTTTTCCAGAACTTTATGGGACATAACTATAGTTGCAATACTATAGTCGAAGGTAGTGGTCTTCTCCATCCTGTGGCTGCCCAGGTTGGAGATGCATAGTCTAAGGCCGCCTGCAGACGAGCGGGTCGGATCCGGCGGCGAGAATTCTCGCCGCGGGACCCGACCCCAGCCGCCTGCAGGCAGGAGCGCGTACTCACCCGCGCCTGGCGGCCCTGGCTCTTTCATGTGCCGGCTGCCGGGCAGCCGGCGTATGCGCAGATCGGAGCCGGCGGCCGGGTGAGTGACGTTTCTGCACAGAAATAGGACGTGCCGCGGTTTGTTTGCCGTGCGACATTTCGCGCGGCCGTCTGCATGGGATTGCGTATTGTAATGCACTCCTATGCAGGCTTTCAGTGGAGGAAATCCCGCGGATAATCCTGCCGCGGGATTTCCGCCCGTGTGCAGGCGGCCTAAAGAATCTCTCTTTTTAATTTGAAGAATATCTTCATCTGAGAGAAAATATGTCAAAGTGTTACGAAGCTCTGGGCACATGCGCGGGTCCGGCATGTGTGATGTCACGGCATCAGTATCGGACCATGTGATGCGCCAGCCGGTGCATGCACAGTATTGTTCAGAGCTGGTTTCTGAGGGAGAAAAGTATCCTTCCATTCTATTGCTGATTAGTGTCCCAGTCAGCCTATCAGTGGTTAGTTCTGGATATTTATGCCAGCTGTTCTGGGCAGCCCATAAAACTATTGTTTCTGACTGTAACAGTGCACTTGTTCTGAGAATGGGCTGGTGCCTTTATGATTTAGAGTGTTTTATTTGTATCTCCCTGTTTAGACTCTGGACTTTGTACGTTTTCTGCTCTATCTATTGCATTCTTACTTTCTGTCCTTTTCTCATCCATTTAACTTTTTGTCCCATTTTGCCCTCTCAAACTACCTTTCCTCCATTTTATACCTACAGACCTATAGGGAAGCAGTTTAGGTTCCCGAAGTGGGGTCACCCTTTTCGGGTGGGTGCTCCGCTTTATGCGCAAGATCAGTTGGAGCAAATCAGGGAAAGATCTTAGGTCTTTCTACCTCAGATCCCTTGTCTTATATGTCTAGCTTCTGAGACACCTCCTGGGTTTTCTACATCATCTAGCCTGTTCGGGTTTCCTGTTTCCATGGCTGTTAGTCATTTTCCTCTACAGGATTGGATGGACATAACTAAAATATCTCTTTAGAATCTAGATGTTCCACAACTCCTCCCAGAGTCATACCTAGTGTAGTCTTTAATTCACCCAGGGCAAAAATTCAATTCACAACCTAAATCCCATATATTAATACTCTGGCCCTGGCTTATAGGTGCCTTCTTCACCCACCCCCCCAGGGCACATGTAGGAGGGTTCCACAATGCAGATGAACTAAGCACATTTCAGCTGAACATAAATGCCATCTACAGCAACCACAGTCGAATAAGGGTTCATTCATACCAGCGTATGCGTATTTCAGTCATGCAAATATGCAGAGTATTTACCAAAGTGACGTACATATATTCCCTGCATATTTTTTGGGGGGCATGCAAAAAATTGCAGGAATTCTCCTATTAATTTCGATAGGCAATTGACTTTAATATGGGCTATTTTGGTGCACACTGCGCACCAAAATAGGATATGCTTAATTTTTCTTCTTACATGATCAAAACAAGCTTCATAAATGCATAAATCTGAATAAACCCATAGAAGTCAATGGGTGTTCTTCACTGCGTATTACGAGCAAAAAAAATCTGCGCCTAATAGGCTGCGTACTTACGACCGTGTGTATAAGCCCTAAATATATTATTATAAGCTGGTCATTCATCAGGAAGGACATTCATATACTACAATGGTGGACCTGATTCTCTAGAGTACGTGATGGGGTTGTCATTGTGAGACAACCTAGAACTAGACTTAACTCTTTCCAATCCAGTGTCTGACGTCTTCCAACAATTCTGATTGAAGCTTGTACAGTTCCGATGTTGGAAGACATCCAGCAGGGTATTCCTACGGTATATTACTGGCCGCTTTGTTGTCGGGGGCCTCTCCAGCATGTCACATACAGCAGTACTGGCTCTAGCCAGCAGATGGCGCCATTGTAAAATGGCAGAAAGAGAAAGCCTCCTAGGAAACCCTGAATCCAAAATTGGATTGCAAATGGTTAGGGCTCAGTCACATGGGCGCATCCGGGCACCGATGCGCCCATCTCACTGCACAGCCGGAAGAAAGAACACATGACCGGCTCCATTACCGATCCTGTTATCTTTCTTCCGGAGGTGCGAGTGTCGTCGGTACCTGCAGTGCAGCTGTCTTCTTCGTGCAGTAAGACAGGCACATCAGCGCCCGGATGCACCCATGTGACTGAGCCCTTAAAGTGCCAGAGAAGATAAAAGATGGAACATTCACTTTTCTTCTGTTACGGTATAATGGCATTCAGCTTCATAAAATTCTATGTGGACATTTCCAAGGTGTTTTCGACAATACAATACAATGAACGCATCATGATTTAGCAAGGATTGTGTTACACTACATATAAACTAAAGTGCTTCTGTTTGATAAATGATCCTTCAAGCCTTTCCGGAAGCGATTTTCAAAAACTGCCACCATTGCATACCAACAATATATTTGTTTACAAGGACTTGTAGGAAGATGTTATGTAACCTTTTCAAAAGCCAGAAGGTGAAGAATGAACTGGGATCTCCATTATGAGTAGGTTGAGTGATGTGAGGGATTTGTTAGGTAATGCTTGACTTCTGACTCATCGCACATTAAAGAAAATGGTCTGTGGAAAATGACATTCAATGCTGAGTTATTGCATGTGCGTAATATTGATGGATGAGAAGAGTTTAGCAGACTCTACTGCATTGGTTTGTAAAAATATGAACTCCAATCTGATTATTATGTATAGTCAATTAGTCATGTGTTGACCTATCAGACTACACATGACCTAACGTGCTACAAATGTTCATATGCCATTGGCTACATCTGTATGAGCCCAATATAAAACTAGAAGAGTAGATGGATCTTAAAAATGAGCGTAATATATAATTGCTTGACTAAACCGTTACTAGTCTCTGTGCTTACTCACGGTCACCGCCATATTGTGAATGGTCCCTAGACAATGAGTGGCCGCATCATCACTGCTATTCTTAACTGCCGTTCCTAAGCAACAAACTGTCGACGACAGGAAAAGTTCATTCAGCCCCTTAAACTTTATTGATTTTGTTGTAAAATAAAATACGGCACATAGAAAGCGGCTTATTTTTACCTAAATATGATGAGACTTTTATCTCAGCTACGTTACAGACGTTAGTTTTTCTTTTCTCTTTATCAACATTTATACATACAAAAGAAATCAAGTAATAAATGTGACTGTTGTGGTTGAAATCACATTTACTTCTATGGGGAAAATGAGTTATTCAGTACATTCTGGTGCCACAGATGATAACTAATGACAAAAATCACATGAAATAAACCAATAGTAGCAATGACTATCCTGTAGGTTTTAATAAATTTACAATGTTTTACATATAAAAAAAGTTTCTCCATACCTACTTATATAATCATAGAATGGTAGAGTTGGAAGGGACCGCCAGGGTCATCTGGTCCAACCCCCTGCTGAGTGCGGGATTCACTAAATCATCCCAGACAGAGATTTGTCCAGCCTTTGTTTGAAGACTTCCATTGAAGGAGAACTCACCACCTCCCGTGGTAACCTGTTCAACTCACCCTCACTGTCAGAAAGTATTTTCTAATATCTAATGTAAGGAGAATTTAAGTGTTTATCAAAGAGAAGATAATCCCAGATCTCGTGCAGAAGTCTGGACCCAGGAGTAATACAAATCACACCAGCCGGTGCGGTATCAGATGATTTCTAATTTATTCTAAGGTTTATTTGGTTTATATACCATAAATGACATCACAGGAAAAGTATGTACCTCCATGATTAATAATAATACATGATAGGCTGAAACTAAAATGATTAACATAAGTTATACTTTTTAAGGTGTAACTATAACAAACAATGAAACCATTAGGAATTCAGAGAAAAGGAATGCAAGGGAGGCAGTCTGGAGACTCTTATCTTGTCTGTCTACCCCGTAATGGTATAGAAAAGGTTTCGTTTAACCCCTTCACTACTTATAATGGCATCATGCTATATCTTTCTAGTCTACAATCCAATAAAAGAACAATTAACTGATACATTGATCTACAATTTTCTTAACATCTAATTTGTGTCTCCTCTCTTTCAGTTTTATCCCATTGCTTCTAGTCTTCCCTTGTGCAAATGAGAATATGGCTGATCCCTCTGCACTGTGGCAGCCCTTCAGTAATTTGTAGACAGCTATTAAGTCTCCTCTCTGCCTTCTTTTTTGCAAGCTAAACATTTCCAGATCCTTTAACTGTTCTTCATAGGACATGATTGGCAGACCGCTCACCATCTGGGTAACTCTTCTCTGAACTTGCTCGTTTGTCTATATCTTTTTTTAAAGTGGGTTGCCCAGAACTGGACACAGTATTCCAGATGAGGTCTGACTGAGGAAGAGTAGAGGGGGATAATGACCTCACGTGATCTAGACTCTATGCTTCTCTTAATACATCCCAGAATTGTGTTTGCCTTTTTGGCTGCTGCATCACATTGTTGACTCATGTTCAGTCTATGATCTATTGATCTATTATTCTATGATCTCAATTCCTCCCATTCTGTATGTGCTTTTTTCATTTTTTCTTGCCCAGATGTAGGACTTTGCATTTCTCCTTGTTAAATACCATTCTGTTAGTCGCTGCCCACTGTGCAAGCTTTTCTAGATCTTTTTGAATACTCTCTCTCTCTCCCCTAATGTTAGCTATCCCTCCTAGCTTTGTATCATCAGCAAATTTGATCAGTTTCCCATCAATTCCCTTCTCCATATCATTTATAAAAATGTTGAGCAACACTGGGCCTAGGACAGTGCCTTGTGGTACCCCACTTGATACTTTCTTTCACTTATATAAAATGTTGCGTTTGTATTGTACAGGGTGTTCCATCCAAGCCTTCCACATCAGTTTGTAGAGCAAATGTGGTGGAAAAATGAAAAGGAATCTATAGGAAATATAAGAAAAATTAAAAAAATGTTTTGACCCACACTATAATCCTCTGTAGTGACCCAGCAATAGCACTACTGGATAATATTATTTTTATTGTACCCTATTTGATTATATGTCTGAATCTTCAGTATCTCTGCCTAGCCAAAGCAACTGGAAAAACCCTGCTATGGGTCAGCTTCTCTGTGTTAGCTGAGCCCTGATTGACTGAGGCGAGGGTGACATGGAAGGTGCTAGAAGCTTCTGGAAGTGGCTGTAAAATAAGAACCAATACTTTCTGTTTGGGTCAGATTTCAGATAAGATCACAGAGGCGATGAGATTAAAGGGAGTGTGGAGCAGGAGCAGAGCAGTGTGGGAAGTAATTATCTGTTCCTACTCTGCTGATGCAGCATAAGCACCTGATAACTGCATTATTGGCAGCCCTAAAAAAAGCCTCAGCCTTTGAGTGTGGAGACCAGCAGGAGTGAAGCGCACCTGGACTGGACCAGAAGTGGACCCCAAGGCGTGCATATGGCACAAGCACTATTGTGGGGGGGATACAAGCCAGTGCTTGTACAGGTGAAAAGCTTGGACCACTTAAAAGTAAGTCACTCCGATTAGGCTATTGGCAGATTTATACAGTCAAACCATTAGTTTCGTTGGGAATCCGTTTGAAAGCAATTGGCCAAACTTGAAACCAATAAAACTGGAGGTAATTATTTCCACAGAAATCAATGTAAATCCAATTAATGCATTCTAGGCATTCCAATTTTCAGGGAAGCAAGGGGCTTGAAATATAAGCCCTCCCCAAAAAATATGCCCTAGCTACACTACAAAAAAAAAATTACTCACCTCGTAGGCAGTCTCCCTGTCCCTCTCACTGCTCTCCAGGTGCTCCAGCAGGCTTCCATGTTGGCTTCAGCGCTGAAACACCATTCTCTTCCTGACATTGGTTGAATACCTCACCTCCAGGAAGAGAATGCTGTGATTGGCTCAGGACCGCAGCCTGAGCCAATTACAGATGATGCTCGATGACCCAATCACAGTCATTCAATGAATGACATAATTAAATCGCTGTGATTGGCTCATCAAATGCTGGCTGTGATTGGCTGAGCCACAGTGCTCCTGAGCCAATCACAGCATTCTCTTTCTGGAGGCAGGGTATTCAACCCACGTTACTAGGAAGAGAATGTTGTTTTAACACTGGAAACTGGCGAAACGCGAAGACAACGAAAGTAGTGGTTTGACTGTACAGAGATATTCCCTGGGCTTGTGCAGAGAAACAGTGGATTTTACAAGTGCTGTGATTGTTGTAGTAAAGATTGACTGTAATGTTACTAAATGTTCAGTAAATTTCTGGTTTTTGATTTCACAAGTTTCCTGCCTGTGGCTTACTTGTTCTGCATCGAACACCTCAACCTCTACCATTCACTAATTCATCTTTCCCATGAGTGCTGTTGTCATTGGCACAGGCCAGTGCCATCTGCTGCTGTATGCACAGTCCCCCTTCTGTACGGGTCCTGGACCAAATGGGGTGGGCCTTGAACTCACAACTGTCAGCCACTGCCTGTAAAGAGATGCTGGGCATTGCTACCCTCATACAGTGCGGCCACCTCTGTTTAAATATCAAGATGAATCAGAAGCAATTTCTCCGGATTGGTGGGGGTCCCAGCAGTTGGACCCTCAACAATCAGCAAGTTGTTACCTATCCTGTGCAATACCCCTTTAACTACATTGTGCTGCGATGCTGTAAGTCGAGTTATCAGGATGTGCCAATCACGTTATTGATTGCTACATTTGTAGCTACGCCCTTGTTGTACATGATTAGCTTTGTATCCACTGTCATTCTAATTACTGTACTGCAGTCTAAGGCTGCAGGTCTCTATGCTCCATAGACCAGAATGTGTGAATTGACATCAATTAGTAAAACATTTTATTTGTCTGATAGAACAACAATAATAAACAATGTATCATTTGCTGTTAATCTAATTATTTTCTTTCTAGGATTCTACACAGTAAGGCTGCATTCACACCAACGTATATCGGCTCGGTTTTCACGCCGAGCCGATATACGTCGTCCTCATCTGCAGGGGGGGGTGGAAGAGCCAGGAGCAGGAACTGAGCTCCCGCTCCCTCTCTGCCTCCTCTCCACCCCTCTGCACTATTTGCAATGAAAGGAGGTGGGACGGGCGCGGAGCCAAGCCCTCTGAATTAGCCCCGCCCTCATCACGCCTCTCCCCATTGCAAATAGTGCAGAGGGGCGGAGAGGAGGCAGAGAGGCGGCGGAAGCTCAGTTCCTGCTCCTGGCTCTTTCATCCCCCCCCCCCCCCTGCAGATGAGGACAACGTATATCGGCTCAGCGTGAAAACTGAGCCGATATACGTTTGTGTGAATGCAGCCTTAAAGGGGTTGTCCCGCGCCGAAACTGTTTTTTTTTTTTTCAATAGCCCCCCCCGTTCGGCGTGAGACAAACCCGATGCAGGGGTTAAAAAAGAAAACCGGATAGTGCTTACCTGAATCCCCGCGCTCCGGTGACTTCTTACTTACCTTGTGAAGATGGCCGCCGGGATCTTCACCCTCGGTGGACCGCAGGTCTTCTGTGCGGTCCATTGCCGATTCCAGCCTCCTGATTGGCTGGAATCGGCACGTGACGGGGCAGAGCTATGAGGAGCCGCTCTCCGGCACGAGCGGCCCCATTCAGAAAAGAAGAAGACCGGACTGCGCAAGCGCGTCTAATCCGGCGATTAGACGCTGAAAATTAGACGGCACCATGGAGACGAGGACGCTAGCAACGGAACAGGTAAGTGAATAACTTCTGTATGGCTCATAATTAATGCACAATGTACATTACAAAGTGCATTAATATGGCCATACAGAAGTGTATACCCCCACTTTGTTTCACGGGACAACCCCTTTAATATGGCCATACAGAAATGTATAACCCCACTTTGTTTCACGGGACAACCCCTTTAATGTCTGAGCAGCTAAAATTACTATTTTTTTCACATGTAATGAATTCGCATATCTAAAAAATAACAAAAGTCTCAAATTTTGTCTTCCCCAAGAAATATTAATCCTTGAGTTGTTCTATTGTGTCAACTTGTTCGCCTACAGTGTTTCTAGAGATTTTCAGTGACAACTGACTACCAGTATGCCAACATGGCAGCAATTACAGCTCTAAGAGGCCTTTGCACACATTATTTGACTGCTGAATGGCAATTATGTCTAGTAATACGCCCCCTCCAACTACGGTTAAACATAATTTTTAACAATATAGATAGAAGAGCCCAACTTTACCCCTTGAGGACATTTTTTTGTAATTTTTTCTTCTTCTCCCTTTTGCTTTTTTTGGCTTGCTTTTCATGGACGAGTTATATTTTTCAAGACTGCTATTTAATGTGCTGAATAACTTTCTAAGTGGAGTGAAATGGGAAAAAAAACATAATTGAAGGGGTTAACTTGTTTTTATGGTGTAAACGGTACAGCAAAAATAAGATGATAACTTTATTCTGTGGGTCAGTACAATTAGGACGATACCACATTTATGTACCGTGTTCCCTGAAAATAAGACCTACCCCAAAAATTAGCCCTACTCTGCAGTCCTCAGCAGCTTACAAAAGATCGCTTCCTGGTAACGGGTTCATAAACCCTGCATCCAGAAAGCGATGGCTTTGATTGGTTCTTGAGCACTGCGACTGAGCCAATCAATGCAGCGCTCAATGAACCAATCAAAGCCACTCAATGTGATGGCTGTGATTGGTTCATCGAGCGCTGTAGTGATTGGCAGTGCCGCGGCGCTCAAGAACCAATCAGAGCCATCGCATCCTGGAGGTGGGGATTATGAATCCTGTTACCAGAAAGCGATCTTCTGTTGGCGACTTCTGAAGACCAGCGGGGAGGACCTGGACTGTGCTAGGTAAGTAGCACAAAGACTTTCTTTACCATGTTTTGACGGTGGTATAGCGCTCGCATTGATTGCAATGAGAGCCTCACAGATATGTGCTCGAATACGATTTTCAAGCGCTGTCTGTTCTATTTTTTTGCGTTTAGTACACTTCATGAATGATGGGGTGTGCTAAAGCCCCTGCCAAAGGCAGGAGTGCTGCCTCCGAAAGTGAAAGTAAAATTGCGGCAGTCTGCTGCTGTTATAAGACATCCCAAAAAAATAAGACCTGGTGCCTCTTTTGAGGCAAAAATTATTATAAGGCAGGGTCTTATTTTTGTGACAACACAGTAGTTTTTTAGGGTGAACTACTCATAAAAAAATAAAAAATCCTAAAAAATATACATTTTCTGTCACAATTTTCTGACCCTAATTACCTTTTTATTTTTACATTGATTGGGTTGTATGCGAGCTTGTTTTTGCAGGATGACCTATGATTTCCATTGGTACCATTTTGGGGTATGTGCAGCTTTTTAATTATTTCATTAATACATTTTTTCCTTGGAGATGGGCTGTTTTTCTTTTGACAGCGTCAAACTGTGCAGTATGAATAATGCATTATTTTAATAAATGAGACTTTCGCAAATGCAGCAATAGCAAATGTTTAACTTTTTTATTTTGATTTCTTCTATTTTTCAATATTTATTATTTTTGTAATTATTAAAAAAAACATTTTTTAAAACTTATTTTTACTTTTTTTTGTCTCCTATGGGAACTTGAACTTGTAATCGTTTGATTGCTTCTACAGTGCACTGCAATCTTCAGTATTACACTATACTGTATTTTGACAGGCATACTTCACAAGGCCCCTGGCTGCCATGACACCCAAACAGTATTCTACAATGTCATCACGGGGGTGCGTGATTAAGTTTAGCACTTTTTGATGCAGATCGGGTAATTTAAATGCCCTCTTTATATACATCACAGGCACATCCAATGTACATGTACGTCATGGACATTGGGGCTGCGAAGCCGGATAGAACATGCTGCGATTTGTTTCCCGCATAGCATCACATTGCAGTGTCATACAGGAAAACATCATTCGTGTGTATGAGCCTATTCAAATGAATGGGGTTTATATTAGTGCAAGATTTGTGTGTCTCAAAGCACAAAAATCTTGTCTGATTTTATCACCCGTGTGAAGCCGGCCTAACTTCAACTAAGGATAAGTGCAACTTTAATGTGCGCAGAATATTATAGCAATCTTTTATAAATCACAAAAATCAGCAATACACCTCAATTCTAAAACACGTGGTAGTCCCACCATACGTTTCAACCCAGCAGTGGTGGTTGCCTGGACACAGTCTAAAGGTAATGCAAATGTTGTCCAATACCTTAACTGCAACTGGCAGATGAATATATATTTCCGTTGTGTTGGCTTGAGTTTGCATATTTGTAGCTGGCAGGCCTGCGGTTAAAGGCCCATTTAGACACAACGATTATGGCTCAAAAGATGTATTTTGAGCGATAATCGTTGTGTGCATTACACGGCAAGATGATCGCTCAAACGTTGAGCAATCACCTTGCGCTCCGAGCAGGGGATGCAGAAGACAAGCGGGGACATTGTGTCTAAATGGGCCTTAATCACTATCTATTTGCACACATAGGGTTTTTTTCTAAGGGCCCACCTCACTTACGTATCTCCAGCATGTTTGGTACTGCAGCGTAGGTGAAGCATCTTTGGATGCCTGTTGGGGATGCCTTGATACACAGAGTGGCAGGACATTGTGGAATCTCTGTAGCAGTCACTCTAGCTGTAGTTCTTGCAGCTTCCTTCTCTCAGAGATGTCGGTTCTAATAAGTTACGAGACCATGTTTCTCAGTTCCTACTCCCTCCTTTCTCATGCCACTGTTCCTCTCTAGCAGGCACAGAATCTTCAAGACTCGCCTTCCACGACTCCCTCATGTTACGATTGTGTGGGCAAACTAAACACAGGGCCCACACGATCATGACCAAAGAATGGATACACACAAGTTTCAGACAACTAGCCCTGTGCTACAGGAAGGATGACATGGCCCTGCCTAAGCGGGGACATCAGCCTGATAAAGGGCAGCCCAGCGGTCTTCAGACCTGGGCCCTAGCTACTCCTAGGAACCACGCACCAGAACAGGACATACAAACATACCACATGACAGGGACAGAACAACAGGACACACAGAGCCAGAAAACACAGCATACAACCACTTGTAGCAGGTATTAAAGCTGAATATAAATACCAGGTATTAGTTGACATTTTGATCAAAACGTGGAAGCAAGCAGGCCACTTCACGGCTCCTGGCTTTACCGCTAGTCCCTACACTAACCAGGAGTCCAGCAGACCCGGACACAGTTCACACCGCAAGGTGCAACAGCACAGACAACTGCACACAAGCCACACAGCAAGCTGCAAGACAACCTTTTTGCAGCCACCACACATAGAACCTGTTCACACCAGAAACAGAGCACAGAGCAAGACTGCTCTCACCGGACTACAACAGGTAGTGCATACAACACGGACTTCACCCAGAGCTCACATGCACACAGATGAAACTCCACAGCAAGACTAACAGTGTCCTCATACCAGGGGGATAGACAGTCAGCCACCGAGCTGACATAGGGAACTGTGTCAGGGATCCACCAACTGACATGCAGACAAGATATAAGACGTTAGGAGGCCGCACCTGTCAGGGGAAGGGAAGGGGGGGTCAGCATAGGTACAGACAAGGACTACAGGTGTCCAAACCATCTTTGGGAAGCAGAAAGACACAACAGACCTACATGCACAGACAACTGCACACAAGCCACACAGCAAGCTGCAAGACAACCTTTTTGCAGCCACCACACATAGAACCTGTTCACACCAGAAACAGAGCAAGACTGCTCTCACCAGACTACAACAGGTAGTGCATACAACACGGACTTCACCCAGAGCTCACATGCACACGTTAGGAGGCCGCACCTGTCAGGAGAAGGGAAGAGGGGGTCAGCATAGGTACAGACAAGGACTACAGGTGTCCAAACCATCTTTGGGAAGCAGAAAGACACAACAGACCTACATGCAAACACAGCTCAGAGTGGGCACAAAACAGATATATCCAAACAGTACAAAAACTAGCATTAACTACTAAGAGATTGGCTGCTGGAGAATTACTCACCCAGCCAGCTCAATTAACCCCAACCTGTGCAGGTGTGCTCCTGGAACCAAGTAGAACAACAGATCCCAGCCAGCACAACCTAACGCCTCAGCCGACTCCTCAATCTTATTGTAGCTCTCTCTCCATGCAATGCAGTCTCACAAGGCTGAGTCCCACTGGGATGGCTTTCCAGCTTGTTGCTCTCTCACCTGGTGTCCAGCTCCTACAGTTCCTGTGCAAGCACACTGAGCCTGTGCACCTCTCTATCATCCCCATTCCTCCAGACATCACACCTGATCTCTGCAGCCAATTGGAAGTAGTATACAATACTCTATAAGTCTTATACTTATAAGTCTCCTCACCCACCTCCTAGGTGTCTCCACACCCCTTGTGGGTGCTCTCCTTGGGGAGAGACGATGCCCCTCATGACCCACTCACTTCCTAGCTGTCCCCACACACCTTCTGTGTGCTCTTCTTAAGGAGAGATGACATCCCTCTCGACCCATACTCAATAGAGAAATTCACAAAATGCATTACTGTATGATGGCTAGTAGAGCTTACGTTTATAAGATCCAAGGAGATATCATCTGAACCCCTTACGCCACATCTCTGTAGGTGACTGTGTCTGGTACTGCAGCTCAGTCGCATTTCAGCTTCTATAACTTGAATGGAGCTGACTGCTATACCAGGCACAGCAGCATGTACAGACAGGGGCTGTGGTTGAAGCAACATTGAAGTATAAATGCCATATTATTCATTGCTGTAATGCTAAAACTGCATGGCTCAGTCTAATAATATTGTACTCATATATAGCTGGGGTTTCGGACATAATTTACATTTACACACAATACTTTTATTCTCCATAAAACTATTGAAGATAACCAGTATTCGTATAAATGTATCAGTGAAAAGAACCACAGTAGGCAGAGATGTAACTGAATAGGTAAAATAATGTCTGCCCAGGACTGATAGACAAGCTATCAATACCATGCCATTCATGTAAGGATCTCCTGTGGTCAGAGCTCTTGCTGGGTTACTGTGTTTTGTACTAAAACATTAGCTTATATCAATCCTTTGTCTTTTCTATGTAGAGAGCTGAGGCATTGTGTGGATAAAAGGCCTAGACGCTCCCTGAAATTTTTTTCCTTTTTAGACAATTTTTCAGTTCTATATGTTAATTTGTAACTGCACTAATGTTATCAAACCTTCTGTGTTACAGGGAGAAAGAAAAGTGGTGGAGCTACTCCGCGGGTGGATGTATAAAGTTCATTGATGAATGGTGGTGCAAGTGTACATAGGAGGCGCTACTGGCCAGACGTGTACCTGTACAATACAGGTCAAGAAGTATACAGTGGGAGTGAGAGAAAAATGGCGCAATGGCTCCAAAAAATGGTGATGATGGTAAGATATAAAGATTTTATTATATGAGGAGTATAACCGGCAGAACAAATGTATTTTCAGGACAAAACTCTTCTTCAGTAATTGCTGGGACATGACATGCTACAGTGCGTAGAAAAACATATAAGTTTAAAGGTATTAATAAAATAAAAGTAGAAAATCAAAAGTAAAATAGGAAGAAAACATATTGACAACCGATTGGCACCTCCGCAACACAGTTGCTTATTTCTACTACTGTATTCATGTTATGTTTGTTTCTGGTGCTGTATTTATGTTCTGAGCTTGGTCCTGGTGCTGTATTTATGTTATAAGCTTAGTTCTGGTGCTGTATTCATGCAATGACCTTGGTTCGGGTGCTGTATTTATGTTATGAGCTTGGTTCGGGTACATTACTTGTTCGCTGATCTGTATTTATATACTAAGCTTGGTTCTTGTGCTGTATTTATGTTATGAGCTTGGTTCTGGTACAGTATTTATTCACTTAGTAGAATTTATGTACTGACCGTGGTTCTGGTACTGTAAATATGCTTTGAGCTTGGTTCTGGTGCTATATCTACGTTATGAGCTTGGTTATGGCACGGTATTTATGTTATGAGCTCGATTCTAGTTCTGTATTTATGTACTTAGCTTGGTTCTGGTGATGCAATCATGCTATGAGCTTGGTTCTTGTGCTACATTTATGTATTGAGCTTGGCTGTAGTGCTGTATTTATGTTATGAGTTTGGTTTTGCTCCTATATTTATTTTAAGAGCTTGGTTACTAGAATGACAACAGCAGATATCCAGAAGTATACAAGTTTGAGTGCAGAGAGTTTTTTAACATATATTTGGCTTTTAATGACTTCAAGTATTATGTAAAGTAGAAGTCAAAGCCAAAATTTCCCTGGTGGTGGCTGCGTGTTATATTTTAAATCTATGTACCGTGCATGCAGGGGATTTCTGAGCTCAGTATGTGAAAAACAAAGCTCCGACTGCTACACAGATATACTAAGAAAATAATTGGCACAGATTTTGGACTTAAATGTCAAAAGGCGACAAATCACTGTTAGGACTAAATTGCACAGCAACTTATATTTGCAAATTACTTTAAGTCACAATTGCATTAAAGTGAAGATTTTAATTTTTATTCCTAATGAGTGCTGAACATTCCAGCAACAGTCACAGGTCACATGTTGCTTTTATGAAAAAAAAACTTGTAATTATTAGCTCTGCTACATGCATGTCACACACATACAGCTCTGCTATCTTACTATTGCATATGAGCTGCATGTGATTTATGAACTTCAGCAGCTCGCTGAGGAGACATATTCGCTCGTAGCTTTCGCATATCTGCTGCACGAGATTTACAAAATTCAGCTGGTGGCTGAGGTGAAATCGTGGCTTGCTGCTGTGTCATATAAGCTCCATTAGCTTCATGGCTGCGTTGAACTCTCTGTGGTGACATATTTGCACGACAGTGACGATTTGTTTCAACACTGGACAACGGTTGACAATTAGATGAAGGCTGGACTGGTGTTGGCGGCATTAGCACTTGAGTTGACATGATATCACTGTTAGATGCACTGTTCAGACACAATTTTCTGCTTCCGTGTCTAGCAAACATGGGTGTTGTCCCATTTGATCTGTTCCCTGAGTTTATATTCACTCTCTTCCAGCACTCCTAGGGTTAATAGCTTCAGGCCTTCTGTTCAGCTCATGCAACTTTTCCAATCACCACCCTATTTAGCTGCCCTGGGCCTTTCAGACCTTGCTGCAGTGTTGATGAGAGTTTGTTCCTATCTCTTCATGTCCAGCCGCTGCTTCTGCAGTTACCTTGCTGTCTGCTTGTGTTCTTCGTTCGTGTACTCTGTGGTCTGTTATTCCCGTTGTCTGCTTCCCTATTTATCCTTGTCTGCCTCTTCCTCCTTTGTTTCTGTACTCCCCAGTGTTTCTCTATCTTTGTCCTATGGTTGTTCTGGCCCACCAGGGTAAGTCAGCGCCTAGTGGAAGACCATGGGGTAGTCCTTATCAGGACAAGAACTCCGCTTATAGCTGATAACCTCTCCTGGGTATCAGTACAGGGCAAGATACCTTCCCTAGTTTTCATCCATTTACGGGGCTGTTCATCTGGTATCTTACCTCCCATGCTGGGGTTGGCTGTCAACCATGCTGGATTGGATCTTCACCTACCCGGTAGCTTGACACAGTGGTTCCACATCCACAGTCCTTACAATCACGTTCAGGAGATGTGAAGATAGTGGTGAAGGACTATGTTTCACTGTTGTTACTCAGTATGCACTGCCAGCTATGTATGTGAACATTTGTGTGGTATTTATTGGAGTCTCCACACAGGTGTCCAGCTGTCTCAACATACAAACTGCCAGACTGAGTACTGGTGTATCCATAGCACTGAGCCTATGGGGGTTTGTGGGGGATCTAATCCACCCATAATCCCTCATTCAGTTCAGAGACCATGTGAATGATCACATGACGGGGACATCATCACAGGTCCTGTCAGCACACAAGCTATGTACGTGTAAATTTGTGAGGTGTCATTTTTTGGGGTCTTCACACAGGTATCTAGCTGTCTCACAACCAGGTACAAACTTCCAGACTGAGTACTGCTGTATCCATAGCAACTAAAGCCACAGGGGTTTGTGGAGGATGTAGTACGCCCATAACCCCTCATTCACTGCACAAGGAGGATAAAGGACCTGTGATGATGTCTCCATCATGTGATCAGGGGGTGGAGCTAAGAGCCAGTAACTAACATCACAGGTGTTGTCAGGCTCTGCATGTAACTGACACATTACATACGGAATGCTGAACAAGTGGTCGTTAGTAGAGATGAGTGAGCATACTAGTTAAGGCGATTTACGAGAGAGTATTTTTCGCCTTTTTCGAGTACTGGTTCATCGAGTGATGCATTGATTAGCTGAGAACCAGTCATAGCCATCACTTCCTGGAGGTGGGATTTATGACTCCGGTAACCAGGAAGAAATCTCCTGTGGGCGGCTGAGGACTGCAGCAAGCGTGCTAGAGCGCTGGCGAGCAGCGGGAGGAACCTGACCAAGACTGCTAGGCAGTGTATTGGTTTTTTTTTATGTAGTGCAGCTAGGGCTTATATTTCAAGCCTCCCCAAAAAATCAGGACAGGCCTATTTTTCAAGGTGGGTCTTATTTTTGGGGAAGCAGAGTACTTAGGATAGCGGAGTCAGATTTGTGCTGTTTTAAGAATTTCAGACTAAGGTATATTAACTAGAGATGAGCGAGCACCAAAATGCTCGGGTGCTCGTTACTCGGGACGAAATTATTGCGATGCTCGAGGGTTCGTTTCGAGTAACGAACCCCATTGAAGTCAATGGGCGACCCGAGCATTTTTGTATTTCGCCGATGCTCGCTAAGGTTTCCTTCTGTGAAAATCTGGGCAATTCAAGAAAGTGATGGGAACGACACAGCAACGGATAGGGCAGGCGAGGGGCTACATGTTGGGCTGCATCTCAAGTTCACAGGTCCCACTATTAAGCCACAATATCGGCAAGAGTGGGCCCCCCCCCTCCCAAAAACTTTTACTTCTGAAAAGCCCTCATTAGCATGGCATACCTTTGCTAAGCACCACACTACCTCCAACAAAGCACAATCACTGCCTGCATGACACTCCGCTGCCACTTCTCCTGGGTTACATGCTGCCCAACCCCCCCCCCCTCCCCCCCACAGCGCACACCAAAGTGTCCCTGCGCAGCCTTCAGCTGCCCTCATGCCACACCACCCTCATGTCTATTTAGAAGTGCGTCTGCCATGACGAGGAACCGCAGGCACACACTGCAGAGGGTTGGCACGGCTAGGCAGCGACCCTCTTTAAAAGGGGCGGGGCGATAGCCCACAATGCTGTACATAAGCAATGAGAAATAGAATCCTGTGCCACCGCCATCAGGAGCTGCACATGTGGGCATAGCAATGGGGAACCTATGTGCCACACACTATTCATTCTGTCAAGGTGTCTGCATGCCCCAGTCAGACCGGGCTTTTTAATTCATAGACACAGGCAGGTACAACTCCCTATTGTGAAGTCCCTGTCGACCGACAGCATGGGTGGCTCCCTGGAACCCACCGGCGATACACAAAAATATCCCATTGCATTGCCCAACACAGCTGAGGTAGTAATGTCGTGCTTAATGCAGGTGGGCTTCGGCCCACACTGCATGCCCCAGTCAGACTGGGGTTCTTTACAAGTGGAATCAGATGCATTTATAATTCCCTGTGGACCCACAGCATGGGTGGGTGCCAGGAAGCCACCGGCGGTACATAGAAATATCCCATTGCATTGCCCAACACAGCTGAGGTAGTAATGTTGTGCTTAATACAGGTGGGCTTCGGCCCACACTGCATGCCCCAGTCAGACTGGGGTTCTTTACAAGTGGAATCAGATGCATTTATAATTCCCTGTGGACCCACAGCATGGGTGGGTGCCAGGAAGCCACCGGCGGTACACAGAAATATCACATTGCATTGCCCAACACAGCGGATGTAACGTCAGCTGTAATGCAGGTGGGCTAAAAATTCATTTGATTACACTGTAGGCGAGGGCCCACAAAAATTGCTGTATCAACAGTACTAATGTACATCCAAAAAATTGGCCATGGCCAACCAAGAGGGCAGGTGAAACCCATTAATCGCTTTGGTTAATCTGGCTTAATTGGTAACTAGGCCTGGAGGCAGCCCAGTTTAACTAAAAATTGGTTAAAGTTAAAGTTTCAACGCTTTTAAGAGCATTGAAACATATAAAAATTGTTTAGAAAAATTATGAGTGAGCCTTGTGGCCCTAAGAAAAATTGCCCGTTCAGCGTGATTACGTGAGGTTTCAGGAGGAGGAGCAGGAGGAGGAGGAGGAATATTAGACACAGATTGATGAAGCAGAAATGTCCCCGTTTTGGATGGTGAGAGAGAACGTAGCTTCCATCCGCGGGTGCAGCCTACATATTGCTTACGTATCGCTGCTGTCCGCTGGTGGAGAAGAGAAGTCTGGGGAAATCCAGGCTTTGTTCATCTTGATGAGTGTTAGCCTGTCGGCACTGTCGGTTGTCAGGCGGGTACGCTTATCTGTGATGATTCCCCCAGCCGCACTAAACACCCTTTCCGACAAGACGCTAGCCGCAGGACAAGCAATCACCTCCAGGGCATACAGCGCTAGTTCAGGCCACGTGTCCAGCTTCGACACCCAGTAGTTGTAGGGGGCAGAGGCGTCACAGAGGATGGTCGTGCGATCGGCTACGTACTCCCTCACCATCCTTTTACAGTGCTCCCGCCGACTCAGCCTTGACTGGGGAGCGGTGACACAGTCTTGCTGGGGAGCCATAAAGCTGGCCAGGCCCTTAAAGACTGTTGCACTGCCTGGGCTGTACATGCTGCTCGATCTACGCACCTCCCCTGCTACCTGGCCCTCGGAACTGCGCCTTCTGCCACTACCGCTGTCAGATGGGAATTTTACCATCAGCTTGTCCACCAGGGTCCTGTGGTATAGCAACACTCTCGAACCCCTTTCCTCTTCGGGAATGAGACTGGGAAGGTTCTCCTTATAGCGTGGGTCGAGCAGTGTGTACACCCAGTAATCCGTAGTGGCCAGAATGCGTTGAATGCGAGGGTCACGAGAAAGGCATCCTAACATGAAGTCAGCCATGTGTGCCAGGGTACCTGTACGCAACACATGGCTGTCCGCACTAGGAAGATCACTTTCAGGATCCTCCTCCTCCTCCTCAGGCCATACACGCTGAAATGATGACAGGCAAGCAGCATGGGTACCGTCAGCAGTGGGCCAAGCTGTCTCTTCCCCCTCCTCCTCATCCTCCTCATGCTCCTCCTCCTCCTCCTGAACGCGCTGAGATATAGACAGGAGGGTGCTCTGACTATCCAGCGACATACTGTCTTCCCCCGGCTCTGTTTCCGAGCGCAAAGCGGCTGCCTTTATGGTTTGCAGGGAAGTTCTCAAGATGCATAGCAGAGGAATGGTGACGCTAATGATTGCAGCATCGCCGCTCACCACCTGGGTAGACTGCTCAAAGTTTCAAAGGACCTGGCAGATGTCTGCCAACCAGGCCCACTCTTCTGAAAAGAATTTAGGAGGCTGACTCCCACTGCGCCGCCCATGTTGGAGTTGGTATTCCACTATAGCTCTACGCTGCTCATAGAGCCTAGCCAACATGTGGAGCGTAGAGTTCCACCGTGTGGGCACGTCGCACAGCAGTCGGTGTCCCCGCGCTGGCAGATTACAGCGATGTGGCAGGAGTGGCAGGGTCAGGCAGGCCGTGCTGGAAACTACTCAGCTTAGAGATAGAGCCACGGCCGCACTAACTGCTGCAGGTCTGACAAGAGTGAGACCAGCCTTTTCAGAAGCGCCGCTGAACCACCAACCTGCAAGTCGTGTGGGACACGGCCTGGAACCGTGCGCCTGCAGGCTGTTACGGCCGTTGTCACACACGACCATGCCCGGTTGGAGGCTCAGCGGCGCAAGCCAACGGTCGGTCTACTCTGTCAGACCCTGCAGCAGTTCGTGGGCCGTGTGCCTCCTATCTCCTAAGCTGAGTAGTTTCAGCACGGCCTGCTGACGCTTGCCCACCGCTGTGCTGCCACGCCGCGGGACACCGACTGCTGGCGACGTCCTGCTGCTGCTGACACATCTAGATTGCGAGACAGAGGTTGCGTTGGAGGAGGAGGGTGCTTTAGTGGAAGAAGCATACCCCGCCGAACATACCACCACCGAGCTGGGGCCCGCAATTCTGGGGGTGGGTAGGACGTGAGAGGTCCCAGGCTCTGACTCTGTCCCAGCCTCCACTAAATTCACCCAATGTGCCGTCAGGGAGATGTAGTGGCCCTGCCCGCCTGTGCTTGTCCACGTGTCCGTAGTTAAGTGGACCTTGCCACTAACCGCATTGGTGAGGGCGCGTACAATGTTGCGGGAGACGTGGTCGTGCAGGGCTGGGACGGCACATCGGGAAGAGTAGTGGCGACTGGGAACTGAGTAGCGCGGGGCCGCCGCCGCCATCATAGCTTTGAAGGACTCCGTTTCCACAACCCTATACGGCAGCATCTCAAGGCTGATAAATTTGGCTATGTGGACGGTTAACGATTGAGCGTGCGGGTGCATGGCGGCGTACTTGCACTTGTGCTCCAACACTTGCGCTAGCGACGGCTGGACTGTGCGGTGCGAGACATTGCTGGATGGGGCCGAGGACAGCGGAGGTGAGGGTGTGGGTGCAGGCCATGAGACGGTCGTGCCTGTGTCCTGAGAGGGGGGTTGGATCTCAGTGGCAGGTTGGGGCACAGGGGGAGAGGCAGCGGTGAAAACCGGAGGCGGTGAACGGCCTTCGTCCCACCTTGTTGGGTGCTTGGCCATCATATGTCTGCGCATGCTGGTGGTGGTCAGGCTGTTGGTGGTGGCTCCCCGGCTGATCTTGGCGCGACAAAGGTTGCACACCACTGTTCGTCGGTCGTCAGGCGTCTCGGTGAAAAACTGCCAGACTAGTAGAGCACCTCGGCCTCTGCAGGGTGGCATGGCGCGAGGGGGCGCTTTGGGAAACAGTTGGTGGATTATTCGGTCTGGCCCTGCCTCTACCCCTGGCCACCGCACTGCCTCTTGCAACCTGCCCTGCTGCTGCCCGTGCCTCCCCCTCTGAAGACCTGTCCTGTGTAGGCGTTGCACACCAGGTGGGGTCAGTCACCTCATCGTCCTGCTGCTCTTCCTCCGAATCCTCTGTGCGCTGCTCCCTCGGACTTACTGCCCTTACTACTACCTCACTGCAAGACAACTGTGTCTCATCGTCATCGTCCTCCTCACCCACTGAAAGGTCTTGAGACAGTTGCCGGAAGTCCCCAGCCTCATCCCCCGGACCCCGGGAACTTTCCAATGGTTGGGCATCAGTGACGATAAACTCCTCTGGTGGTAGAGGAACCACTGCTGCCCAATCTGAGCAGGGGCCCGAGAAAAGTTCCTGGGAGTGTTCCCGCTCCTGAGCATGTGTCATTGTAGTGGAGTGAGGAGGCTGGGAGGAAGGAGGAGCAGCAGACAGAGGATTCGGATTTGCAGCAGTGGACGGCGCAGAACTGTGGCTGGACGATAGGTTGCTCGAAGCACTTTCTGCCATCCAGGACAGGACCTGCTCACACTGCTCATTTTCTAATAAAGGTCTCCCGCTTGGACCCATTAATTGGGCGATGAATGTGGGGACGCCAGAAACGTGCCTCTCTCCTAATCGCGCAGCAGTCGGCTGCGACACACCTGGATCAGGAGCTCGGCCTGTGCCCACACCCTCACTTGGCCCTCCGCGTCCTCGGCCGCGTCCTCGGCCGCGTCCACGTCCTCTAGGCCTACCCCTACCCCTCAGCATGCTGTATTACCAGTGATTTGATTTCCCAGGCAGGAAATCAATTGGCGCAAGCCTGCAGGTCAAATATAATTTTTTCGCTTTTTTGCAAAGGGAAGGCCCCACTGCGTATATTCAATGAACAATACGTTTAATAACTGTGGTGTGGCCCTGAAAAAGTGTCACACAACTTTAGTGTAGCAGAGTTATTAACTCTGGCAGAGCAGGTATTTGCCAGTCAGGAAAGACAATGGCGCAAGCCTGCAGTAAACCGTAGCTGGTTGCGTCTGACTTTTGTACGTTCTCCACGCAGCACACACGTACACGGAGACCTTAGGACTGACACAGGCAGGCCAAATATAATTTTTTCGCTTTTTTGCAAAGGGAAGGCCCCACTGCGTATATTCAATGAACAATACGTTTAATAACTGTGGTGTGGCCCTGAAAAAGTGTCACACAACTTTAGTGTAGCAGAGTTATTAACTCTGGCAGAGCAGGTATTTGCCAGTCAGGAAAGACAATGGCGCAAGCCTGCAGTAAACCGTAGCTGGTTGCGTCTGATTTTTTTACGTTCTCCACGCAGCACACACGTACCCAGAGCCCTTAGGACTGACACAGGCAGGGCAAATATACTTTCTTCCCTTTTGTTTAAAAGGATAGGCCCACTGCGTCTATTCACTGAATAATAAGTTTAATAACTGTGTTGCCGCCCTGCAAAACTGTCACAGAACTTTACTGTTGCAGAGTTACTAACTGTGGCAGAGCAGGTATTTCCCAGGCAGGAAAGAAATTGGCGCAAGGCTGCACTCAACCGTAGCTGGTTGCGTCTGATTTTTTTACGTTCTCCACGCAGCACACACGTACCCAGAGCCCTTAGGACTGACACGGGCAGGGCAAATATACTTTCTTCCCTTTTGTTTAAAAGGATAGGCCCACTGCGTCTATTCACTGAATAATAAGTTTAATAACTGTGTTGCGGCCCTGCAAAACTGTCACAGAACTTTACTGTTGCAGAGTTATTAACTGTGGCAGAGCAGGTATTTCCCAGGCAGGAAAGAAATTGGCGCAAGGCTGCACTCAACCGTAGCTAGTTGCGTCTGATTTTTTTACGTTCTCCACGCAGCACACACATACCCAGAGCCCTTAGGACTGACACAGGCAGGGCAAATATACTTTCTTCCCTTTTGTTTAAAAGGATAGGCCCACTGCGTCTATTCACTGAATAATAAGTTTAATAACTGTGTTGCGGCCCTGCAAAACTGTCACAGAACTTTACTGTTGCAGAGTTACTAACTGTGGCAGAGCAGGTATTTCCCAGGCAGGAAAGAAATTGGCACAAGGCTGCACTCAACCGTAGCTGGTTGCGTCTGATTTTTTTACGTTCTCCACGCAGCACACACGACTTATTACTAAGGCAGATAGAAGAGGTGTCAAAACGAAACGAAGTAATTATCATGGGGGACTTTAATTACCCAGATATAACATGGGAGAACGAAACCTGCAAATCTCACAGGGGTGATAAGTTCTTGAGAGTAATTAAAGACAATTACCTGAACCAACTTGTGCAGGAACCAACAAGAGGGAGAGCCATTCTGGACCTAGTGCTAACTAACAAACCGGAACGTATAAAGGGGGTGCAGGTTGAGGGGCACTTGGGGAACAGCGACCACAATATAATCAACTTCCAGCTGTCAATCAATAGGAAGCCTTATCAGGGAGTGACAAAGAAACTAAACTTTAGTAAAGCAAAATTTGATGAGCTTAGAACTACTATCGGTAACATTAATTGGGACAACATCCTCAAAAATATCAGTACGGAGGAAAAATGGGAAAAGTTCAAAAGGATCCTAATCGCCTCATGTGAGCAGTTCATTCCCTTTAAAAATAAAAGAAACTCAGCTAAAAGGAAACCAATGTGGCTCGACAAGACGGTACGAGGGGCAATAAACGAAAAGAAGAAAGCGTTCAAACTACTAAAGCAACAAGGCAGCGAAGAAGCGCTAAAATCATACAGGGAAAAAAACAAAATATGCAAAGATACGATCAAAACTGCCAAGGAGGAAGCAGAAAGACGGATCGCAAAAGAGAGCAGAAACAACCCAAAGCTATTTTTCAACTACATAAACAGCAAAAGGATTTGCAGGGAGAGCGCTGGCCCTTTAAAAAACAATGCAGGAGAAATCATTGATGATGACGAAGAGAAAGCAAATCTACTAAACAGTTTCTTCTCAAGTGTGTTCACCAAAGAAAAGGAAATGCCATACGAGATGCAGGGGAATAAAATGAACCCCTCACAAAATATCTCATACCTAACGCAGGAGGAGGTGCGGAAGCGTCTAAAGAAAACTAAAATTGATAAATCACCGGGCCCAGATGGATTACACCCAAGGATACTAAAGGAACTAAGTGACGAGATAGCTAGGCCGCTATACCTAATATTTCTAGACACTATCAAGACCGGAGTAGTACCATTGGACTGGCGCATTGCCAACGTGGTCCCAATTTACAAAAAAGGGAGCAAAAGTGAGCCTGGTAACTACAGGCCAGTAAGTCTCACTTCAGTAACGGGAAAAATTTTCGAGGGGATTCTGAGAGACGCAATCGATGAGTACCTCAAGGAGATTAAGGGAATAACTCCTCACCAACATGGATTCATGAAGGGTCGCTCATGTCAGACAAATCTGATCAGTTTCTACGATGAAGTAAGCTCTAAGCTGGACCAGGGAGAATCTATTGATCTTGTATATCTGGACTTCTCTAAAGCCTTTGACACCGTGCCACATAATAGGCTAATATACAAAATGAGGCAGCTCGGACTGGGCGAAAACGTGTGTAAGTGTGTAAAAAACTGGCTCAACGATAGAAAGCAGAGGGTGGTAATAAATGGTTCGTACTCTGATTGGACCACAGTCGCTAGCGGGGTGCCACAGGGTTCAGTATTAGGCCCCACTCTGTTCAACATATTTATCAATGACCTGATAGAGGGGCTGCACAGCAAAATATCAATATTTGCAGATGACACAAAATTATACAATATAATTAATGCAACGGAGGACAATGTGCGGCTACAAACGGACCTCGATAAGCTGGGGGCTTGGGCTGGAAAATGGCAAATGAAGTTCAATGTTGAAAAATGTAAGACTATGCACATGGGCAAGAGGAACGAATGTCACAAATATTCACTTAATGGGGTACCACTAGGGAAAAGTGATATGGAAAAGGATCTGGGGGTATTAGTGGATAATAGACTAAACTGGAGTAACCAATGCAAGTCAGCCGCTGCAAAGGCAAATAAAGTCTTGGGGTGCATCAAAAGAGGTATAGGGGCGAAGGACGAGAACATTATCCTTCCATTATATAAGGCACTTGTCAGACCTCACATGGAATACTGCGTACAATTCTGGACACCGGTGCTCAGGAAAGATGTCACAGTGCTTGAGGGGGTTCAAAGAAGAGCGACTAAACTAATACATGGAATGACGGGACTGGAATACCCAGAGAGGCTGTCCAAATTGGGACTATTTACTCTAGAAAAAAGAAGGTTAAGAGGCGACCAAATAACCATGTATAAGTACATGAGGGGACAACACATGGATCTCTCCCGCGATCTGTTTACACCCAGGACCACGACGGTAACAAGAGGACATCCGCTACGATTAGAGGAAAGTAGGTTTCATCACCAACACAGAAAGGGGTTCTTTACTGTAAGAGCAGTTAGACTGTGGAACTCTCTACCGGAGGAAGTGGTGATGGCAAAATCCATAGAGGAGTTTAAAAGGGGACTTGATGTCTTTCTGGAGAAGGATATTACAGGATATAAATATTAGGTTAAGTGTCAATCCTGGTATATAGGCAGGTAGGAACTATTAGGGGTTGATCCAGGGAACAGTCTGATTGCCATTAGGGAGTCGGGAAGGAATTTTTTCCCCAAAAGGGCTAATTGACTTCTGGCCTTGGGGTTTTTTGCCTTCCTCTGGATCAACACAGTAGGATAGACAGGCTGGACTAGATGGACAATGTCTTCATTCGGCCTTACATACTATGTTACTATGTTACTATGTTACCCAGAGCCCTTAGGACTGACACAGGCAGGGCAAATATACTTTCTTCCCTTTTGTTTAAAAGGATAGGCCCACTGCGTCTATTCACTGAATAATAAGTTTAATAACTGTGTTGCGGCCCTGCAAAACTGTCACAGAACTTTAGTGTTGCAGAGTTACTAACTGTGGCAGAGCAGGTATTTCCCAGGCAGGAAAGAAATTGGCGCAAGGCTGCACTCAACCGTAGCTGGTTGCGTCTGATTTTTTTACGTTCTCCACGCAGCACACACGTACCCAGAGCCCTGAGGACTGACACAGGCAGGCCAAATAGAATTTTTTCCCTGCTTTTTACAAGGAACACCCACACTGCGTGTATTCAATGAATAATGTATGTCTTCTGGCCCTGCCTACACAATTCTATCCCTGTAGTATTAATGCCGGGTGCAATGCTCTGCACAGCCGGTTTTGAGAAAAAGAAAAATATGCAACACTGCTAACAGCAGCCTGGACAGTACTGCACACGGATAGATGTGGCCCTAGAAAGGACCGTTGGGGTTCTTGAAGCCTACACTAACTCCTAACACTCTCCCTGCCTAACCCCCACTTCTGTCCCTATTGCAGGGCGCAATGCTCTGCAGATCCAATTTTGGAGAAAAAAAAAAAAAATACTGTGCTAACACAGTACTGCACACTAGTAGATGTGGCCCTAAGAAGGGCCGTTGGGGTTCTTGAAGCCTACACTAACTCCTAACGCTCTCCCTACAGCAGCTCCAGCACGATAGTACTTTCCCTCAGCTAAGTCACAAGGCATCTGTGGCGAGCCGCGGGAGGGGCCGATTTTTATACTCGGGTGACATCTGATCTTTCCAGCCACTCACAGCAGGGGGGTGGTATAGGGCTTGAACGTCACAGGGGGAAGTTGTAATGCCTTCCCTGTCTTTCAATTGGCCAGAAAAGCGCGCTAACGTCTCAGAGAGGAAACTGAAAGTAACCGGAACACCGCGTGGTACTCGTTACGAGTAACGAGCATCCCGAACACCCTAATATTCGCACGAATATCAAGCTCGGACGAGTACGTTCGCTCATCTCTAATATTAACTCTTGAACAACAAGTGTCAACACATACTGGTCTTGTGCAGGTTCCCTTTCTCTAGCAACTCAGCATACCTTATTGGCCATTTAAGGTCTACTAGTCCTCTACTGTCACATTATTTGAAAAGAAAATGGGTAAAGCTAAAACTTAGAACAGGCTGCAATATTCATTTCATGTTTCAGGAGTCAAGGCAAAGAAATTGGACAGGTTGTAGACTGCGGTCACCCTGCAAACTCTTCTCTAAAGGTGCAGCACGTGTCAAGGCCTGCAGCAAGACTGATGCCCATGAGAGGAAGCTTCTAACTGAGATGTCTCGGAAAGTGTCACATAGCAGTGATTTAGCATAACCAGCATTATGGATAGGATTAAGTCTGTAGATTGTCTTCAAAGAAGTAAGCCGTGGCAGTGAATCAAGCACAGAATTCATTTTCCTAAGTTAAAGTATAACTAAACTTTTAAAAGACTTTCAGCATGGCATAGTGTGACATGTCATAAGTTTTGATCGGTGGGGTTCCAGGAGCTGAGACCCCCATGATCACTAAAACAAATGGGCAAAAGCATTCATCTGAGTGCTGTGCCCCTTCGGCTTTCATTGCAAGCGATGTATGGACTCCATAGACTTTTAAAAAATCACTTGTGTATTAATCCATTGCACTTAGAATTTGAATACTGCGCATCGCCAGCACCAAGAGCGCAGCACACAGAGTCCCACGGCAACCACTACCGAACTACTGAGTGCAAGCAAGTCAATTGATGACGAATGCTGAGGGCTAACTGCTTGTACCAAGAACGCCGGGCACAGCATAACCCAGCACCTGCTAACCAGCCCTCAATAGCGGTTGCCAAGTGAAGGTGTGCGCTGCGCTCTTGGTACTGGCAGTGAGCACTCAGTATTTGGAGGTGGATCCGCAGCTGAATCCAAGTCAAAATCTCCACCAATACTGTAGATTTCAATGTGTTTTTTGATGCAGAAATGTTGCACATTTTGCTGCGTTCATATCAACATTTGCACTATTTCATCTTGTTTCTGGTCAAGTGGGCAACTCCTGTCTTGATCCACTGTTCGATAAGTCTGCTTGGTGTTAAATTTCGGGTGTTGAAACATCCATCTCTTGACTAGTTGCCATTTCTGCAGTGGGATTTCATCTGGTTCAGTTCTTGCTTGATACATCTGTACCACACATATTGTTATTTACTGTAATTGTATCCAACTAGAGAGAGACAAAGTTGCCCAGGTTCCTGACCTTGGGTCGCCCTCCTCAGGGCAGTTGCCCTTCTTTTAGAAAGGGTCTTATCGCATTAGTACATTAGAGGTTAGGGTCAGATTTCTAGTTCTCCTACGTTTTAGAATATTGTGTGTATGTCCTTCCTTTTAGAACAATAAATTGGGTCCAATCCGAATATGATATTTTGCATCCAGCATGGACGTAACACATGTAAAACAAATGTGGAGTCGTTGTTTCAAAATTGAAACCATTCTGAGCCTATAACAAGCTCTAGGCTATTTCCTTTATGGAGTAATAAGATAATTCACTCTAACTTGGGTTTCCTTGAAAATGATAAGTATTTACAACCTGAGAGCATTTTGCTGACTTTGCCTTTCTCTTGGGAGGAAGTTTGTGATGAGCAGACAATACAGTACAAAGAGCGGCGTGAAAGGGAAAGTAAAGACTCAATTAACGCAAAGAACTGCAATATATATATTTTGACAGAACAACACGATTGCTGCAGCGCGCTGAACGAGTCTCAGGATTTCTAACTGCAGCTGCAAAAACATGATCAAAGTACAGAAGTTGGTAATAAATCACTTCTCTGGTTTTCCCATATCTGTAATACATGGAGGAGATCAGCAGCTCAAAACTAGTGATTTACAGTGAGGATTAATACAACATAATCTCTACTCTTCATGCGACAGAGACTTACATGAGGGGCTGCTAAAACAGCGAGCTGCTTTTTGTGAGCTGCAATGCCTAAAAGTGTTCCCACTCCCCTCCTATCCCCAGACTTTTCAATCTGCATTATGTAATAATGTGGGTAGGGAGGGGTAACATCACTCCTGAAGGAGAGCACCAAGAAGGTGGGTGAGGATCCTTTTAAGGGCATCAATGCTCTCATGGGTAATATGCAAATAAAGGAGATGGCACAATACCTCTATAGCGCCACCTATTGGAAGTCAGCATTCCTTCAAATCATTGCTTCACCCTTTAAACAAGTCTTTAGAGCAATGATTGGGAATTGAAAACAAAGCCAGAACCCATACACATGCAGCTGTTTCGGGAATTTTGCTCCTCATCAGTGTGCAGTAGGATCCTGGCATGGCTAGTGAGAGGCCTGTGACGTGAGTCGGGAGGGGTAACCTCACTTCTTAAGGAGAGCACCTAGCAGGTGAGTGAGGAGACTTATAAGGTCATCCATGCTCCTCTCTGGAATATGCAAATAAGGGAGATGGAACAATACCTCTGCACCTATTGGATGGTATTGTTCCACCTTCCTTATTTGTATGTAATAACATGGTATGCATTTATATATAGCTGCAATAAAAGTGAACCCTTTGGAATGATCCGGATTTCTGCATTGATTACATGTGAAATGTGGCTTGATTGTTATGTAAGAGGGGATATATGAAGGACAACTAACGCTGGGATAGCCGCGAATATAAGCAACAATAGTTCCTTGTAAAAATGACCACCAACCGGGTGATGGGAATTCATTCACTGGTCGCTTTTTTCAGCTCTCCTAAAAATAGTTGCTGGTTGATCATCATCTGGTGTAAACAGGTAATCATTGTCTTTCAACAACTAGTCCACAACTTTGCAGGAGGTGGGCGCTTGTTTGGTGTGCACCTCCCACCAAACCCTGATTGGCTCCTGCTGTTTTTTGAATATTTTTGCCAAAACTCTTAACACCCATTGATTCCCGGAAATGCATAAATATGTGTGAGTGATCCTCCATGGAGCAGTCCTTGCTGGTCTCCGAAGATATACTCGCTGCAGCACCGACTGTTCAGTCAAACCAGTGGGAGACTGTAGCAGCGAGTGTTCACTTGAAGACCGCTTATACATATTTATGAGAGCTCAGTGGACTTAGCAACCAATGGCTGTGCGTTGAGGAAGAATCGAAATTACAAATACACGCCTGCCAAAGAATGTAATGCTCCTAACTAGTCAACGACTGATATTTTGGCTCATGTTCAGTGATTATGAAATTGAGCAACAGGTGAACAACAATCGCTCTGAGTAAAAGCTCACAAACAGCAGTCATTTATACACTTTAGCAACTATCTTGAGTGAATATTCAGATGAGAGTTGTCCCATGTAAAAGCCACCCTAAAGGAGTTCTCCCATGACTTAAAATTGCTCCACGACCCCTCTGTCCTGCCGGTATTAGTGTTTCTTGATGCCACCAGAAGTTATGGGTTTGACAGAGGGAACGGCCCTCTCATACCCCCAGCTCCCGATTGGTGTCATTCGTGAAGGAGCTTGAAGGTCCTTAAACAGCGTTTAGCAGATCTGTTAACCCACAGTAGTAGGTGTCCAGTGAGTACTGTTGTGGGAGTTTTGGCAATCACTTTGGGGGACGCAGTTGGGTCCCTGAAGTGCCCTGCCAGGTCTCCTCCTTCTCCTTCTGCTCTTTGTCACTGCACACTGTACGTTACTGTCCCCCGCAGCTGTATGTTCCCTGCTGTCTATATGCAGTGTGCTGGGGACGCACGGAGTGTATCGCGCTGCTGGCCATACTGCTGTATGTCTGCACGGCCTGTGTGAGTTACAGGAGGGCCGGCACTCTGTGCTCCCTGCTGGGTACTGCTATGTGTCACACATGTGGTGAGAGGCAGTGGAGCAGCTTCTGCGCCACTGCTGGCAAGCAGCCTACACAGCACTCTCTCTGCAGCGAGTAATGGGCAAGGCGCTCAGCGCAGCTATACAGAGTGGGGTGCCGGCTTCTGCTCCGCCCCGGGGAATGAGGGTTTCTGCAGGGGAAATCCTGAGCAGCAGTGGTGGCCGTCAAAGCACAGAGGTGCAGTCTGCCGTCCTTTATTAAAGCACTCCCAGCTGCAGCATTATTATTGTGGGCTTTCAGGACCTTGAGGAAACTAAGCTGCGCAGCCAATCAGCATCAGGGGGCGTCACCCCCTGTCAATCTTGACTTTACCAGGACTTCCTGGTGGCGTCAAGATACACTAATACCTGTCCTACCTATAATGCAGTAAGTATAATCACAGGCAGCACTCTCTCCAGCTCCGATAAGGCAGGACTGTATTATTTATGCAAGCCATAGAGAAGTAATTCGGATCCAAAATTCCAGAAGCAGAGCCATAAGTTAAGGATACCGTCCGTGGCAGCATGCTAGGATGCAGTAAAAAGTAACTTTTATTCCTCCATTGTAAAAGCTGCAACGTTTCGATCTTAAATGAGATCTTTGTCAAGCATAATGAAAAACACACCACACCTCTTATATATATAGCAGCAGGATTCAAATAAAATACATAACAGCTGAAGACAAACACACAAGAAATAATACCATTGGTTCAGTCCACATGTGTCCGTACCATCCAATGCATCGATATGGCGTCCATGATGACCCAATCTGCATGCGCGGGAGGACAACATCCGCGAGACTACATCACGGGATTTTTAAATTCCCGGCCAGAAGAAAAGAAGAAGAGTGCCGCGGACCTGCAAAAAGATGCTCTGGAGAGGACAGTGCTACTAAGGTGATGTATTCTTCTTTTTTTTTTTTTTTCTTCCAGTATTGATTATTTTCGGGGTGGGGGTATATTTCGGAGAGGAGAGGAAGGAGGGAGGAGGGGTATATTTTGCGATCCTCACCCATTGATTTCAATGGGGCTGGTGCTGCTGCCACTGGCCCCATTGGAAACAATGGGCGAGATCACAAAAAAATGGACATGCTACAATTTTGTTTCAACAGTGCATCGCAAGCGTTTTATCACATTGCAAATTTGCATGGAGCCATGGGAAGTCATTGGCTTCATAATTTTGTGATCTCTCGCAGCGCTGGAAAATTGTGCGATTCCCTCGCCAGTGTGAAGCTACCCTAAAAACGTTTTTTCATTGTGCAAAAGTAGTAAAAAATATTTTTAAAATGTATAAGGGCTTGTTCACACAAGCGCATTTGCACATATTTTTGCAGGCGTCAAATATAAGCGCGCTAAACACAGAGAATATAAGCCATTGATTTCAATTGGTTCACTATCCTGAGCGTGTTTTGAACGCACATTTCGCATGTACAGAAAAAAGAAAGGCCTGCTCTATTTTTCTGCTTTTAGCGCAGGTGAACAAATACACAAGAGGATGTATGCGCACAACCGTGGGGTAAATAATACATCTAGACCTCATTAGGCAAATGCTATTTTAATCCACGGAAAGGGTGTGTCACGTGCGTGTGAACTAGCCATGAGTGTGCAAAAAGTACAGTACATGTGCGCAAATGTACCTTATCCAGTCTCATTCATATACAAATACGTTGCGCTGTGGCGAATATATTTACACGTACGGTCGTCTGAATAAGCCCTAAACTTGGTATCGCAGTAATCGTGCTGATCCAGATAAGAAAGTTATTTTTACCAAATCATGAACGCTGTAAATAGAAAACCCGCAAATAATGTTGGAATTTCATGTTTTTCCATTACCCCCCCTCCCCCCCAAAAAATGTAATAAAAATTATATAACAGATTATATGTACCACAGAGTCAGGCCATTAAAATATACAACGAATGCCCCCAAAATGCCCTTTTACGGCTATGTCAATGAGTTATAGCTCTTGTAATGTGACAATGAAAATCGCTTAAGGCACTAAACAGGCTGGTCGCTAAAGCCGGCTTCACACGGGCATAATTGCGTGCACAAAATTTGCATGCAAAATATGCAGGGAACAAAACCTGTTGATTCCAATGGGTTAATTCACATTTCCGTAATTTGCGCGCATTTTGGACACGCAAAAATAATAAATAGAACATGTTCTATTTTTCTGAGTATTTGTGCGCCAAAGTTCCCCATAGAAGGCAATATGCAAGGAGATGCGTGAAACACTGTGTAATTCTGCTGGAAAAAGAACACCTCTAAAACTAATAAGTCATTTCAATTGGTGCGTTTGCTTGCCACACGCAAATGAACCTACCCTGCAGGCAGACAAATTACATTAAATACGCCAATGTGCGTGTAAAAAAGCCTTGTTCAGTGCGCAAACACAATAAACAGAAGCACACGCAATTGCCCCAACACCCATGTGAAGCCGGCCTAAGGGGTTAATATTAAGACACCTTCCTTTTTTCCACCTTTTGCAGTCCTTTTATTCTGTACCTAGGATTACATTTTTATCTGAGGCACAGTAACGCTCATTATCATATTAATTAGGCAAATGAAAGTGAAAAAGGAGGAGGGGGATTAAATGTCAAAAGGCAAATTAGCATCTATGACTGGTGCAATAATAAACAGCCTCTGTTGGGTATTCAGCTGGGAAGGGCATTAACATACATATTCTAATGACAGCCAACTCATGAACTCGCTGGCTGCACAGTTACTGCATAATGGTACCTCGGATTTTGTGAGCATCATGGTGTCAAAAGACAGACTATTCAGAGTAGAAGATTAATGGAAACAGTCTGAGATTAAAGAAGTGTTAAAGAGAACGGCTCTACTGTAAATTAACCCCTTAGTGACCAGCCCATAGTGTTTTTACATCCTGGTTTGCTGGGCATTAATCCCCAGGGCCGTAAAAACATGCTTCCTCTGGGGATTAAAGCCCTGCAAGCTGTGGACGTGACAGCTCCATGCTGCCGACCCCCAGAGGTAGCCGACAACCTGGAGCTGTCATGGGGGGTCGTGGAAAGCCCCCCCTGGTCACACGATCGCCGATATCCACCAGATACCGGCGATCACATTAAAGTCAATGCAAAGTAAAAAAAAGTTATAGTTTCAGCTCTGCCCATGGATTGGATTGGATCCGTAAGGGGAGCTGAGGATACTCACCCATGTCCTCCCGAAGTCCAGCGGCATTCTGGTCCTTCAAGACCTGTCGCTGGTCTTCTGCGCATGCACGCGAGATGTCATTACATCATACGCATGAGCAGAATCCTGGGAGGCCCAGGAACTGTAAAAACGAACTGCGCCCGACTAATACGAGTAGCAGGGAGCTGTCACCAGGGACCGCTATGTGCGGTTTCCGGTCACATGATCGCTGTTATCTAATGGATAACACAAAACCCTCTCCTATCTTCATTGGCAGCCCTTTTGTCTCATTTCCCCCTAGCGACTACTATGGCAGAACAAAACTTTTTGGTCCTCATTTAGCAAAATTGTCAGAAAGATGATCCTTGTTGCCCAAACCAATCCCAATGCAGCTTTCATTTTACCTCAGAAGCTTGAGAAGTGAAAGATGCTCTATGATTGGTTGCTATGGGCAACAAGGATGTCTTACTGTTAGACAGTTTTGCTAAATGAAAATCATTGATTTTCTGTTTTCATTGATATCAAATGTATGCATCTGAGTGTCATTAAATGTGAGTAATGAGGGGTTCATATTGGGAAAATCATTTGTAACATCACTGTAATACTCTACATGGACAACCCGAGTCCACCAGACTGGCCCATAGAGGGGACTTCTTTATGACATCCATTCTGCACGCCAGTGTGCATATAAGGGATATGAAAAGTGATTGTCTTCATCCCATTTAGGCCTGGCCCTGTGTTATGGCCGTTGGTCATGGCTGACAGCAGCTCTTATCTACTCCTGCCATTGGTAATGGACAGCACTGTACCATTCATGTTACTTGCAGCAGGTGTCCTCGCTCCATGCATCTCCTAGGAAAGAAGTACAGAACAATCTTATCCAAGGTTATCTATGAACACCTCTGTAATCTATCCAGCCATTTGTGAAGAAGAGGCTGTTCCCCTAAAATGTGTCATGTGCTGGTTGTTAATCAATTAATAAAGAAGAATTGGGTTAATCCTTTTGTCTAACAGTACGAGGGTTGCGCTTATGGTCCATTATTTTCTCCTTTTTACAATTGAGTATTTCTGTCAGGTTGTCCTGCTGGGACCTGTAGTTTTATGAGGTTCCAGGAACCCACTTGCACAGGTGTGGGATAATTGAGCTGGCTGGGTGTGGTGTTCTCCACCCTGCCAATCACCACAGGTCTGCTGTACATATAAACCAGCCCCTCTAGCTAAAGGATGCTGGTTTCCCAATACCCTGGTGTTGGCATTAAAGGATGTTCTGTAAGCGTGAACAGCGACATGTTCTGAGTATCTGTGCAGGTGGCCGGACATAGGAGGTGAGCAGTCCTGTTCAGTGTGAATGGTGTTCTGTGTGGTATGCAATCCCTGGTGTGTTGTTGTGGTGTGAACTGTGTCCTGTGCTGCTTGAACCGTTTACCATCTAGGGTGAGGTAGATCCCTAGGTTCCAGTGTGAGGCTATCCCTATTGGGATGATCGCTCCGCTTGCATGCAGGTTTCCCTGGGATTAGTTGTTTCGTTGCAGTAGGGACCCACGAGACAACAAGGACCCTTGTTGGCAGTCTCGTGGGTTTAAGTATCTTGGCCAAAGTACAAACTAATACCTCATGCATTCTATAGCTATTCCATCTAGCTATGTGTGCAGGTATGCAGGGTGAGTGTCTTGGGTCATTTGTCAGTCAGTGTGTTATGTCTGCCCATGAGTCCAGCTCGCAGTTTTTCCTTTTGGTGTTCCATGTGCGCAGTTCTCTAGTTTACGAAGAAACTAGATGCAACAGACATAACAGGATGCAAGCATCTGAAAAGCCAGTTATTTCTTCATCTGATCTCTTTCCCACTCTGACCGAGGTGTTATGCATGTTGGCTTGAAGTGTTCCTCCCACCTTCCCTGGGGACAGTCTGGACACCGGTAGCCCTACGTCTGCATCTTATGCAAACCCCCTCTTCCCTTCCCTTTGACAGGTGCGGCCACAAGATGTCTGATGTCTTGTGTGTCATTGGATGGGTGATGCCTAACACTGTTCACTTTACGTCACTTCGGGGTGTCTGACTCTTTCCCCTTGGTGTGAGGACTCTTGCACTAGCTATTGATATCTGTATGCATAAGAGTTCTGAGTAGGGTTCCTGTTCTGTGTTATTGCTGTGAACTGCGATGTGTTCTGTCTGTCTGTGCAGTTTGCTGACAGGAGGTGGAAACAGTCCTGTCTGTGTGTAGGTGTGAACAGTGGTGTGTCCTGTGTTTTGTGCATCTCTCCAGGTACCTAATCAGGGATGGTCAGTTCCAAGGTGAAGATTGTGGGGTCGTCCTTATTAGGACGCCTACTTTACCTTTAGGCAGGAGTTCCCCACTTCCCTTGATTAGTAATGGACAGGTTTCTCCTTCTTTCTTTGCTTGGAGTGGTGTTATCTGTCCTAGCTTATACTATGAGTGTTGCTGTGGTTTTGTTAGGACGTCGCCCAGGCATCCGTGCTGAGGTGTGGTGCAGAAGCACCCCGCAGATGTAACAATTTCCTGAGCAATTAGTGTCCTACTGTGTAAAGGTGCTACAGCATTTCTGCCTTATTTCCTGATTTTAACTCATGCTTGTCCTACTCTGCTTTCCATTACAGTTTTTCTGTTCAAGTTGTGTCAGCTGTCTCTTAGGTCGCCTACAGACGGCCTGGTTGGATCCCACTGTGAGAATTCTGCGGGATCCCGTGCCCCTGCAGAGGCCTGAGGCTCACCCACTCCTGGTGTCTTCCGTCTTTGCTATGCGCCGGCTGCCGGCCAGCCGGGGCATTCGCAGAGCAGAGCCGACCCAGCACTACTGACATTTCTGTGCAGGCCTCTGCGAGACCCGCACAGAAATATAGCATGCCGCAACTTGTTTTCCGAGTGTGTGTTCAACGCTGTGTGCATAGGATTGCGTTTTGCAATGCAATCCTATGCAGGCGTGCACAGGCGGAAATTCTGTGGGAAATCCCGCTGCGGAATTTCTGCCCGTGTGCAGGGGACCTTAATCAAGACTATTTCTTGGGTAGCGGTCTTGCCTTTCACACAGCAAATACTATGGTAAAAACTGGGGATCCCCAGGTGCAGCCCTCAGATATGGCCTTAAAGGGGTTGTCCCGCGAAAGCAAGTGGGGTTATACACTTCTGTATGGCCATATTAATGCACTTTGTAATGTACATTGTGCATTAATTATGAGCCATACAGAAGTTATCAGAAGTTATTCACTTACCTGTTCCGTTGCTAGCGTCCTTGTCTCCATGGTGCCGTGTAATTTTCAGCGTCTAATCGCCCGATTAGAAGCGCTTGCGCAGTCCGGTCTTCTTCTTTTCTCAATGGGGCCGCTCGTGCCGGAGAGTGGCTCCTCGTAGCTCCGCCCCGTCACGTGCCGATTCCAGCCAATCAGGAGGCTGGAATCGGCAATGGACCGCACAGAAGAGCTGCGGTCCACCGAGGGAGAAGATCCCGGCGGCCATCTTCACCAGGTAAGTAAGAAGTCACCGGAGCGCGGGGATTCAGGTAAGCACTGTCCGGTTTTTATTTTTAACCCCTGCATCGGGTTTGTCTCGCGCCGAACGGGGGGGCTATTGAAAAAAAAAAAAACCCGTTTCGGCGCGGGACAACGCCTTTAAGTTAAATTGGTTTCGAGGCATACTTGGACCACATCTGATGCTGAGACACTCTACTTGTAGTATAACTTTTCCAAACTATGTGTACTGTTCATAGGAATAAATTGGAGCTGAATTACTATTGAAAATGTGACAGTTTTCTAGCATAAATTGCGCCAGAAAACTGTCAAACATGCTTTGCGCCACAATTGCTTTGTGTTTTAGGCACTTTCAAACACTTTTTCCACTATGTCCGACAAAGGGGTGTTCCTTACTAGAAAAGGGGACATAGCTTAAAAGTGACTCTGTGCACTACACTAAATAAAAGGTGTTATAAAGTTAGAGTAGGTAGTCTTAAAATATGGCAGATTTATCATTCAGCATGAGACACTGATAAATGTGGTGCATTTTATGACTCTCTTCTCTAAGTTTGCACGGTCTAACTAATATGTTACTTTTACACGGAGTGATTATAGTCCAAATAATTGCTGGAAACAATGAATTTGGGCGATAGTTGCCCCATTTAGACAGGACTACCGATAAAGCGAGAAATTGATCACTTGTAATCGCTTGGTTTTTAGCTCACCTAAAAACCAAGCGACTACCATCTTGTGTAAACAGGCAGTCATTCCTCTATTAACAAATGCCTTGAGCATGCTCGTTCGAACAGTAGCATACTCGAAGGTGCTCGTTACTCGAGCGTCCTGGGGGGGGGGGGGGGGATTGGACAGCAATGCCAGCATGTAACACAGGAGAAGAGGCAGTAGTGTCACCCGCAGGCGGTGATTGACTTTAGTTGCACCTAGTGTTTGCTTAGCTAAGATGTGCCAGTGTGTGTGTGCCTTGCTGATTATGGTCTGTCCCAACTAAATTATTAGGGGGCTGACCGCCAGGCTCTTGCCCACAATTTGGTTTAATAGTGTAACCTGGGAGCCTCAGATGCATCCATGCATGCTGCCCCTGCTGTTCTCTATCCGTTTCTGTTGTGTTTCCATCACTTTCTGATGTTTTCAGATGATCCACACAACCTCCCCTATGCGGAGCATTGGTCACCTTGAAAAATGCTCGAGTCGCCCATTGACTTCAATGGGGTTCGTTACTCGAAACGAGCTCTCGAGCATTACAAAAAGTTTGACTCGAGTAACGAGCACCCGAGCATTTTGGTGCTCGCTCATCTCTAGTTGCAAGAGATCCCCTGCTCACTTCACCTCTATTCTATGAACTACTATCACTTCTGTATGAAAGCACAGGAGCAATAGTCAATGGGACGGCTGTCTTGCACTTACACACCTGACACTTGTCCCATATAAAGGCACCTCTAAACAGTATTAGTAAATAAGTCCCATTGTATGCATACTGATATAACACACATATACAAGCCAAATTACCATTTGTCATCTGTTATATTATTTACAACAATGCAGAGGTATAATCTGCAGGCACCCATACTTGGTATTCTACCACTTGCAAATGAAAACACATAATTAGCAAAAGTGACAGTTATGTCAATTAAAAATGATCTCTGAAGGATCAGTTATGTATGAAATGCACATGTGGCATCTGCACCTTTTAACCCTTTCCAATCCATTATCTGACGTCTAAAGACATTCTAATTGAAGGCTGTACAGCTCTGATGTCGGAAGACGTCCGGCAGGGTATTCTTACTGTAGATTACTGGCCTTTCTGTTGTCAGGGGCCTCTCCAGCATGTCCCATACAGCAGTACTGGCTCTAGCCAGCAGACAGCGCTATTGTATAATGGCAGAAAGAGAAAGCTTCCTAGGAAACCCTGAATCCAAAATTGGATTGCAAAGGGTTAATGTATTCAATGTCAGTAATGCTTTAAATCCAATGTTGGTTTCTCCAGGCCATAGAAATCTCTCTCTCACTTAACTCTATACCCTTCACATACCCTTTGGCAAACTAAGATGTCATATAAGTTTTTCAACAGTTTTTTTTTGTTGCTACCCTACTGGTAGAAAGATGGCAGCCTGAAACCTTCTAAAAACTGTAGACATCTTGGTGACCTTCCTCACCCACTTCCTTCCAATCATGGTCACCTTTTGAAAGTGGTCTTGATTTATCTTATTTTATGATTAAGGGGTAGTAAAGCGATCTTCTGTGAAAAAAAAAGAAAAATAAAGCATACTCACCTGCCTAAATAGACCCCTGGCTCAGCGCAGGAGCACTGGACCCTGCGATCCAACCCCAGAAGCAGCAGTGGTCATGTGCCATTCATTGTGCACTTAACTGCTCAGTCAATCACAGGCTTCAGTTCAGTGTTTCTCGCTCCATCATATGCTGCCTGAGATAGTAGACCTAACAGATTCCACAGCTTGAAGCCAGGGGCATAAGTACTGCCGAATAAGCCATAGTGGCTGCTATGGGACCCATGTCTCAGGAGGGCCCAAACTGCCAGCTCCAAACTGGTAGCCTATATCCTCTTGCCCCTGCTATTTATGGCATAACAGCATTTTTAGGGCTCTTTCCCACGAGCTTATATCAACCGGCCGTTTTCACGGCCAGCTTATATACGCTGTGATCTGATGCATTGGATTCCAATACATTAGATCACATAGTAACATAGTAACATAGTATGTAAGGCCGAATGAAGACATTGTCCATCTAGTCCAGCCTGTCTATCCTACTGTGTTGATCCAGAGGAAGGCAAAAAACCCCAAGGCCAGAAGTCAATTGGCTCTTTTGGGGAAAAAATTCCTTCCCGACTCCCTAATGGCAATCAGACTGTTCCCTGGATCAACCCCTAATAGTTCCTACCTGCCTATATACCAGGATTGACACTTAAACTAAAATTTATATCCTGTAATATCCTTCTCCAGAAAGACATCAAGTCCCCTTTTAAACTTCTCTATGGATTTTGCCATCACCACTTCCTCCGGTAGAGAGTTCCACAGTCTAACTGCTCTTACAGTAAAGAACCCCTTTCTGTGTTGGTGATGAAACCTACTTTCCTCTAATCGTAGCGGATGTCCTCTTGTTACCGTCGTGGTCCTGGGTGTAAACAGATCGCGGGAGAGATCCATGTGTTGTCCCCTCATGTACTTATACATGGTTATTTGGTCGCCTCTTAACCTTCTTTTTTCTAGAGTAAATAGTCCCAATTTGGACAGCCTCTCTGGGTATTCCAGTCCCGTCATTCCATGTATTAGTTTAGTCGCTCTTCTTTGAACCCCCTCAAGCACTGTGACATCTTTCCTGAGCACCGGTGTCCAGAATTGTACGCAGTATTCCATGTGAGGTCTGACAAGTGCCTTATATAATGGAAGGATAATGTTCTCGTCCTTCACCCCTATACCTCTTTTAATGCACCCCAAGACTTTATTTGCCTTTGCAGCGGCTGACTTGCATTGGTTACTCCAGTTTAGTCTATTATCCACTAGTACCCCCAGATCCTTTTCCATATCACTTTTCCCTAGTGGTACCCCATTAAGTGAATATTGGTGACATCCGTTCCTCCTGCCCATGTGCATAGTCTTACATTTTTCAACATTGAACTTCATTTGCCATTTTTCTGCCCAAGCCCCCAGCTTATCCAGGTCCGTTTGTAGCCACACATTGTCCTCCGTTGCATTAATTATATTGTATAATTTTGTGTCATCTGCAAATATTGATATTTTGCTGTGCAGCCCCTCTATCAGGTCATTGATAAATATGTTGAACAGAGTGGGGCCTAATACTGAACCCTGTGGCACCCCGCTAGCGACTGTGGTCCAATCAGAGTACGAACCATTTATTACCACCCTCTGCTTTCTATCGTTGAGCCAATTTTTTACCCACTTACACACGTTTTCGCCCAGTCCGAGCTGCCTCATTTTGTATATTAGCCTATTATGAGGCACGGTGTCAAAGGCTTTAGAGAAGTCCAGATATACAAGATCAATAGATTCTCCCTGGTCCAGCTTAGAGCTTACTTCATCGTAGAAACTGATCAGATTTGTCTGACATGAGCGACCCTTCATGAATCCATGTTGGTGAGGAGTTATTCCCTTAATCTCCTTGAGGTACTCATCGATTGCGTCTCTCAGAATCCCCTCGAAAATTTTTCCCGTTACTGAAGTGAGACTTACTGGCCTGTAGTTACCAGGCTCACTTTTGCTCCCTTTTTTGTAAATTGGGACCACGTTGGCAATGCGCCAGTCCAATGGTACTACTCCGGTCTTAATAGTGTCTAGAAATATTAGGTATAGCGGCCTAGCTATCTCGTCACTTAGTTCCTTTAGTATCCTTGGGTGTAATCCATCTGGGCCCGGTGATTTATCAATTTTAGTTTTCTTTAGACGCTTCCGCACCTCCTCCTGCGTTAGGTATGAGATATTTTGTGAGGGGTTCGTTTTATTCCCCTGCATCTCGTATGGCATTTCCTTTTCTTTGGTGAACACACTTGAGAAGAAACTGTTTAGTAGATTTGCTTTCCCTTCGTCATCATCAATGATTTCTCCTGCATTGTTTTTTAAAGGGCCAGCGCTCTCCCTGCAAATCCTTTTGCTGTTTATGTAGTTGAAAAATAGCTTCGGGTTGTTTCTGCTCTCTTTTGCGATCCGTCTTTCTGCTTCCTCCTTGGCAGTTTTGATCGTATCTTTGCATATTTTGTTTTTTTCCCTGTATGATTTTAGCGCTTCTTCGCTGCCTTGTTGCTTTAGTAGTTTGAACGCTTTCTTCTTTTCGTTTATTGCCCCTCGTACCGTCTTGTCGAGCCACATTGGTTTCCTTTTAGTTGAGTTTCTTTTATTTTTAAAGGGAATGAACTGCTCACATGAGGCGATTAGGATCCTTTTGAACTTTTCCCATTTTTCCTCCGTACTGATATTTTTGAGGATGTTGTCCCAATTAATGTTACCGATAGTAGTTCTAAGCTCATCAAATTTTGCTTTACTAAAGTTTAGTTTCTTTGTCACTCCCTGATAAGGCTTCCTATTGATTGACAGCTGGAAGTTGATTATATTGTGGTCGCTGTTCCCCAAGTGCCCCTCAACCTGCACCCCCTTTATACGTTCCGGTTTGTTAGTTAGCACTAGGTCCAGAATGGCTCTCCCTCTTGTTGGTTCCTGCACAAGTTGGTTCAGGTAATTGTCTTTAATTACTCTCAAGAACTTATCACCCCTGTGAGATTTGCAGGTTTCGTATCTGGGTAATTAAAGTCCCCCATGATAATTACTTCGTTTCGTTTTGACACCTCTTCTATCTGCCTTAGTAGTAAGTCTTCATGGCTGTATTTCTCAGATGTAAAAACATCTGGCCAGGCCAATATAGCGCCAGGCGTTTTTACGTCAGGCCCAAAAGATAGTCCTGAAACTATCTTTTGGGCAGGAATATGTCAGCCGCTGCATAGGCTGTTAAATTCCCCCCCCCCCCCCCCTTTGCTCTCCTCCCCCCATGCAGGCTCACCTCTGCTTTTCTCCCCGCTGGCTCTTTGCAATAGGGGTTGGGACGGCCGTCCCGCCTCCTCCCATTGTTGGCTGCGGACAAGGGCCGGGACGTGGGCAGAGCTAAGCTCCCGCCCCTTGTCCATGGCCATTAATGGGAGAAAGCGGGACGGTACAGCGCTTAGCTCTGCCTCCATCCCCTCCCATTGCAAAGAACAAGCGGGGAGGAGAGCAGAAGTGAGCCTGCGATGGGGAGGAAGTTTGGGCGTATATGCGTCGGGACCCATGCTGTCTGAACGGGTGGACAAATGTTTGATTTGTGTGCCCGTTCACCAATTTTATCTCTCCTGACTTAGCGTATATGGGCCAGTCGTGAAAACGGCCGGCCGATATATGCTCGTGGGAAAGAGCCCTTATTCTATACAAATTAAAAAAGGACAGTATATTCACCTCTGACCCCAAAAGCTCCACTGTCCTTGAAGTTCTGTTCTCCTCTCGCCTCCTGGCACCCACTCATGTAACGGCACATGACCGCTACAGCCAATCCCTGGCTTTATTTGTATGAATGGGAAGATTCTATGGAGGTGTGGAAAATGTAGGAAAAATGATGAAGAAAAGTAAGAACCAAAGTGGTCTGTAAATCACTTTCTACAGAGACAAGATGAGACCAGGAGAAGTTGCCATAGCAGTCTGGGCCAGATGGAAAAGACGGGAAGAATGAATGACTCCAGTCAGAGAGGATTTCACTTGTAATCACTGTTAGGGCTCACACCCACTTGCGTTTTTTTTTTTTTTTAACGTTTGCAATATCGCTGTATTTTTTGATGCGATTGTCACTGCGACTATCTAATGTTAAAAATGCATCACAAGTTTGTGCTTTGCAACTTTTGTGCGATGTGTTTTTAACATTAGAAAGTCCCATTGACAATCGCGTTAAAAAACGCAGCGATATTGCAGGTGGGTGTGAGCCCTTAGTGTAATCACTTATATAGTTTGCAGGGTGCATGCGTAGAGCTGGAACAGTATCTACCACGATATGGTCAATGTTCATGCTTAAGAGGGGCCCCATTCAAAATGTTATGGGGCTCAATCTTTTATTATTACTCCCTCGCTAAAAATTATGGACATTGATCTTTGTTCTTAGTGGTTGCAGGGGCTTAAGAGTCATTCAGTTGTATGTAAATGTGTAAAAGCTCCATCCATTTGAGCCCTTTCATGGGATGATCCTGCAAAAAACTGGATGGTTGGGATGTACTTTATGATATCCATATATATAAAGGCGAAAGGCCTCACTGACTAACTTAAAAAGTAAGTGCACCCCTATGTCATGTACCTAATCTAATTCTCTAACTTTCCGGTGTTGTGCAAACATGAAATTTGGCACGACTATTCTTTAGGTCCTAGATAGGAAAAGTAAAGGGGTCACAAATCGATTATTCAATGTTAAGTGCAAAAGTAAGTGTGCCCCTGTGTAATGTACTAAATCTAATTCTCAAACTTCCCGGTGTCATACAAGTATGAAATTTGGCACAAGCATTCTTTACGTACTAAATAGGAAAAGTAAAGCAGTCACAACTTGAAAATTCAATGCTAATTGCAAAAGTATTGGTACCCCAATGTAATATACCTAATCTAATTCTCTAACTTCCTGGTGTTGTACAAACTTGAAATTTTGCACAAACATTCTTAAGGTCCTAAATACGAAAAGTAAAGGGGTCACAACTTGAAAATTCAATGCTAATTGCAAAAGTATTGGTACCCCTATGTAATTTACCTAATCTAATTCTCTAACTTCACAGTGTTGTACAAACTTAAAGTTTGGCACAACCATTGTTTAGGTCATAAATACAAAAAGTAAATTTAATTATTCAATGTTAAGAGCAAAAGTAAGTGACTTCGTATGTAATGAAAAAAAACAAAAAACATCTGTACTGCACAAATGTGAAATTTGGGACGCGCATTCTTTAGGTAATAAATAGGAAAAATAAAGGGCACGCAACTTGATTATTCAATTCTAAGTGTGAAAGTAAGTGACCCTCTATGTAATGTAACTGATAACACATATCTGAACCACACAAACATGGAATTTTCCCCGACCATTCTTTACATCCTAATAGGAAAGGTAAAGAGGTTGCAACTTCAATATTCAATACATGACATAGTTATTTTCTCAGAAACCAAAAAGCCTAGAGAAATGATTTGTATACTGAGAAGAATCTACCTCACCTCTGTGTGTATATACTGAAGAGAATCTAATGCTCCTCTGTGTGCATATACTGAGGAGAATCAACCTCACCTTTATGTGTATATACTAAGGAGAATATACTGAAAGCCTGTAAGGTATATAAGGAAGCAGCCATGGACTGCAGGGATGGAGCATGCCTTCAAGGCTAAGGAGGAGCTGCAACCTCCAGTCTGGGGTTAAATTTGAGTAAAAAGGGGTGTTACCTTTAAGGGTAAAATTAAGGAGAGTGGGAGGGGTGGTACATTCTGCAGAGGGACATCGGTGCATGCTAACGCTCCTCTATGTGTATACATATTTTATTCCTCAGTTCCTCTGAAGTAACCACGACTTCATAAAATTTTCTGTGCGAACAACAGGTAAACACCTGCACCAAATTAACTCAGGCGAAGCCGGGTGTATCAGCTAGTGTATATATAAACATAACTACATATAAACAGAAAGATATTTGAGGCATAGCACATGGTATTTCTGCTTAGGCCGTTGCACAAGGCTGCATGGTGGTATCAAGTGTACAACTTTAAAAATTACAGACTAAAGAAAAACTCTGAGTAAGAGCATTATTCATCTAGAGCTGCAGTATGTATAGAAAGAGTTAATATCCAGTGAGCGCAAATATATGTCACCACTTAATGCTTCTAACATTTGTTTGTGGGCCCTGATCTGTATTCTGTATTAAAATATGTGCACTAGCAGTCAAGGACGCTAGTGACATCATTGTGATGTTGCTATATGATTAATGTGCATGTTCCATTGAATAGATGACTAGCGTGTTTGTCAGCGCTCCAATGTGTTGACTTTCTAGTGCTTTGTATGTATGTGCGTGTGTGTATATGTGTATGTATATATATATACTGTATATATATATATATATATATATATATATATATATATATATATATATATACACAGTATATATAGTGACAAGTTGGGGTCCGCTTGCCATGGGATTGCCCACCTTTGATACCGGAATGGCCACCAGCCGTGCAGAAATGCTCCAGAGACGTGCTCTTTAAACCTGGCCCCTGCCAGTCTTTATTCACAGCACATCAAACAACGTAAAGAATCCATATAACATTCTTCAGTAGAACATAAAGTCCATATACGCACCCCACCTGGGTGTTGAGGTTAGAGTTGGCATCCCTCCCACTTTTCCTGGTCTGCACTAGACCCTGAGGCTAGCAGCTCTTCCAGCTCTACTGAGCTGTCTCACTGGCTCTCTCAGCCAATGTCTTCCCTGCTTTTGCTAGCAACTGCCTCTTTTGTAGTAAATTCTTGCTACACCCAGGATGTTAACCCTCTCTTTCCCTCTTGCAATATCAGACTGACAATGCCCTGCTACAATAATATATATATATATATAATTTTTTTTTCCCCCCCATTGGTTATGCATATCCAAAAGACTGGATATTCTGTTATATATTTCAGTTCCATCATAAACTATGTATTCTGGTCGCATCCCACCCCTCCAAAAAACCATTTTTCAATGCAATTTTGAATGGTGCTCACAAAGAGGTTCCGTTGTGCAATATTTTTTTAGACTAAAAGATGAACTTTTAAGCTAGAAAAAATTCCGTTAAAACATCTGTTCATTTTTTGGTCTGATTTCAGGAGGGTCTGGCAGCGCCAGACCTCTCTAATCACTTCCATAAAGATCAGGAACAGAACCTTTGCACTGTAACTGATCATTATGACCACCATTGACCCCGGTCTGGCCACCACAGATTATCAGAGACTGCAACTGCTGACCCTTCTCCCAATGTCTGTACTGCATTCAGGATTAAGATAATCAGCCCTGAATTTCTGTGGGATGGAAATCGGTGGATAAAGGGCCCCACCATTCCTAGGAATGCCAAAAGGAGTTGTGTTTGGGAGTGTGGTTAGGGGCGTAGCTTATCAATCTATGTTTTTACTTCTGTTATTCTAGTGGCCACAGCTAGTAATTGTGCCTATCTCAGTGATCCCAATAGAAGTCCCAATAGCAATATTGGCCCCAAAAGTAATAGTGCACCCAGTAGTAATAATGGCCGCAGTTGTAATAACAAGACCCCCGCAAAGATAGCAAAATTGCATTTTTCTCATTTTACTCCACTCAGAAATTTTTAGTAATAATGGTTCCAATAGTAATAATGGTCCCAGTAGTAATAACGCCCTCAGTAGTAATAATGCCCCCAGTTGTGGCCCTAATAGTAATCGTGCACCCAGTAGTAATAATAACCCCAATTGTAAAAAGACGACCTCTGCAAAGATGGCAAAATTGCATTTTTTTCCCATTTTACTCCAGTACATTATGTGGCACATAGAGATGAGCGAACGTACTCATCCGAGCTTGATGCTCGTTCGAGTATTAGCGTGTTCGAGATGCTCGTTACTCGAGACGAGTACCACCCGATGTTCGAGTTACTTTCACTTTCATCTCTGAGACATTAGCGTGCTTTTCTGGCCAATAGAAAGACAGGGAAGGCATTACAACTTCCTCCTGTGACGTTCCAGCCCTATACCACCCCCCTGCAGTGAGTGGCTGGGGAGATCAGGTGTCACCCGAGTATTTAAATCTGCCCCTCCCGCGGCTCGCCACAGATGCATTCTGACAGAGATCAGGGACAGTGCTGCTGATGCTGGTGTTGCTATAGGGAGAGCGTTAGGAGTTATTTTAGGCTTGAAAAACCCCAACGGTCCTTCTTAGGGCCACATCTAACCGTGTGCAGTACTGTTAAGGCTGCTGTGAGCAATGTTGCAATTTTTTTTTTTTGTATATCGGTCGTGCAGAGCATTGCGTCCTCAGTCTGCAGTCCTTGTACATAGTATAGGGCCAGTACTGGTGAGGCAGGGAAAGAGATATACTGTCTATATAGGCAGTGGGCTTTTTCAAACAAATTTGGGAAAAATACTATCTTTGGGCTGCCTGTGATCGTCTTGAGTGTACTGCGTCTCTGCTGGGGGGTAGTAGTCCTAATTATTACGCAGCTAAGTGTTACAGCAGGCTTGCGCAAAATTCTTTCCTGGCTCTGCGTTGCCCGTTACATCACCGCCGTCATCCCGTCCAGAGGGAAACAGTATACATATATACGCTGCCTACAGTATCTGTCTGCTGTCTCAGCTCAGCCTTTAAAAAAATAGAAGCAAAATACTTAAGGCCTACTAGTGGCCTTTGGACACTTGACTGCTTCTGCGCTGTGAATTCCACTAGCTCAGTCATACGCACCTACGTCTCACTACAGGCTTGCGCAAACTTCTTTCCTGGCTCTGCTGTGCGTTCCGTAAGCGAAGTCAGCCTCCAACCACAGTCCAATAAGCGGCACATTTAATTACAGCGTTCTGTTTCTGCACTACTGGTAATACACCATGCTGAGGGGTAGGGGTAGGCTTAGAGCACGTGGACGCGGGCGAGGACACGGAGGCCCAAGTCAGGGTGTGGGCGCAGGCCGAGCTCCTGGTCCAGGTGTATCGCAGCCGACTGCTGCGGGATTAGGAGAGAGGCACGTTTCTGGCGTCCCCAGATTAATCTCACAATTAATGGGTCCACAAGGTAGACCTTTATTAGAAAATGAGCAGTGTGAGCAGGTCCTGTCGTGGATGGCAGAAAGTGCATCCAGCAATCTATCGACCACCCAGAGTTCTACGCCGTCCACTGCTGCAACTCTGAATCCTCTGGCTGCTGCTCCTCCTTCCCCCCAGCCTCCTCACTCCATTACAATGACACATTCTGAGGAGCAGGCAGACTCCCAGGAATTGTTCTCGGGCCCCTGCCCAGAATGGGCAGCAATGGTTCCTCTCCCACCGGAGGAGTTTGTCGTGACCGATGCCCAACCTTTGGAAAGTTCCCGGGGTCCGGGGGAAGAGGCTGGGGATTTATGGCAACTGTCTCAAGAGCTTTCAGTGGGTGAGGAGGACGACGACGATGAGACACAGTTGTCTATCACTCAGGTAGTAGTAATTGCAGGAAGTCCGAGGGAGGAGCGCACAGAGGATTCGGAGGAAGAGCAGCAGGACGATGAGGTGACTGACCCCACCTGGTTTGCTAAGCCTACTGAGGACAGGTCTTCAGAGGGGGAGGCAAGTGCAGCAGCAGGGCAGGTTGGAAGAGGCAGTGCGGTGGCCAGGGGTAGAGGCAGGGCCAGACCGAATAATCCACCAACTGTTTCCCAAAGCGCCCCCTCGCGCCATGCCACCCTGCAGAGGCCGAGGTGCTCAAAGGTCTGGCAGTTTTTCACTGAGAGTGCAGACGACCGACGAACTGTGGTGTGCAAGGTTTGTCGCGCCAAGATCAGCCGTGGAGCCACCACCACCAGCATGCGCAGGCATATGATGGCTAAGCACCCCACAAGGTGGGACGAAGCCCGTTCACCGCCTTCGGTTTGCACCACTGCCTCTCCCCCTGTGCCCCAACCTGCCACTGAGATCCAACCCCCCTCTCAGGACACAGGCACGACCGTCTCCCGGCCTGCACCCACACCCTCACCTCCGCTGTCCTCGGCCCTATCCACCAATGTCTCTCAGAGCACTGTCCAGCCGTCGCTAGCGCAAGTGTTTGAGCGCAAGCGCAAGTATGCAGCCACGCACCCGCACGCTCAAGCGTTAAACGTGCACATAGCGAAATTGATCAGCCTGGAGATGCTGCCGTATAGGCTTGTGGAAACGGAGGCTTTCAAAAACATGATGGCGGCGGCGGCCCCGCGCTACTCGGTTCCCAGTCGCCACTACTTTTCCCGATGTGCCGTCCCAGCCCTGCACGACCACGCCTCCCGCAACATTGTACGCGCCCTCACCAACGCGGTTACTGCCAAGGTCCACTTAACAACGGACACGTGGACAAGCACAGGCGGGCAGGGCCACTATATCTCCCTGATGGCAGATTGGGTGAATTTAGTGGAGGCTGGGACCGAGTCAGAGCCTGGGACAACTCACGTCCTACCCACCCCCAGAATTGCGGGCCCCAGCTCGGTGCTGGTATCTGCGGCGGTGTATGCTTCCTCCACTAAACCACCCTCCTCCTCCTCCTCCTACGCAACCTCTGTCTTGCAATCAAGATGTGTCAGCAGCAGCACAACGTCGCCAGCAGTCGGTGTCGCGTGGCGTGACAGCACAGCGGTGGCCAAGCGTCAGCAGGCCGTGCTGAAACTACTCAGCTTAGGAGAGAAGAGGCACACGGCCCACGAACTGCTGCAGGGTCTGACAGAGCAGACCGCTGGCTTTCGCCGCTGAGCCTCCAACCGGGCATGGTCGTGTGTGACAATGGCCGTAACCTGGTGGCGGCTCTGCAGCTCGGCAGCCTCACGCACGTGCCATGCCTGGCCCACGTCTTTAATTTGGTGACTCAGCGCTTTCTGAAAAGCTACCCACGCTTGTCAGACCTGCTCGGAAAGGTGCGCCGGCTCAGCGCACATTTCCGCAAGTCCAACACGGACGCTGCCACTCTGCGCACCCTGCAACATCGGTTTAATCTGCCAGTGCACCGACTGCTGTGCGACGTGCCCACGCGGTGGAACTCTACGCTCCACATGTTGGCCAGGCTCTATGAGCAGCGTAGAGCTATAGTGGAATACCAACTCCAACATGGGCGGCGTAGTGGGAGTCAGCCTCCTCAATTCTTTACAGAAGAGTGGGCCTGGTTGGCAGACATCTGCCAGGTCCTTGGAAACTTTGAGGAGTCTACCCAGATGGTGAGCGGCGATGCTGCAATCATTAGCGTCACCATTCCTCTGCTATGCCTCTTGAGAAGTTCCCTTCAAAGCATAAAGGCAGACGCTTTGCGCTCGGAAACGGAGGCGGGGGAAGACAGTATGTCGCTTGATAGTCAGAGCACCCTCATGTCTATATCTCAGCGTGTTGAGGAGGAGGAGGAGGAGGGGGAGGAGCATGAGGGGGAAGAGACAGCTTGGCCCACTGCTGAGGGTACCCATGCTGCTTGCCTGTCATCCTTTCAGCGTGTATGGCCTGAGGAGGAGGAGGAGGATCCTGAAAGTGATCTTCCGAGTGAGGACAGCCATGTGTTGCGTACAGGTACCCTGGCACACATGGCTGACTTCATGTTAGGATGCCTTTCTCGTGACCCTTGCGTTACACGCATTCTGGCCACTACGGATTACTGGGTGTACACACTGCTCGACCCACGGTATAAGGAGAACCTTTCCACTCTCATACCAGAAGAGGAAAGGGGTTCGAGAGTGATGCTATACCACAGGACCCTGGCGGACAAACTGATGGTAAAATTCCCATCCGACAGCGCTAGTGGCAGAAGGCGCAGTTCCGAGGGCCAGGTAGCAGGGGAGGCACGGAGATCAGGCAGCATGTACAGCACAGGCAGGAGAACACTGTCCAAGGCCTTTGATAGCTTTATGGCTCCCCAGCAAGACTGTGTCACCGCTCCCCAGTCAAGGCTAAGTCGGCGGGAGCACTGTAAAAGGATGGTGAGGGAGTACGTAGCCGATCGCACGACCGTCCTCCGTGACGCCTCTGCCCCCTACAACTACTGGGTGTCGAAGCTGGACACGTGGCCTGAACTCGCGCTGTATGCCCTGGAGGTGCTTGCTTGTCCTGCGGCTAGCGTCTTGTCAGAGAGGGTGTTTAGTGCGGCTGGGGGAATCATCACGGATAAGCGTACCCGCCTGTAAACCGACAGTGCCGACAGGCTTACAATCATAAAGATGAACAAAGCCTGGATTTCCCCAGACTTCTCTTCTCCACCAGCGGACAGCAGCGATACATAGGCTGCACCCTAAACAATACATAGGCTGCACCCGCGGATGGAAGCATCGTTCTCTATCACCATCAAAAACGGGGACCTTTTAGCTTCATCAATCTGTTCATTATATTCATCCTCCTCCTCCTGCTCCTCCTCCTGAAACCTGACATAATCACGCCGAACGGGCAATTTTTCTTAGGCCCACAAGGCTCAGTCATATAACTTTTGTAAACAATGTTTATACGTTTCAATTCTCAATTCAATAAAGCGTTGAAACTTTTCACCTGAATCAATTTTTATTTGAACTGGGCTGCCTCCAGGCCTAGTTACAAATTAAGCCACATTAACCAAAGCGATTAATGGGATTCACCCGCCCTCTTGGTTGGGCATGGGCAATTTTTCTGAAGTACATTTGTACTATTGGTACACCAATTTTTTGGGCCCTCGCCTACAGTTTAATCCTACTAATTTTTAGCCCACCTGCATTAAAGCTGACGTTACCTCAGCTGTGCTGGGCACTGCAATGGGATATATTTATGTACCGCCGGTGGGTTCCAGGGAGCCACCCATGCTGTGGGTCCACAGGGACTTCACATTAGGGATTTGTACCTGCCAGTGTCTATGTATTAAAAACCCCGGTCAGACTGGGGCATGCAGTGTGGGCCGAAGCCCACCGGCATTAAACCTGACGTTACCTCAGCTGTGATGGGCAATGCAATGGGATATATTTATGTACCGACGGTGGCTTCCAGGGAGCCACCCATGCTGTCGGTCCACACGGAGTTGTAACTCCATGTGTCCACTTCTAAAGAACCCCAGTCTGACTGGGGCATGCAGTGTGGGCCGAAGCCCACCTGCATTAAACCTGACGTTACCTCAGCTGTGATGGACAATGCAATGGGATATATTTATGTACCGCTGGTGGCTTCCTGGAACCCACCTATGCTGTCGGTCCACACGGAGTTGTAACTCCATGTGTCCACTTCTAAAGAACCCCAGTCAGACTGGGGCATGCAGTGTGGGCTGAAGCCCACCTGCATTAAACCTGACGTTACCTCAGCTGTGATGGGCAATGCAATGGGATATATTTATGTACCGCCGGTGGCTTCCAGGGAGCCACCCATGCTGTCGGTCCACACGGAGTTGTAACTCCATGTGTCCAATTCTAAAGAACCCCAGTCTGACTGGGGCATGCAGTGTGGGCCGAAGCCCACCTGCATTAAACCTGACGTTACCTCAGCTGTGATGGGAAATGCAATGGGATATATTTATGTACCGCCGGTGCCTTCCTGGGACCCACCTATGCTGTCGGTCCACAGGGAGTTGTAACTCCATGTGTCCACTTCTAAAGAACCCCAGTCAGACTGGGGCATGCAGTGTGGGCCGAAGCCCACCTGCATTAAACCTGACGTTACCTCAGCTGAGATGGGCAATGCAATGGGATATATTTATGTACCGCCGGTGGCTTCCAGGGAGCCACCCATGCTGTCGGTCCACACGGAGTTGTAACTCCATGTGTCCAATTCTAAAGAACCCCAGTCTGACTGGGGCATGCAGTGTGGGCCGAAGCCCACCTGCATTAAACCTGACGTTACCTCAGCTGTGATGGGCAATGCAATGGGATATATTTATGTATCGCCGGTGGCTTCCTGGGACCCACCCATGCTGTCGGTCCACACGGAGTTGTAACTGCATGTGTCCACTTCTAAAGAACCCCAGTCAGACTGGGGCATGCAGTGTGGGCCGAAGCCCACCTGCATTAAACATGACATTGCCTCAGCTGTGATGGGCAATGCAATGGGATATATTTATGTACCGCCGGTGGCTTCCAGGGAGCCACCCATGCTGTCGGTCCACACGGAGTTGTTACTCCATGTGTCCACTTCTAAAGAACCCCAGTCTGACTGGGGCATGCAGTGTGGGCCAAAGCCCACCTGCATTAAACCTGACGTTACCTCAGCTGTGATGGGCAATGCAATGGGATATATTTATGTACCGCCGGTGGCTTTCTGGGACCCACCTATGCTGTCGGTCCACACGGAGTTGTAACTCCATGTGTCCACTTCTAAAGAACCCCAGTCAGACTGGGGCATGCAGTGTGGGCTGAAGCCCACCTGCATTAAACCTGACATTACCTCAGCTGTGATGGGCAATGCAATGGGATATATTTATGTATCGCCGGTGGCTTCCTGGGACCCACCCATGCTGTCGGTCCACATGGAGTTGTAACTCCATGTGTCCACTTCTAAAGAGCCCCAGTCTGACTGGGACATGCAGTGTGGGCTGAAGACCACCTGCATTTAATCGCACGTTACCTCAGCTGTGATGGGCACTGCAATGGGATACATTTATGTACAGCCGGTGGGTTCCAGGGAGCCACCCATGCTGTGGGTGCACACGGAATTCCCATTGCGGAGTTGTACCTGCCTGTGACTATTTATAAAAAACCCCGGTCTGACTGGGGCATGCAGACACCTTGACAGAATGAATAGTGTGTGGCACATGGGTTCCCCATTGCTATACCCACGTGTGCAGCTCCTGATGGAGGTGGCACAGGATTGGATTTCTCATTGCTTCTGTACAGCATTATGGGCTATCGCCCCACCCCTTTTAAAGAGGGTCGCTGTCTGGCCGTGCCAACCCTCTGCAGTGTGTGCCTGCAGTTCCTCCTCATGGCAGACGCACTTATAAATAGACATGAGGGTGGTGTGGCTATGAGGCCAGCGTGTGGCATGAGGGCAGCTGAAGGCTGCGCAGGGACACTTTGGTGTGCGCTGTGGACACTGGGTCGTGCGGGGGGGGAAGGGGGTTGGGCAGCATGTAACCCAGGAGAAGTGGCCGCGGAGTGTCATGCAGGCAGTGATTGTGCTTTGTTGGAGGTACTGTGGTGCTTAGCTAAGGTATGCCTTGCTAATGAGGGTTTTTCAGAAGTAAAAATTGTTGGGAGGGGGGGGCACTCTTGCCGCTATTGTGGCTTAATAGTGGGACCTGGGAACTTGAGATGCAGCCCAACATGTAGCCCCTCGCCTGCCCTATCCGTTGCTGTGTCGTTCCCATCACTTTCTTGAATTGCCCAGATTTTCACAAATGAAAACCTTAGCGAGCATCGGCGATATACAAAAATGCTCGAGTCACCCATTGACTTCAATGGGGTTTGTTACTCGAAACGAACCCTCGAGCATCGCGAAAAGTTCGTCTCGAGTAACGAGCACCCGAGCATTTTGGTGCTCGCTCATCCCTAGTGGCACATTGAATACAACTTGTCCTACAACAAAAAAGCCCTCAGACAGCTATGTTGACTGAAAAATAGAAGTTATAATTAGGAAATGCAGGGTAGAAACCAGGTATAAAAAAGAAAAAGGCCCTCAACCTTAACTATTTCCAATCAAATGTCTGACGTCTGATGACATTATGATTTAAGGCTGTACAGCTCCGACGTTGGAAGACGTCCGTCGGGGTTCTCTTACTGTATATTGCCAGCCTCTCTGCTGTCGGAGTCTATCCCACGTGTCACCTCATGCAGTACTGGCTTTAGCCAGCAGATAGCGCAGTTGTGTAATGGCAGTAAAAGAGTAAGCCCCTTAGGAAAACCAGGATACAAATTAGATTGGAAAGGGTTAAGGGGTTAGAGGACTTTTAGTATTAAAACAACAGAATCCTCTAGCCACTTCCCACTCTAGCCACGCCCCTAGCCCTCAGGAACAGCTGCTAGCCCCACCCCCTATCTCTCCAAATATGGGGAGATATGTAAGAGATCTTCTGTAGCTCGGCTCCCCTCTCTCTGCTTGCTATGGAGGATTCCAAGGCTGTTACGCATTCTACTTCCATTGATTTCAATGGGGCCCTGATCCCATTGAAAACAATGGGTGATATTGCAGATTTTTTTAATCGCAGCGAGGCTTGAGTGAACACATCGCAAATAAGAATGAAACCATTGAAAGTCATTGGTTTCATAATCATGCATGTTCACTCACTCTCGCATCATCAGAAAACCTATTGCCAGTGGGTAAGAGTCCTGAAAGGGGTTAAAGGAATTCGATCTCATTTATCAAAAGGGATTGAGAGAAAAACTGTCCTTGTTGTCCCTAGCAACAAATCACAGAGCAGCTTTTATTTTACCAGAGCAGTTTGAGAAATGAAAGCTAAGATCTGATTGGTTGCTATGGCTACGGGCAACAAGGACAGTCTTACTGTCAGACAATGGTGATAAATGAGACCCAGTAATATGTACGATCAATAATTTCCCTAGTATATACTGGAATGTACAAAAAAGAGGATTTTTTTTTAATGATAAAATGCAAAGGCCCTAATTGCACTTTTATATGTAAATGAATCACAGATTTTTTTTTTTGGTCATTCCGTCTTTGAATGCATCTCCATTGTCTCTACACCTGCTCCCGTGGTGAATCCCTTCATAAAAGCTGCTTGACATCGTGCTCAGGATAGCAGCGGCATGAAATGGACTTATGTAAATTTTCCAGTCAAGAGCCCATTGGGTCTTCGAAAGTCACGACTATGCAGTTTTTACAAGCATAACCAGCGGAGGGATTATTCATAAACACTGTATAAACAGCAAGAAATATCTGTCCTGACTAGAAATGCATTTAAAAAAACATAATGTTCGCCATGACTTGTTTATGGAACATAGGAAATACAGTTAATTCAGAAGGATTCCGGAAACACAATATAAAAGCGATCGTCTGCGTTTCAAATACTTCTTTTTGGAAAAAGAGTCCTGCAAAAATGAGCTTATTTTAAGATCTAGCACAGCTGAATGCCTCAACTATCTGCTGTGACCTTTGTTGGTTCCTTGCAGCGACTCTACAGTGGAAATTGACTACTACACTGTTTCCCTGAAAATAAGACATACCCTGAAAATAAGACATAGCAGGATTTTCCAGAATTTTTGAGGATGCAAAATTATTTTTCAGGCTTTTTTAGGATGCTTGAAATATAAGCCCTACTCCAAAATTAAGCCCTGCTAACAGTTAATTAAAAAAAGTCAATTTAAATAGTGTCCAGGCAGCTATACATGTAAAAAAGTTAAACCTTTTTGAACAAAAATTAATATGACACTGTCTTATTTTCGGGGAAACACGGTATATTGCTCCCACTGAAATCAATGTTCTCAGGGTCCTCCAGAGACAGAGACCATGTTTACAGCTACCTTCTAGTATTAACAAATGATGGAGGACCCAAATTAGGGACTCCTGCTTTAAAGGGGCTTTTCAAGTGCCAATAAAATCTCTAAATGTACTTAAGGAATTAAAGACTTCTGCACAGCTGATGCCGCTTTTACTCTACATTCTTTTTTTTATATTTTTCATTCCATTATTCACTGAGTATTTATTTACATGCAATCTACTTCATCTGTGGGTGTAATCTCTAGTGTGCCTGTAAAAGGAGGAAGTAGTCACAGCCCTGACTCACATGACTGCACCTTCGGAGCATGCACCCTGTCATTTGGCGCCAGGTGCCAATGAGTGCCTTCTTCCTGTTACTACAGTATGTCCCTGAGATGTCGTCTCTCGGAAATTCTTCAATGGTCTCAGTGTTATCCCTAACTGGCCAATCAGTCACAATGGAAGTGTATTTATTTCTGGTCCACCTCTACATGGGCGCCAGTTATTTTTCATAGCTGTCATCCCCATAAATGCTGTTGTCAATTCTGACAGTGGCATTTAAATCCCACAATTGCTTTTACGGGGTCCCAAGTGGCCCCCGAGCAATGAGATCGAGGGGTGCTATTCAGTTGCCATGGCAACCTGGGCCTTCTGAAGGTCCCTAGCACTGCCATGGCTGATTGCCTATCAAGCAATGCATGTGCCATGGCTTGATAGAATGCCTGTCAGATTGTGGTATAATGCAATACTATAGTATTGCATTATACTGTATGAACGATCAAACAATCGCTAGTTCATGTCCCATATGGGGACTAAAAGAAAATGTAAAAAAAGTCTTATTAAAATTTTTAAAAAAGTAGCAAAAGTAAAAAAAAAACGTTTAATACATATTTTTAATACAAAAGAAAACATATTTGGTATCGCTACGTTTTTAGAAGTCTGAGCTATCAAAGTAGCACATTATTTATCCTGCATGGTGAACGTCATCAGAAAAAAAAATTCTGGTCTCCCCAACTCCAAGAAAAAAATTAATAAAAGGCAATGAAAAAGTTGCATGTACTCCAAAATGATACCAACAGAAACTGCAGGACATCCCGCAAAAAATGAGCCTTCACACAACTATGTTGATGGAAAAATGAAGAAGTTAGGGCTGGCAGAAAATAATTTAATGTTTTTCGAACCTCATTTTATTAAAAAAAAAAAAAAAACAACACTATATGAATTTAGTATTGTAGTAATCATACTGACCCAAAAAAATAAAGATAGTGAAATTGTGTTTTATCCTCTATTTTACTCCACTCAGAAATGTTTACAATTTTTCAGGTACATTATATGGTACACTAGCTGATATACCCGGCTTCGCCCGAGTTAATTTGGTACTGGTGTTTATCTGGTGTTCACACAGAAACTCTTATGAAGTCGTGGTTACTTTAGAGATACTGAGGAAAAACATATGTTCACCATTTGGCATAGTTCTCTGCGTTACCCAGGAAACACCACGTGGAGGTAACCATGCGACGTTTCCTTTATATAAAATGACATCAGGAAGTGAAAGAATTAGATTACGTACATAAAATTTGGACACTAATTCTTTTGCGCTTAGAATTGAATAATCGAGTTGAGACCCATTAGCTTTTCCTATTTATGACATAAGGAATGCTCGTGCCAAATTTCCCGTTTCTATGACACCGGAAAGTAAGAAAATTACATTTTGCACGTAAAATTTGGATGCTAATTGTTTTGCGCATAGAATTGAATAATGGAGTTGGGACCCATTAGCTTTTCCTATTTATGACATAATCAATGCTCGTGCCAAATTTCCCGTTTCTATGACACCGGAAAGTGAGAAAATTACATTCCGCACGTAAAATTTGGACGCTAATTCTTTTGCGCTAGAATTGAATAATGGAGTTGGGACCCATTAGCTTTTCCTATTTATGACATAATCAATGCTCGTGCCAAATTTCCCGTTTCTATGACACCGGAAAGTGAGAAAATTACATTCCGCACGTAAAATTTGGACGCTAATTCTTTTGCGCATAGAATTGAATAATCGAGTTGGGACCCATTAGCTTTTCCTATTTATGACATAATCAATGCCCGTGCCAAATTTCCCGTTTCTATGACACTGGAAAGTGAGAAAATTACATTCCGCACGTAAAATTTGGACGCTAATTCTTTTGCGCTAGAATTGAATAATCGAGTTGGGACCCAATAGCTTTTCCTATTTATGACATAATCAATGCCTGTGCCAAATTTCCCGTTTCTATGACACCGGAAAGTGAGAAAATTACATTGCGTACATAAAATTTCGACGCCAATTCTTTAGCGCTAGAATTGAATAATCGAGTTGGGACCTATGAACTTTTTCTATTTATGACATAATCAATGCTCGTGCCAAATTTCACGTTTCTATGACACCGGAAAGTGAGAAAATTAGATTCCGTACGTAAAATTTGGACGCTAATTCTTTTGCGCATAGAATTAAATAATCAAGTTGGGACCCATTAGCTTTTAATATTTATGACATGATCAATGCTCTTGCCAAATTTCCTGTTTCTATGACACCGAAAAGTGAGAAAATGACATTCCACACGTAAAATTTGGACGCTAATTCTTTTGCGCATAGAATTGAATAATGGAGTTGGGACCCATTAGCTTTTCCTATTTATGACATAATCAATGCCTGTGCCAAATTTCCCGTTTCTATGACACCTGGAAAGTGAAAAATTACATTCCGCACGTAAAATTTCAACACCAATTCTTTAGCGCTAGTATTGAATAATCGAGTTGGGACCCAATAGCTTTTCCTATTTATGACATAATCAATGCCTGTGCCAAATTTCCCGTTTCTATGACACCGGAAAGTGAGAAAATTACATTGCGTACATAAAATTTCGACGCCAATTCTTTAGCGCTAGAATTGAATAATCGAGTTGGGACCTATGAACTTTTTCTATTTATGACATAATCAATGCTCGTGCCAAATTTCCCGTTTCTATTACACCGGAAAGTGAGAAAATTAGATTCCGTACGTAAAATTTGGACGCTAATTCTTTTGCGCATAGAATTGAATAATCGAGTTGGGACCCATTAACTTTTCATATTTATGACACAATCAATGCTCGTGCCAAATTTCATGTTTCTATCACATTGGGAAGTGAGAGATTTAGATTATGTACGTAAAATTTGGACGCTAATTCTTTTGCGCATAGAATTGAATAATCGAGTTGGGACCCATTAACTTTTCATATTTATGACACAATCAATGCTCGTGCCAAATTTCATGTTTCTATCACATTGGGAAGTGAGAGATTTAGATTATGTACGTTAAATTTCGACGCCAATTCTTTTGCGCTAGAATTGAATAATCGAGTTGGGACCTATGAACTTTTCCTATTTATGACATAATCAATGCTCCTGCCAAATTTCCCGTTTCTATGACATTGGGAAGTGAGTGATTTAGTTTATGTACGTTAAATTTCGACGCCAATTCTTTTGCGCTAGAATTGAATAATCGAGTTGGGACCTATGAACTTTTCCTATTTATGACATAATCAATGCTCGTGCCAAATTTCACGTTTCTATGACACCGGAAAGTGAGAAAATTACATTCCGCACGTAAAATTTGGACGCTAATTCTTTTGCGCATAGAATTAAATAATCAAGTTGGGACCCATTAGCTTTTAATATTTATGACATAATCAATGCTCTTGCCAAATTTCCTGTTTCTATGACACCGAAAAGTGAGAAAATGACATTCCACACGTAAGATTTGGACGCTAATTCTTTTGTGCATAGAATTGAATAATGGAGTTGGGACCCATTAGCTTTTCCTATTTATGACATAATCAATGCCTGTGCCAAATTTCCCGTTTCTATGACACCGGAAAGTGAAAAAATTACATTCCGCACGTAAAATTTCAACGCCAATTCTTTAGCGCTAGTATTGAATAATCGAGTTGGGACCCATTAGCTTTTCATATTTATGACACAATCAATGCTCGTGCCAAATTTCATGTTTCTATCACATTGGGAAGTGAGAGATTTAGATTATGTACGTAAAATTTGGACGCTAATTCTTTTGTGCATAGAATTGAATAATCGAATTGGGACCCATTAGCTTTTCCTGTTTATGACATAATCAATGCTCCTGCCAAATTTCCCATTTCTATGACATTGGGAAGTGAGTGATTTAGTTTATGTACGTTAAATTTCGACGCCAATTCTTTTGCGCTAGAATTGAATAATCGAGTTGGGACCTATGAACTTTTCCTATTTATGACATAATCAATGCTCGTGCCAAATTTCACGTTTCTATGACACCGGAAAGTGAGAAAATTAGATTCCGTACGTAAAATTTGGACGCTAATTCTTTTGCGCATAGAATTAAATAATCAAGTTGGGACCCATTAGCTTTTAATATTTATGACATAATCAATGCTCTTGCCAAATTTCCTGTTTCTATGACACCGAAAAGTGAGAAAATGACATTCCACACGTAAAATTTGGACGCTAATTCTTTTGTGCATAGAATTGAATAATGGAGTTGGGACCCATTAGCTTTTCCTATTTATGACATAATCAATGCCTGTGCCAAATTTCCCGTTTCTATGACACCGGAAAGTGAAAAAATTACATTCCGCACGTAAAATTTCAACGCCAATTCTTTAACGCTAGTATTGAATAATCGAGTTGGGACCCAATAGCTTTTCCTATTTATGACATAATCAATGCCTGTGCCAAATTTCCCGTTTCTATGACACCGGAAAGTGAGAAAATTACATTGCGTACGTAAAATTTCGACGCCAATTCTTTAGCGCTAGAATTGAATAATCGAGTTGGGACCTATGAACTTTTCCTATTTATGACATAATCAATGCTCGTGCCAAATTTGACGTTTCTATGACACCAGAAAGTGAGAAAATTAGATTCCGTACGTAAAATTTGGACGCTAATTCTTTTGCGCATAGAATTGAATAATCGAGTTGGGACCCATTAACTTTTCATATTTATGACATATTCAATGCTCATGCCAAATTTCATGTTTCTATCACATTGGGAAGTGAGAGATTTAGATTATGTACGTAAAATTTGGACGCTAACTCTTTTGTGCATAGAATTGAATAATCAAGTTGGGATCCATTAGCTTTTCCTATTTATGACATAATCAATGCTCCTGCCAAATTTCCCGTTTCTATGACATTGGGAAGTGAGTGATTTAGTTTATGTACGTTAAATTTCGACGCCAATTCTTTTGCGCTAGAATTGAATAATCGAGTTGGGACCCAATTTCTTTTCCTATTTTGGAGATGATCTATGCTTGCGCCAAATTTCATGTTTCTACGACATCGGGAAGTTGGAGAACTTTTGGCGAGTCAGTCAGTCAGTCAGTCAGTGAGTCAGTGAGGGCTTTCAGCTTTATATATATAGATTACATAGTACCATTGAAAAATACAACTCACCATGCAAAAAACAGCCCTCAGACATCATCATTGATTGATAAAGAATTGCGATTTTTTTTTTGAAACTGTGGAGGAAAAAAACAGAATCGAAAATGAAAAAAGGGCCGTGTATTTAAGGGGTTAATGTATGTAAAACTATCCTGTAATATTATGTTGCAACTGTTCCTTTAAGTTTTATTCTCCCAGGTTTCTAGGTTTTGGTGGTAGAAATGGCAGGGTCAACTCATGTGAGAGTAGGACGAATTTAAAACCCTAAAGGTACTTCCAGGCATGGTTGCAAGTTGCTGAACACCATGCAGTGAGCATGTCTGTGCTCTAAGCGGCTACCTGTGTGGTAAAACGGGCCACAACTGTAAAGTTAAAGGATGGAGTGGCTCCTGCCAACACTGGGAGAGTGCTTCACCGAATGGTGTACACTGAATTACTAAGAGCAAGTATTACGATTCCTGTTCAAAACTACTGCAATACTAAGAAATTCGAACTCCATATACAAACCCTGTATGTTTGACTTCCAAGATCTGGCATCGAGTGACAAATGTCTGCATATCTTACAGTTGAATAAACGTTCTATGGTTAGACCGATGTCTTGTGCTTTGTCACAGAACATTCTGAGGACCCTGTGACCGGACATTTTTTTACGAAAGAGGACAGAGGTCTGAAGCCTTTCTGAGGTATGAGCGATCAGAGACTGAGCCAAGGGAAGTGATCATCGTCTGGGGCATCGGTAATTACCTGGCTGTCTCAGCTTCTAGTATTCCTGAGCCTATGTCTGATCTCAAGTACTCTACATCTAACACCCAAGGGGGTAATAAACCACTTTCATCAGGATCTGTAATAAGGAGGTGTTACAATATGCTCATTTGAAATTGGCCTTAAGATGACTAGCCTCATCTTTAATGAATAGTCCCACGTATTTTCTGGATAGTCATTTGAACACAAGAGATATGCCTGTATACCTCTTTTGATGCATCCCATGATTGCACATTATTTGCTTGGCTTGGCAGCAGCTGCCTGATGCTAGTTAGTAAAGTTACCTATGTTATGGAAAACCAATACTTTCTAACTCAATAATCTGGTCTTATGGTAAAAGACTTAAAAAAAAGTTTATTATTTAGAATAAGCGCAATGTAAAGTAAGAAATAAAGGTACAAGAGACAAGAATACACGATGACAGAGATCTTTGTCAAGAGGTGACAGAAACTGCCCCCTATACCATGGCAAATGCTTAAACAGGGAGAAATTCTGGCTAATTGCTAGCAACAACCCCACTGAGCCTGCTACATACAAGGTAGGTGTTGGTGATCTTTGACAGCTGATACCCACCCGCAACAGCTGCGATTGTAGATACCACCGATTGTAGCACTCAACCCTTTAAATGCCCCAATCAGCATTCAGGGGTCTTGAACCTATCCCCGCCCAATGAGATCACAAGGAGCTGTCCCTGCACAGGAAAATAGAGTATGCAATGTCATACAAATGTATTTGCACAGCATTTTGCGCGCGAGGTACGCAGTGAATAGAACACCTAGGTGTATTTTAAACACGCATTTCATTTGCTTTATTTTTTCTTTGCATTTGTGCATGGACATAGCACGTATTGAACTAATTAAGTTAAAGGGGTTGTCCCGCGCCGAAACGGGTTTTTTTTTTTTTCCACCCCCCCCCCCCCCGTTCGGCGCAAGACAACCCCGATGCAGGGAAGTAAAGGAAGCTTACCGGAGCGCTTACCTTAATCCCCGCGCTCCGGTGACTTCAATACTTACCGCTGAAGATGGCCGCCGGGATCCTCTGTCTTCGTGGACCGCAGCTCTTCTGTGCGGTCCACTGCCGATTCCAGCCTCCTGATTGGCTGGAATCGGCACGTGACGGGGCGGAGCTACACGGAGCCGCTCTCTGGCACGAGCGGCTCCATAGAAGACTACAGAAGACCCGGACTGCGCAAGCGCGGCTAATTTGGCCATCGGAGGGCGAAAATTAGTCGGCACCATGGGAACGAGGACGCTAGCAACGGAGCAGGTAAGTAAAAAACTTTTTATAACTTCTGTATGGCTCATAATTAATGCACAATGTATATTACAAAGTGCATTATTATGGCCATACAGAAGTGTATAGACCCACTTGCTGCCTCGGGACAACCCCTTTAATTGCCCATTTCAATGAGGCAACCTACACATGGGCGATCGTGATATCGCTCTCGCCAACATGAGTTTTTATACCAATGCAAGGCCTTCCATTACTTCTGTGAGGCAACGATCCTCCTGCACAGCTTCTAGGCACGTTAGAGGATTGGCACGTGTTCCCAATTGTTTTTAATGTGGAGCATCGCCTCGCACTCATGTGCACATCACACGGCATGCAATGTTTTTTACTATCCCATTGGAAACAATGGGTGATGCCTTCAAAAGAAAGAGAAAATAAAGGACATGCCATGCTCATGTATATGACTCCCTTCAAAAGATTGGGGTTCATATTCGCATGAGATTTGCGAGTCGCGCTACACACAAATCTTGCGCAAAATTCTTGGCAGTGTGAATGAAAGCATGGTTGCGTGCTTTTTTTGTGTGCAAATGCGCGTATTTCTGTGCACAAAAAGTACAGTGAAGCACACTCATGCACGTGTAAATATGCAACGCCTATTGGGCAAATCCACAGCACAAATCTGCTAGTAAATGCGCTTTAACCTATATGACACCATCCTGAACGCTGTAAAAACAACCCCCACCCTCATAAAATGGCGCAAGTATTTTTTATTTCCCATTTCGCCCCAATTGGATATTTTTTTAAACATTTTCTGATATTATATGGTACTTTAAATGGTGCCATTGAAAAACACAACTCATCCTGTAAAAAACAACCTCATGTAGATATGTAACCCGAAAAAGGTAAAAAGTTATAATTCTTAGAAAGCAGAGAGGGAAAAATTAAATTGACAAAAACAAAAAGTGCCGCAGTGGGAAAGGGTTAACAATCGTAACAACAGTCTCTTACACTCCATAAAGGTCACTCAATACTCATTTATATTAATATTTTAGCAGACAACAATGGACCTTTCATGGGTAATATTTTAATAAGCCTCCTAGAAGGATTTGAAAGCCTCTTTATTTTAGTGTAAGGATGAGCAGCTTTACTTTGTCCGGTGGAGAATGAATCCCGAGGAGCTTGCTCAGCACCGGACAATATTGTGTACATGAGCCAGAGCTGATAAAACGGCAGAATATTAAATGAGCGCTCTGCTGTAAGACATTAGGAATGTTTTTACAAACTATTGAGTTTCAATGAGCTTGTTGTAAAACTCCATTTGACCTGTTATACTAAAGGATTTTCTAAATTGAATTGTAAATGTAATTGAGGGCTCAGTATGTGGAACTGCTGCGAACCGCGTTTATATCAAGTGTTTTCTCAGCATCATGAACAGCATAAATGACTTCAGGGGTTGCTAGGTTATGAGAAGCCCTCACACCATTATGGAAGAAATTGAGGAAAATACTACGTTTCTTAAGATACAAGTCATCATGGAATAATAAAATGCCTCAGTTATATAGATGAAGAAATATGGTTTTACAGTTCACCTGTTACATGGGCTGGAAAGAATGAATGTATTAGAAGAGCATCTTTCAAACAAGACTTGAATACACCGTGCTACTGTGAAAAAGACGGTCAAACTGAACAAGGAATATAGGATTAAAATCGTATTATTACTGCTATAACCAGCAGCTACACTACAGAAGTCAGGGATCCTTAAAGAGGTGCACCAAGTTTGCAAATTATCCCCTTTCTGTAGGATAGGGGATAATTTACTAAACCCGTGTCCCCCATCCTCCTCACTGCAGGGTTTCTGCACCCCTAGCAGTGAGGAGGAGACTAAATGGAGTGCTGGACGATAGCCAAGCATCAAAGGTTTGGGTATTTCCATCAGCCCCATTGAAATGAATGTGGTGCTCAGTATGCTCGGTCAGCACTCCATTCACTCTGACATCACTGCGGGGGGAGAAGCAACCCCCTCACTCATAGACAGAGGGGATCACAGGACCCCTATTCTTGAGATAAGTGGGTGTTGCAATGGTGAGACGCTCACCAATTAGCAAGTTATTCCATATCCTGGGGATAACTTTTGATCTTTGTACAACTGCTTTAAAGATGGACTTTTATGACAAAAGAGTGACTTTTGTGACCTGCCTATGGAATTTGATGATAAAAGTGTGATCAATGAAGGTGTCACAATTAAGAGCCAGGCTTGCTGCACTTTCTGCAATGAGGAGGAGATTGAATGAAGCTGAGCACTGTTACCAATCAGAGGCGGCACTCAGCCATTCATTGAATTCATTGAATGACTCAATTCAATGACTGGCTGAGTGCTGCCTCTGATTGGCTGAGCACTGTGACCAAACTGAGGCAGCACTCAGCCATTGAATGACAGCTGAGCGCTGCCTGTTATTGGTACCTGCGCTCAGCCAATCAGAGGCAGCACTCAGCCATTCATTGAATTCAGCCATTTTAAATCCCCGCCTGCTAAAAGCACTTCAGGGCAGTTCAGGAGAAGAAGCGGCTGGATGTGCCTGAGCCTGGCAGCAGCGGAGAGGTGAGTATATATATTTTTAATTTTTACACAATCTGGGGTTGATTTTCAGGGAAGGGCTTATATTTAAAGCCCTTCTCTGAAAATCACTGCAGGGGCTGCCAGCATCTTACTGCTTTTAATGTATCTGGCTGTAGTGCCGGCTCCATTGAATTCAATTGGATAGCATTGAAGTCCTCTGCCACAGCTGTGACAGCTGTGGCTGAGAATTTCTTCCTCCCCGTGGGGAGTCCTCTTGTCACTGGACACTGTCACAATGCTGTCACAGTGTTCAGTGATGAGGGGGCTCCCCGCGGAAATGAAGAAATCCTCGGCTACAGCTGTCACAGCTGTGGCAGAAGATCGCGATCTTCTCTGAATGTCAATGGGACTGCCGCTGCTGCCCCCGGCCCTATTGATCACAAGGTAAAACCCCTGGATGTAACAGCATTCAGGGGTTGCACATCCAAAAAATGCAGAATGCCGCAGTTATTTGCGTTTTAAAATATATTTGAAGCCCTTCTCCGAAAATTAATACAGGGCTTGCGGGCAGCCCATTGCTTTCAATGAAGCCGGCTGTATTGCCGGATCCATTGAATTCAATGGGAGAACATCGCGCTCCTCTGTGACAGCTGTGGCAGAGGATAGTGGGCAGCGCTCTTTTTGAGCATCAAAACACCCGTGTGGCTGAGCCCTTTTGTGTGGACAAACGCTGCTAGCAGCATTTTTTTCCGCCGTGCTGCTGGCTTTGGTCACGCAATTTTTTGAGCGCATCAGTTATGCGCACAAAAATTCGTGCAAAAAAACACCCGTGTGACTGAGCTCTGAGCCATAAGAACATTTTTTCCCCCCATTTTCAGTTTTTCCTCCAGTCTTTATAAAACACTTTTATTTATCCATCACCATCACTGTCTGAGGGCTTGTTTTTTGCAGGTCAAGTTCTATTATTTAATGGTACTATTTTATGTGCCCCATAATGTACTGAAAAGGATTTTAAAAATTCTAAGTGCAGTGAAATGGGAAAAAAAACTAAATAAACAGCAGGCAGCCGCGATGTATGGAGGGAGATCGCCCTGAGATCCCTATTCATACATACCCTGAACAAGCATGACATTACTGTATGTCCTCTAGTGTTAAGGGGTTAAAGGTTTAACAGCCATAATTAGCGTAAACTCCAATCACAGCTGTTCTGGCCAGGTGTCAGCAGTCGAAGACAGTCGACACCGGCCATTTATGAGGTGGGTTGGCTTCCAAACTCTTGCAATATTAACCATACACACCAAGGATGTACATATATGTCCTAGTGCACTAAAGGGTTAAAAGCTGCAAAGAATACTTTGTAGTGGATTTTGGCGCGGATCCATGCCAAAGCACCATTTAGTGTAGATTTTGACATGGATCCACAACAAATGTCACCCTTTCAATTAAAGGGGCGAAGTTTGCTGCAGATATATGTAAAATCTGCAGGAAAATCCACACTTAATGATGTGGACTTAGATAAGAATTTTTTAGGTTTCTTTTTTCGAAAAATCTGCAACAAATCTGCCTCATGTGAACGCACGCTTAAAACAATTAAAAACAGTAGTAGTCACCTTACCATTCCCCTGCTACTGCTATTCCAGTACTTCCTGGGTTTGCCTGACGGTCTTGTAATTCTTGGTCACTGTCAACATGGACAAGTTAGGAAGAAAAAATAGGAGGATATTGGTGTGCTGGAACACAGGCGAAGGCAGGAGTGGGGATCTGAACAGGTAAATCTTTGTTGGGGTGGGCAATTCTTCATGAGCAGTCGGTCCCATTGTTGCAAAATGGTTACTTCTCTATTGGTGAGTTAAAACCTTTTGTCTGCATTAGAATGGATTCTCCTTTTCATCCATCGATTGAATTGTTGAAGGTCACCGTCCTCTTCTTGTTTAATAACCCATTCTCTTCGAATACAAATTTCTACTAGATTTTGAGAGTTACTGCAATGGGTTTTCACATTGTTCATTGTCATTATATGCAATGGGGGAATTTCGATTTCTCCCAGCTTGATATCTGGATCTCCCATTGCATTACTAGAGATTTCTTGAAAGGGCATCAATATTAGTGTTCGCGTGTCCTGGCTTATATTTGATAACATGTTGTAAAGCTTGTATGCCTGAGGGTTGTTTTCTGTATGAATTTCAACTGAACCCCCAGTGAGATATTTGGCAAAATGTTCTTTCATAGCCCATACTATCGCCAAGTGCTCCAACTTAAAAGAACTGTAGTTTGCTGGGTTCCTTTCAGATGGTTGTAAACTTCAGCTACCTAATAACTTTTCCTTTCCCTTCGGGTTTTTGAGTAAGGGTGGCTCCTAGACCCTTCAAACTGGCATCAGTATATAAATGAAATGGAAAGTTATAGTCTGCTATTGCAAGAATGGGTGCAGTGATGAGACATGCTTTTAATTCGCTAAAGGCCTGTTTTTGTGTTTCATCGCATTGCTCATCTAGTCTAGGAGAGTTAGCTTTTCTGCTAGGAGTAGTATGTCGACTTAACAGTTGATTCAAAGGAGATGGAGCCTTGACAAAGTCATGGATGTGTCTTCGATAATACCCAACAAGTCTTAGAAAAGCCTTCAGTTCTGTCTTCCTCAAATGTGCTGGAGAATACAATCACATTATCCAGTTAAATCAAAGTAATATCAAAATTAAAATCACCCAAACACACTCCATTAGTAAAGGTACTAGGGGCATTCTTTAAATCCAATGGCTTGCGGAGAAATGTAAATAGTCCCATGGGGGAGATAAAGGTTGTTCTCTCTATATATTCTGGTTTAACTGGTACTTGCCAATATCTGCTGTCTAAGTCTAAAGTAGTGGGGAAATTAGTCTTTTGCATTATGGTGAGGGGTTCTTCTACCCTTGGAAAAGGGCAGGCATCCCTATGAATGCAAGCATTGAGTCGTCGATAGTCAATGAAAAATCTGAGAGATCCATGTTTTTTTCCAATCAATACAATGGAAAATGCCCAAGGACTGTTACGCTCTCCTATAACTTTCCACTTCACCATGGCAGATGAATAAAGAGCACTAAACTGGACACCTTCACTGCACTGACTCCCTAAATTGTAACTTTTAATATATACTATAAATTAAATAGAAGGCTTTTAGGACAAACAAACAAAATTTAATCTAAAAAGGATCATCCACCCAATCATATCCTTGGAGGTTCCTTATCAGGCTTTATTATTATATTGGTACGTGAAAAAAACCTTTCAAGTGAATGCTGTTACACTGTTTGCTCTTTATTGTAAATAAATGAGAGCATCGGGCTCTTCAATCTAGGTGTCCCTTACGTGAAACAGCAGTCAATTGTCTTAGGTACAGACCCCATCGAAAGGGTACCCCAATCTGTGCTGACCAAATTCTACACCTTTCATCTTTCAAGGATATTTGGTGGTTTTTAAGCACCAGTTTTAAATCCCATTATAGAGGGATTTTTCCTAATACGTTCTTTTCACTTGGAGGGATACTGACAAGAAAAGGATACACTTTATTTAACTTATCACGTATCCTCCAATTAGTTATTTGGACCTGATCAATACTCTTGATCAATTAAATAAACAGTTGTATCTAATTTTCACTTCAGGGAAGGTTACTTGAAAAATTTGGACAACCAAAGTTCCTAGTACCCTCCTTACTAATATAGCTTGATGATCCTTCTAGCAGATGATCTAGTGAACTTCCTGGATGTATAGTTCATGGAATTTATGGTTCTATGGTTCTTCTAGCAGATGATATAGTGAACTTATTCCTGGTTCTATCTGCATTAGGTAATGCCAATAAATTAAATGATCCAGTAATGGGTGCATACCCAGATGAAATGCAGTCTAGTCTGTTAAGGGCTCATGGAGACGGACGGTTTTTCACAGCATTTTACATGTGTGATCCATGGCAACGTGATACGCGGTAAATGGAGTCAATGAACGTCAGTGGGCTTTCATTAATCCATGCACTTGTGCGTGTAGACACAGCAGGCAGATATGCTGCCCATACATGGTCTCTGCCAGGTCTCTGAGGTAAAATGTTGCAGGGGGACCCGTAGTGTTTTACGGGGACGGCCGTGGACATGGGGCCTAACTGGAAGTGCATCTCCAGTATAAACCTGAGGCCCAATTGCTCCTGTATACCCAAAATCTTCCCCTAGCCAAGCAAAGGCTTGCTAATGCTGCTTTAGACGTTTTCTTAATTCTTCCTCTAAAAGAGGAACTCCATCTAATCTTAGCAATTCCCATAACCAAGAGATATCTTCCATATCTGCTTCTTTCTCTGCATTCTTTACAGCAACAGAAGCAGAAAGATTTTCTACCTCATTGTACTATATAGACTTCAGCAATGAGTAGGCCCAATGGGACAATTATGGGTTGATCTGCACAATTTATGAACCATACAGACACATATCCCTGATGAACTAGAAATACAGTCCTTTCAATTGTCCATGTGTTCGGCTCTTTAGGGATTGATATTGGCTCGACCATGGCCAGAGCATTTCGTAGCTTGTGATGGGTTCCTACTAGAGATGAGCGAACGTATTCATCCGAGCTTGATACTCGTTCGAGTATTAGCGTGTTCGAGATGCTCGTTACTAGAGGCGAGCACCACGCGATGTTCGAGTTACTTTCACTTTCATCTCTGAGACGTTAGCGCGCTTTTCTGGCCAATAGAAAGACAGGGAAGGCATTACAACTTCCCCCTGCGACGTTCAAGCCCTATACCACCCCCCTGCAGTGAGTGGCTGGCGAGATCAGGTGTCACCCGAGTATATAAATCGGCCCCTCCCGCGGCTCGCCACAGATGCATTCTGACAGAGATCAGGGAAAGTGCTGCTGATGCCGGAGCTGCTATAGGGAGAGTGTTAGGATTGATTTTAGGCTTCAAGAACCCCAACGGTCCTTCTTAGGGCCACATCTGACCGTGTGCAGTACTGTTGAGGCTGCTTTTTGCAGTGTTGCACATTTTTTTTTTTTTTTTGTATATCGGCCGTGCAGAGCATTGCGTCCAGAGCATTGCGTCCTGCAGTAATTTTACATAGTCCAGGGCCAGTAGTGGTGGTGAGGCAGGGACAGTGAAAGATATATACAGTCTATATAGGCAGTGGGCTTTTCCAAAAAAATTTGGGGAAAAAAATCTATTTGGGCTGCCTGTGACCGTCCTGACTGTACTGCATCTCTGCTGGGGGTAGTTGTCCTAATTCATACGCAGCCAGCTAAGTGTTACAGCAGGCTTGTGCAAAATTCTTTCCTGGCTGTGCGTTGCCTCTTACATCACCGCTGTCATCCTGTCCAGAGTGAAACAGTCTGCAGTAATTTTACATAGTCCAGGGCCAGTAGTGGTGGTGAGGCAGGGACAGTGAAAGACATATACAGTCTATACAGGCAGTGGGCTTTTCCAAAAAAATTTGGGAAAAAAAATCTACTTGGGCTGCCTGTGACTGTCCTGACTGTACTGCGTCTCTGCTGGGGGTAGTTGTCCTAATTCATACGCAGCCAGCTAAGTGTTACAGCAGGCTTGCGCAAAATTCTTGCCTGGCTCTGCGTTGCCTCTTACATCACCGCTGTCATCCTGTCCAGAGTGAAACAGTCTGCAGTAATTTTACATAGTCCAGGGCCAGTAGTGGTGGTGAGGCAGGGACAGTAAAAGACATATACAGTCTATATAGGCAGTGGGCTTTTCCCAAAAAATTTGGGGAAAAAAATCTATTTGGGCTGCCTGTGACCGTCCTGACTGTACTGCGTCTCTGCTGGGGGTAGTTGTCCTAATTCATATGCAGCCAGCTAAGTGTTACAGCAGGCTTGCGCAAAATTCTTTCCTGGCTCTGCGTTGCCTCTTACATCACCGCTGTCATCCTATCCAGAGTAAAACAGTCTGCAGTAATTTTACATAGTCCAGGGCCAGTAGTGGTGGTGAGGCAGGGACAGTGAAAGACATATACAGTCTATATAGGCAGTGGGCTTTTCCAAACAAATTTGGGGAAAAAAATCTATTTGGGCTGCCTGTGACCGTCCTGACTGTACTGCGTCTCTGCTGGGGGTAGTTGTCCTAATTCATACGCAGCCAGCTAAGTGTTACAGCAGACTTGCGCAAAATTCTTTCCTGGCTCTGCTGTGCGTTCCGTAAGCGAAGTCAGCCTCCAACCACAGGCCAATAAGCGGCACATTTAATTACAGCGTTCTGTTTCTGCACTACTGGTAATACAGCATGCTGAGGGGTAGGGGTAGGCCTAGAGGATGTGGACGCGGGCGAGGACGCGGAGGCCCAAGTCAGGGTGTGGGCACAGGCCGAGCTCCTGATCCAGTTGTATCGCAGCCGACTGCTGCGGGATTGGGAGAGAGGCACGTTTCTGGCGTCCCCACATTCATCTCACAATTAATGGGTCCACGCGGTAGACCTTTATTAGAAAATGAGCAGTGTGAGCAGGTCCTGTCGTGGATGGCAGAAAGTGCATCCAGCAATCTATCGACCACCCAGAGTTCTGCGCCGTCCACTGCTGCAACTCTGAATCCTCTGGCTGCTCCTCCTTTCTCCCAGCCTCCTCACTCCATTACAATGACACATTCTGAGGAGCAGGCAGACTCCCAGGAACTGTTCTCGGGCCCCTGCCCAGAATGGGCAGAAATGGTTCCGAATCCTCTCCCACTGGAGGAGTTTGTCGTGACCGATGCCCAACCTTTGGAAAGTTCCCGTGGGCCGGGGGACGAGGCTGGGGACTTCCGGCAACTGTCTCAAGAGCTTTCAGTGGGTGAGGAGGACGATGACGATGAGACACAGTTGTCTATCACTCAGGTAGTAGTAATTGGAGTGAGTCCGAGGGAGGAGCGCACAGAGGATTCGGAGGAAGAGCAGCAGGACGATGAGCTGACTGACCCCACCTGGTTTGCTATGCCTACTGAGGACAGGTTTTCAGAGGGGGAGGCAAGTGCAGCAGCAGGGCAGGTTGGAAGAGGCAGTGCGGTGGCCAGGGGTAGAGGCAGGGCCATGCCACCCTGCAGAGGCCGAGGTGCTCAAAGGTCTGGCAGTTTTTCACTGAGAGTGCAGATGACCGACGAACAGTGGTGTGCAACCTTTGTCGCGCCAAGATCAGCCGGGGAGCCACCACCACCAGCCTCACCACCACCAGCATGCGCAGACATATGATGGCCAAGCACCCCACAAGGTGGGACGAAGGCCGTTCACCGCCTCCGGTTTGCACCGCTGCCTCTCCCCCTGTAACCCAACCAGCCACTGAGATCCAACGCCCCTCTCAGGACACAGGCACTACCGACTCCTGGCCTGCACCCACACCCTCACCTCCGCTGTCCTCGGCCCCATCCACCAGTGCCTCTCAGCGCACCATCCAGCCGTCGCTAGCGCAAGTGTTGGAGCGCAAGCGCAAGTACGCCGCCACGCACCCGTACACTCAAGTGTTAAACGTGTACATAGCCAAATTTATCAGCCTGGAGATGCTGCCGTATAGGGTTGTGGAAACGGAGGCTTTCAAAGTATGATGGCGGCGGCGGCCCCGCGCTACTCAGTTCCCAGTCGCCACTACTTTTCCCGATGTGCCGTCCCAGCCCTGCACGACCACGTCTCCCGCAACATTGTACGCACCCTCACCAACGCGGTTACTGCCAAAGTCCACTTAACAACAGACACGTGGACAAGCACAGGCGGGCAGGGCCACTATATCTCCCTGACGGCACATTGGGTGAATTTAGTGGAGGCTGGGACAGAGTCAGAGCCTGGGACCGCTCACGTCCTACCCACCCCCAGAATTGCGGGCCCCAGCTCGGTGGTGGTATCTGCGGCGGTGTATGCTTCCTCCACTAAACCACCCTCCTCCTCCTCCTCCTCCTACGCAACCTCTGTCTCGCAATCAAGATGTGTCAGCAGCAGCACGTCGGCAGCAGTCGGTGTCACGCGGCACGGCAGCACAGCGGTGGGCAAGCGTCAGTAGGCCGTGCTGAAACTACTCAGCTTAGGAGAGAAGAGGCACACGGCCCACGAACTGCTGCAGGGTCTGACAGAGCAGACCGACCGCTGGCTTGCGCCGCTGAGCCTCCAACCGGGCATGGTCGTGTGTGACAACGGCCGTAACCTGGTGGCGGCTCTGCAGCTCGGCGGCCTCACGCACGTGCCGTGCCTGGCCCACGTCTTTAATTTGGTGGTTCAGCGCTTTCTGAAGAGCTACCCACGCTTGTCAGACCTGCTTGGAAAGGTGCGCCGGCTCTGCACACATTTCCACAAGTCCCACACGGACGCTGCCACCCTGCGCACCCTGCAACATCGGTTTCATCTGCCAGTGCACCGACTGCTGTACGACGTGCCCACACGGTGGAACTCTACGCTTCACATGTTGGCCAGGCTCTATGAGCAGCGTAGAGCTATAGTGGAATACCAACTCCAACATGGGCGGCGCAGTGGGAGTCAGCCTCCTCAATTCTTTACAGAAGAGTGGGCCTGGTTGGCAGACATCTGCCAGGTCCTTGGAAAATTTGAGGAGTCTACCCAGATGGTGAGCGGCGATGCTGCAATCATTAGCGTCACCATTCCTCTGCTATGCCTCTTGAGAAGTTCCTTGCAAAGCATAAATGCAGACGCTTTGCGCTCGGAAACAGAGGCGGGGGAAGACAGTATGTCGCTGGATAGTCAGAGCACCCTCCTGTCTATATCTCAGCGCGTTGAGAAGGAGGAGGAGCATGAGGAGGATGAGGAGGAGGGGGAAGAGACAGCTTGGCCCACTGCTGAGGGTACCCATGCTGCTTGCCTGTCATCCTTTCAGCGTGTATGGCCTGAGGAGGAGGAGGATCCTGAAAGTGATCTTCCTAGTGAGGACAGCCATGTGTTGCGTACAGGTACCCTGGCACACATGGCTGACTTCATGTTAGGATGCCTTTCTCTTGACCCTCGCGTTACACGCATTCTGGCCACTACGGATTACTGGGTGTACACACTGCTCGACCCACGGTATAAGGAGAACCTTTCCACTCTCATACCCAAAGAGGAAAGGGGTTCGAGAGTGATGCTATACCACAGGACCCTGGCGGACAAGCTGATGGTAAAATTCCCATCCGACAGCGCTAGTGGCAGAAGGCGCAGTTCCGAGGGCCAGGTAGCAGGGGAGGCGCAGAGATCAGGCAGCATGTACAGCACAGGCAGGGGAACACTCTCTAAGGCCTTTGACAGCTTTCTGGCTCCCCAGCAAGACTGTGTCACCGCTCCCCAGTCAAGGCTGAGTCGGCGGGAGCACTGTAAAAGGATGGTGAGGGAGTACGTAGCCGATCGCACGACCGTCCTCCGTGACGCCTCTGCCCCCTACAACTACTGGGTGTCGAAGCTGGACACGTGGCCTGAACTCGCGCTGTATGCCCTGGAGGTGCTTGCTTGTCCTGCGGCTAGCGTCTTGTCAGAGAGGGTGTTTAGTGCGGCTGGGGGAATCATCACAGATAAGCGTACCCGCCTGTCAACCGACACTGCCGACAGGCTTACACTCATCAAGATGAACAAAGCCTGGATTTCCCGAGACTTCTCTTCTCCACCAGCGGACAGCAGCGATACCTAAACAATACGTAGGCTGCACCCGCGGATGGAAGCATTGTTCTCTATCACCATCAAAAACGTGAACCTTTTAGCTTCATCAATCTGTGTATAATATTCATCCTCCTCCTCCTGCTCCTCCTCCTGAAACCTGACGTAATCACGCCGAACGGGCAATTTTTCTTAGGCCCAAAACGCTCAGTCATATAATTTTTGTAAACAATTTTTATATGTTTCAATGCTCAATAAAGCGTTGAAACTTGCACCTGAACCAATTTTTATTTTAACTGGGCTGCCTCCAGGCCTAGTTACAAATTAAGCCACATTAACCAAAGCGATTAATGGGTTTCACCTGCCCTCTTGGTTGGGCATGGGCAATTTTTCTGACGTACATTAGTACTGTTAGTACACCAATTTTTTGGGGCCCTCGCCTACAGTGTAATCCAATTAATTTTTTGCCCACCTGCATTAAAGCTGACGTTACATCAGGTGTGCTGGGCACTGCAATGGGATATATTTATGTACCGCCGGTGGCTTCCTGGCACCCACCCATGCTGTCGGTCCACACGGAGTTGTAACTGCATGTGTCCACTTCTAAAGAACCCCAGTCTGACTGGGGCATGCAGTGTGGGCCGAAGCCCACCTGCATTAAACATGACATTACCTCAGCTGTGCTGGGTACTGCATTGGGATATATTTATGTACCGCCGGTGGCTTCCTGGCACCCACCCATGCTGTCGGTCCACACAGAGTTGTAACTGCATGTGTCCACATCTAAAGAACCCCAGTCTGACTGGGGCATGCAGTGTGGGCCGAAGCCCACCTGCATTAAACATGACATTACCTCAGCTGTGATGGGCAATGCAATGGGATACATTTATGTACCGCCGGTGGGTTCCAGGGAGCCACCCATGCTGTGGGTGCACACGGAATTCCCATTGCGGAGTTGTACCTGCCTGTGACTATTTATAAAAAACCGCGGTCTGACTGGGGCATGCAGACACCTTGACAGAATGAATAGTGTGTGGCACATAGGTTCCCCATTGCTATGCCCACGTGTGCAGCTCCTGATGGCGGTGGCACAGGATTATATTTCTCATTGCTTCTGAACAGCATTGTGGGCTATCGCCCCGCCCCTTTTAAAGAGGGTCGCTGCCTAGCCATGCCAACCCTCTGCAGTGTGTGCCTGCGGTTCCTCCTCATGGCAGACACACCTATAAATAGACATGAGGGTGGTGTGGCATGAGGGCAGCTGAAGGCTGCGCAGGGACAATTTGGTGTGCGCTGTGGACACTGGGTCGTGCGCGGGGGGGGGGGGGGTTGGGCAGCATGTAACCCAGGAGAAGTGGCAGCGGAGTGTCATGCAGGCAGTGATTGTGCTTTGTTGGAGGTAGTGTGGTGCTTAGCTAAGGTATGCATTGCTAATGAGGGCTTTTCAGAAGTAAAAATTGTTGGGAGGGGGGGGCCCACTCTTGCCGCTATTGTGGCTTAATAGTGGGACCTGGGAACTTGAGATGCAGCCCAACATGTAGCCCCTCGCCTGCCCTATCCGTTGCTGTGTCGTTCCCATCACTTTCTTGAATTGCCCAGTTTTTCACAAATGGAAATCTTAGCGCGCATCGGCGATATACAAAAATGCTTGGGTCGCCCATTGACTTCAATGGGGTTCGTTACTCGAAACGAACCCTCGAGCATCGTGAAAATTTCGTCCCGAGTAACGAGCACCCGAGCATTTTGGTGCTCGCTCATCTCTAGTTCCTACAATTAATCGTAAAGTAGTTTCTTGTTGGAGGTATCTTAAATATGTTTTAGGTAAGGCAAGAATTACACTAACTCTCCCATTCAATTGTGCTAAAGTTTGTTGTTGACAGATCAATTGTAATTGCTGTAATGACCGTTCTATGATTGGACTTGTGCTCAGTTGTTGCCGATAGGCGATTCCCAATTCAGCAATTAATAGTTCATCAGCATTGGAACCGCAGGTCTAGCTTTTACTACTATTACAACAGTATCATGAAATCTGTGCTCCAATACTTCAATATTTAACCGTATGATTCTAATTACATTAATTGGTAGATTGTTTTGGTTTTTTTTTTATTATAAACTCGTTTTACTGAAGAATAACATATTCCACTTATACAAAAAACGCAGTTACAGTGTATTATGTTTTCAAAACATATAATATGTTAAGTATTTTTAAAATCATTAAATGTATTATTGTTACAATTACTACAATCTTAAAATATAGATTTTTTTGGGTGTACCGATATATTGATTTAGTAATAACAAAAATAGATAGTATAGTTTGTATTATTTTATGAGACTGTTATTAGTTTAGTGAGAATTGATGAGCATTTTGAGTGAAAACATCATTTAAGGAACCCCACCATATATCCCAGACCTTGTGGAATTTTCCTGGACATTCTCTGTTTTTGTAAACAATTTTTTCATATGAGATGATTGTATTTTTACCATATATTGCCATTGAGCCAAAGGGCAGATTGTTAGCAGATGTTGGAGTAAGCCAAGAAGGCTCAATGTTAACTATTCCACAACAGTATTTTTCGTACAATTGTTGAGTGATTTTGGTGACTTCTAAGCCTGTGTCTACAAGACAAGTAATCAAATGTATATTTATATGAGCAAAATCTGATTGTTCCCAGCAAGAGAAACCAAGTAATCTTGTAGATATGATACCTTTTAATGGCTAACAAAAATACATGATGTTAGGTCTCGTTCACACAAGTGTGCATTTGCTTGTGATTTTAAATCCCCGCCTGCTCAAAGAACTTCATTGCAGTGCAGGGAGAAGAAGAGGCTAGACGCGCCTGAGCCCTGGCAGTGGCAGACAGGTGAGTATATATTTTTTTAATATTTACTACAGCTAAGGATGATTTTTCAGGGAAGGGCTTATATTTAAAGCCCTTCCCTGAAAAATCACTGCTTTCAATGGGGCTGCTGTGACAGCTGTTGAAGGGGGTTTCCTTACTCCCCACGGGGAGTCCCTTGTCAATGAACACTGTTACAGTGCTGTTACAGAATTCAGTGATGAGGAATTGCCCCGCGGAGATGAAGGAATCCTCTGCCACAGCTATGATAGCTGCGGCAGGGAATTCTTCACTCCCTGCGGGGAGTCCCCTTGTCACTGAACACAGTGTTCAGTGACAAGGGGACTCCCTGTGGGGAATATTGATGTGCAGCATGGACCTATGGTGCACGCATGTCCTATGTTTTGCAGGTATGTGCATTTGCACGCCTGTAAAAGACGGACATGTGAACACACCATAGAATCATAAAATGGTAGAGTTGGAAGGGACCTTCAGGGTCATTTGGTCAACCCCCTGCTTAATGCAGGATTTACTAAATCATCCCAGACAGATATTTGTCCAGCCTTTGTTTGAACACTTCCATTGAAGGAGAACTCACTACCTCCTGTGGTAACCTGTTCCACTCATTGATCACCGTCACCACCAATGGTTCTAATAGACACACGGTTTTGTGCGGACGTATGTACGCACATAAACACGCTCTTCTGTACGAAGCATACTCGATGGTGCTCGTTACTCAGTGAGTACCATGCCGTGTTCGACCTCTCCCAGTTTTGATCCCTCCCCACATTACCACTTCCTGCTGTGATGTGCCAGCGTGCGCACGTCCACAGCAGTAAATGGTTGAGAGAGAGAGAGATAGAGAGAGAGAGTCGGCACCCATACCAAAATGCTTGAGTCTCCCATTGACTTCAATGGGGTTCGTTACTCGAATAGAGCTCTCGAATATTACGAAAAGATCGACTCGAATAACGAGCACCCAAGCATTTTGGTACTCGCTCATCTCTCTATGGAATAGATCTGAAAAAGCATGCATTTATATATACACATATATGAAAAGTCCCACACATGGTGTGATTAGTTTACAATTAAAAAAATACCAGAAAAGGATGAGCAGAACAGTAAATACTTAATTAGTCCACTGAGAAGGATGTGAAAGTTTTATGGTCTCTGAATCGGTGCTCGGGGGTCACCAGGCCAGCGTGTTATCTGTACTATAGATTTATTATACTTCTCAGTCACGCATCATGGTGATAGACAGATATTATTTATTTTGATGGTAGGCCTGCAGCCAGAGGCCCCAGTCTCCAGCAACACCAACAGGACATTTCTCTAAATCAGAGAGAGCAGGACTCTTCCACTGCTAGCTCATAGCTCAGCAAGACTGTCTGGTGGGCTTGGAGAAGGCTTCGCTCCATCAACAGCACTACACCCTACTTTTCCACCCATACCAGCTGCCCTATATGCCTTCTTTCCAGGTATCAGGTAACTTTATAACTTAATAAGAACAATACATTAACAATTTATACAACAACAGTGACATTATGTATCGATCATGGGAGTTAGAAATATAACCAACCCTTACATGCACCTACTAGGTTTATTAGCAGTATGTGTCGCTCACATAATCCACCCAGGTGAGAACTTCTCTGCTTGTTATTACATTCTTTCCCAATTATCCTAGACATAGAGCACTGCTTTTTTAATCTCTTTAGGTTAACATAGACATGTGACCGCCACAGCCAATCACTGTTTGCCTTTAAGTTAGCAAGAATAAATGTTAAATGAAAGGATGTAACACAGAACTGCAGGATTGTACTATACCTGTGGAGACCCATAGGCATGCATAGTAACTGCATGCAGAAAACAATAAGATGTTTTCCATCACTTTCTTCTATAGATAGCACAACTTCTCTAAGTGCAGAAGTTACTCTGGAAACAGATTTTATGCAGAACTTTTCAAACAAAAATAAGAGTTTATTCCCAACTTGCACGGAGTGATTGACATTAATAGGAGACGCTACAGAGTTGTCGAAACATGTAAAACCGTCAATTCAAATTTAAGACGTTGAACGCGTCATTGAATACATTATAACACCACGGTGTGACTATTCCTCTTGTCAGTCATTGATATGTGTGAGCACTTCAATAGCACTGGTAGATTTTTGCATCGTAAGCAAAGGCAACACAATGAGAATGAAAATGATTATTATATAGATGAGAGGGAAGGGAGGGAAAGGAACATCTGACAGGAAGGATTTTTAATCAGTGCATTAGAAAATATAATTTGTAAGCAATTTCTATTCTCTAATAGACATGAGTAACATTTTTAAAGTTGACCAGTTTTAAAAAATTGCTGAAAGCTGTAAATCTTCGGTAATTTGCAAATTTGCTAATCTCCATTCCGTCATGTCATCTGGGGGAGTAGCAATGCTACCTGGAAAAAGTATGCAAACAGAGGATGGAAACATACCTTCACTGTGCCACCTACTGGAAGAAGTCATCAACAGACACACCTTATTATATAAACTTTTAATATCTCCCCAAAAGCCATAAAATGAACATATAAGAAAAACTATCTCCTGATATAACTAGATGATGGCCAAGATGTGGTGTCATAATTAACCAATAGCATAGGAAAGATGCAGAAATAATAATCTTACCCTACTATCACCCTATACTTGTATCCTTGTTTAGCTGCAGAATATCCACCCTGAAAAGGGTGATACCACACAAATGGACTGCTAATTAATCCCGTGTCACACCCTGATATAATTGTTTATTGAGATATGACCAGAAGTTCAATAGTTGCCACCAACATTCACAAAAAAAGTTAAAGAGGTTAGAAAGTAATACTCATAATCTCAGATATAGAAAACTGACAATATTACTATCAGTGCACTACAACCTGTATAAGTACACCTACAGAAAGCAATATTCGGATATCCCCTCCAGAATTATAATTGTATTCCCTTAAAGGTCTGTGTATGTGGGACCTTTTCAGGGTGGCCATTCCACAGTCAGGCAGGGATACAAATAGGTTTATAATAGGGCAGGTCCAAAGTGGCAGATTCTGAGCCGTGATGCTCCCCGGCCTTAGTGGGCTGCAGGTGCCGCCCTGTAGTCCTTTATGACTGAATTTGGGGTTAATTGTATCTGCATCCTAAAGACGTGGATACAATTAACAATAACAATGCCGATACAGAAAACCAAGCTGGACTCCCCTCTTCTTTACCTGGCTCCATCTATCTGACACAGGTAGCCTTATGATGTCATCATATTGCCTGCATCGTTTTGCAGTATGTCAGCCGGAAAAAGCCAAGCAGAGGACAGAAGGCGATTTGGAACCGTGGGGGAGGAGAGTTAGTAAATTATTTTAAAATGTAGATAAGTACAGCAATTTATTATTACAGGGGGACATTATGACTACTGCAGGGGACTGTATGGGTTTTAATAAAGAGGACTGTATGGCTATTTATTATTACAGAGGGACATTATAACTACTACAGTGAACATTATGGCTATTACTAAAGGGGACATTATGTCTATTTATTATTACAGAGGAACATTATGGCTATTTATTACTAATTTGGGAGCTTATGGAATTCAATAGGAGCTGTGTCTGTAGTACCAAAGTAGGCCACTGCAGTGTTGACAGTGCTATTTGCTTCTGGTGCTTTACGTACCAACTGAAGGCTTGGTGATCAACTATTCGGTGAGGATCCCAAGTGGAGGATCCCAGTCAATCAACTATTGATGACTTTATCTTGAGTACAGGTCATCAATAGTAAAAGTGCTGGAAAACCCCCTTAAAATGACTCTACTGATAAAATTGTCAAAAGCCTCACTTCACTGAAACCTCACCCCATTTTCTAGACACTGTTGAGTGTTTGGTAGGGTGTACCATCTATTTTTATGGCACAAATCATAATATATTTGACTAAATTTATTTGCACTTATAAAAAAGGTGCAACTTATACCAGAAGTCTGGTATGGAGAGCAATCATAAATGTTCCCCTGTGTTCCTACACGTCTGTAATATGGCCCTGTAAGGACTATATGTGACCCAGTTATAAGCAGCTATTGCATTTACATTATCCTTTACAGCAAATATCTAAACTATGCAACAGAGATGCCCAATATGAACCCAGTTCTTGGCTGCAGAGCAGAAAATATTGCACTACGTAAACTTTAGGCCTTTATTTTCTCCCTCACAGCCTCCCATCAGGAGATATAGCCTTAGAAGTGCTTTGCATGCTGTATGCTAATTAATTGTGGACCATCCAATGGGCAGTTCACCTCTTGCTGCAATCCGGGCTCTCTCCATCCTTCCTACAGTTCAAACATTCCCTTGATGTCTCCAGCACTAGAAGACTTCTTGCATTGAAGCTATGGCACACCTGCGCCACACTGAGGAAGTAGATGCATGCGCTGTGACTTCCTATTGGTCTGAATGACTTCAAGCGCATGCACCATCCCCAATTCAGCACTCCTGGCTGTAAACTCAGCAGAAGAGACTGAGAGGAAGTCACTACGCATGCGCTCAACTCTCTGTCCAGCACAGGCAACGTCTTTTAGCGGCCCTTGCTGGAGATTTTCATCATCAATCAAGGGGGTGTTTGAAGTGAAAGGGGGAGAGAGAGAGCTGGACCACAGAAAGAGGTGAACTACCCATCAGACAGTTCACCATTAATTAGCATACAGCACGAGAAGCGCTTCTAAGTCTACATCTCCTGATGGAACCTGTTAGGGTGAAAATAAAAGTATTATTTTACTCATATTATAGTAATGCAGGGTGTAGTCAAAAAGTCCAATCTAGTGCTATATCTTAATACTGGTGCTGTATAGTGAAATACCAATAGCATACTTGAATAAGAAAGCATGGATGCGCTACATGATGATATTGCCCACGAGCTCGGGGGGCCCCCAAACATGGATTTTAGTTTTGTGGCCCCTGTAACAGATAGAGAATAAAACCTAACTGCGATGTTGAAAAGTAGCATGTGAGGAACAGACATCTACTTTTGGCATCCCACTGGACCACTGGTATGACTGAAGTAAGGAAAGTGTACTTAAAGTGGCCTCCTTCTGCTATGATAGGGGTGGATCATACAAGGAGTCGTCCACCATCATCTGCAGGTACCAATCCGCATTGAGAGTACCTGGAATAAACACAGGTCCAACAAGCCGATCGTGCCAAATTCCAAAGTACACGTCCAACACAACACAACGTACATGCTGACATTTGCATTGTCTTCTGATTGGGTACTGCTCTTACTAGTAATTTGAATTGCATGTGCACTGAATTGGCACTTCGTCATTCACTAACACAGTCCTATAATGATAACGTCCCCCTGGATTGCACTGTCTAACGACTCCATGCATGTATCATAGCAGAAGGAGGCCACTTGGAGTGCTTCAGTCATAGTAGTGATCCCACAGACATGGAAAGTGGATTTCTGCTTCTCACATCCTACTCTTCAACTTTGCAATTGGGTTTAACTCTCTATCTCTTACAGGAGCCACAACACAAAACTGAAATCCATGTCCATGCACCAAACCATCATGTAATGCCTTCCTATTCAAATACGCTATTATTCCAATATAGGACACCAGTATTAAGATATAGTGCTGGATCCATCTTTTTGACTACAGTATAGGGTTTGTATTGCCAACACAACAGCCATCATAAAAATCTAAATCCACCTTAGCCAAATGCCCGTCCGCCTGACCATCCCCTCCCCCCTATTAATAAGTTCATTGCATCATTGACCTTCCGTGTTGCAAAGGGGTTAATGAGAGAGCAGCTACAATGTAATCAGGTCACGCAGGATCCTCAAAGAAGCAGACAGGTTACTGTTTCTTTAAGCCCCAGCTGTTCCTTTTGCAGGTGCTATTTTTAGCAGCACTCCATGGTAGAATCCAGATTACCCCTCCTTGCTGCAATAGTCTTGGTAGTTCCCAGTCTGAGAAGGTCAGAAAACTGAGCATGTCTAGATGTGCTCTGTGGAGCAGCCAGGATGCACTTGCTGATGATACAATACATTCAATGCAAAAGTCCTTGAGCAAGCTGTCAATGTGCATTGCTGAGCTGGGCAGGCTGGGACACTGGGACATACCTTCTGCTGCTTCCTACCAGTAAGTTCATCTCTTTACCCTGTTATGATGGGGGATTCATTGTGATGCTGCAGCTCCAGTCCAGAGCCTTGTGTGTGGATGGGACAGCTGCAATGTAGTGGGGAGCTGTCCAGTGCCTGGTGCTGATCTGTAGACAGTGCATGCTCTATAGGGTGGCTACAATAATAGTGCAGGAGTTTGTGCATGGTTTATGATAATATCCCAAGTCCTATCATGTATCCAGCTTCAAGTCAATTTGCAGAGTGTGGAAAGACTCATGTCAGCTGCAAACATACACAACAACAAGCATCAGCAGCAGCAGGAGGAGTGGGATCATCCTGGTGCACAGGACCCATTGTACAAGTCCTGGGGCTCAATTGTCTCCTTTGATAACCTAGTGGATAAGAGTCACTTTTGCTCTGCGCTGGCTTATTCTTATTCAGATCAGGCTACTGAAATATGTATATGTGTTGAGATGACTACACTGGTGCCATTGTTCTCTGCCAGGGCTTCGTAGTAGATGCTGGTGCATAATACAGCTGGCAGGAGAAGGCACACTGTGGCAGTGCAGGGAGGGTAGTAAACACACAATGTTCCCTCCTTGGCGGGAAAAGATCAGCAAATGCTACAATGCAACAAGAATAAATAAATAAATCACCCACAATCTGCGGCCACAGCGGATGGTCTGGATATCTTTACGATAAAGTTTGTGATGGGATCAAGAAACTTTTACACGAAGCAATCGTTAACCCCTTCTGCTGCAGCACTTCTTTGTTTTTCTCATTTTCTTTGTTTCCTCCCCACTTGCAAAAAATCATAACTTTTTTTAGTTTTCTGGTGATAGATCTACATGAGGGATTGTTTTTTATTGCTATATAAGTTGTATTTTTCAGCGGTACCATTTAACATAGTGTATAAAGTACTTGTACACATTTCTCAGAGGGAGACATGGATAGAAAATGCAGTTGCGCAATTTTTAGTGAGCATTTGCTTTGACAGTATTCACGATGTAGTAAAGATGGTGTGTTGTCTTTATTATGTGTGGCAGTCCGGTTACGGCAATATAAAATTAATATTGTTTTTTTTTTAATGTAATATGACCAAAAAAAATACTTTTCCAAAAAAAGCAAAAATGTACTTTCTGACATCATCTTTTGACCCCCATAACTTTTTTTATTTTTGCATTGATTCAGTTGTGTGAGGGCTCGTTCTTTGACCTGTAGTTTTTATTACTACCATTTTAGGGCACATGTGACTTTTGGATCACTTTTAGAGTTTTTCTTGGGGTATGGGGTGACCAAAAATGCATAATTCTGTTGTTGCATATAGTTTTTTTTTAATCTGTTCGCTGTGTGGGATTTACAATGTGATATTTTCATAATGTGGACTTTTACGGATACAGTGATGCAATTATTTTTTCTTATTTTCTTGTTTTTTTATTTGTAATACTTTTTTATTTTTTCTAACATTTAAAAATGTTTTTACTTATTTTTTTAATATTTGTAGTGTCTGTATGCCACTTGAACTTGTGATTGTTTAATCGCTCAGATAGTATAATGAAATACTATTATACTGCATTTTATCATATTCTGACAGGCAGTCTATTAAGACGTGTCACAAGAATGCCTTGATAGGCAATTATTCAGGCCACCATGACGACCAAATAGAAACCCCCTTCCCGATTGTATTGCCTGGGAAGGGGAAGGGCAGTTTGGGACCCCCAAATGCCGATCAGCCCATTTAAATGCTGCTGTCAAAATTGACAGTGGCAAGTAAAGGTTTAACAGTCGCAATCAGCTGAGTCCGCTCCATACAGAGACACTCAGTGTGCGCCAAACACGTATTGCGCACATCAGGATGGGGTTAACATGCGGGGTAGTTTAGTTATTATAATGCATTAAATGTCAAGATAACATTTGTTACGTCTGTAATACTTAATGCAGAAGGACAGAATAGAGCTGGCATTGTCATTTGGTAACTCATGGTAACAGAGGTGTAGCATTCACTAATGTTAGGGCGTGCTACATCGGTTTATATACATTCAGCGCATTATGCAATTTGCGAAGCCATTGACATAAGCTGTCAGGCTACGCAAAATTACATAATCACAATATGTTAGCGGTGCAGCGCAAAGTGTTGGATCTGTGTGTCAGGGTGATACAGTATCTGTTGTTTTACATAGGACTGCAGATGTTACCGCTACATTATCCTAACTGGGAGGGTTGATACAAACCTCAAATGAGGTGGATTAAATATGAAATGACAAATTCAGCTCTGCTACACCTATATTGATAAATACAAATGCAAGCATATTATGGAGGTAGTAGATTTTAAAAATTAGATAGATAGATATGAGAAAGATAGATAGATAGATAGATAGATAGATAGATAGATAGATAGATAGATAGATAGATAGATAGATATGAGATAGATAGATAGATAGATAGATATGACATAGATAGATAGATAGATAGATAGATAGATAGATATGAGATAGATAGATAGATAGATAGATAGATAGATAGATAGATAGATAGATAGATAGATAGATAGATATGAGATAGATAGATAGATAGATATGACATAGATAGATAGATAGATAGATAGATATGAGATAGATAGATAGATAGATAGATAGATAGATAGATAGATAGATAGATATGAGATAGATAGATAGATAGATAGATAGATAGATAGATAGATAGATAGATAGATATGACATAGATAGATAGATAGATAGATAGATAGATAGATATGAGATAGATAGATAGATAGATAGATAGATAGATAGATAGATAGATAGATAGATATGACATAGATAGATAGATAGATAGATAGATAGATAGATAGATAGATAGATATGACATAGATAGATAGATATGACATAGATAGATAGATGATTTAATACTTAAAGGCCCCTGTATCTCCTTTTGTCTGCAGCTGAACACTATAAAAATGTGTATTGCTATTTGCAAATGATCATATTTGCATATAGATGTAGCATAACTGATTTATTCATATATGAAAATGCTGTAGTAGGATTCTGTACTGTTAGCCATATACAGAGACACAAGTTGTAGTTCGGTGCAGCCTATTTTGTTGACAGCCTAGGTTACTGATGCAGTTTAGGGCTTTTACTTGATGTTTAAGGAGGCTGAGTTAGTTACTTAGCACAACTCTGTAATAGCATAGGGTAAACCTAATGTATCTTTGTGTTACTCTTAATAACACTGAAAACCCATATTATATTTTTATTTATTATTTGCATTATTATTTTGTATCATTTAGACCTTTAATTCAATATTGAATAATATAGAACTTCCAACCCTCAAATGTATTGAATTAAGTTAGTAATTTGGCAAAATTCATTGTGATATCTCTATTGGGTACATGCGGTTTTGTATAAAAACTTCAGGTATTATCTTACCTCAGTGAGTTATCACAATTCACATGCATAACAGGAAAATGGCAAACTCAGCTCTGCTACATCCGTTTTACAGCTGTATCAACCCATTTATGGTAAGGGTGTTTCCATAGTCGGTTTCCTCCAGTCTCACCATTGCTTTTCCTGCCTGATAAATATTTACCTCAGAATTCCAGTTCAGAAATTAATGTTTATGAATTGCTTAACCTTTCTAGTTAATCTTATGAATCAAGAAATACCTGAAATTCTATAGATCTCATACCTGCTGATCCTCTACATTATACTTCTTAAAGGAGATGTCTCATGAAAGCCAGTGGGTCTATACACTTCTGTATGGCCATATTAATGCACTTTGTAATGTACATTGTGTATTAATTATGAGCCATACAGAAGTTATTCACTTACCTGTTCCGTTGCTGGCGTCCCCGTCTCCATGGTGCCGTCTAATTTTCAGCGTCTAATCGCCGGATTAGACGCGCTTGCGCAGTCCGGGTCTTCTTCTTTCCTCAATGGAGCCGCTCATGCAGGAGAGCGCTTCCGTGTAGCTCCGCCCCGTCACGTGCCGATTCCAGCCAATCAGGAGGCTGGAATCGGCAATGGACCGCACAGAAGCCCTGCGGTCCACCGAGGGTGAAGATGCCGTCGGCCATCTTCACAAGGTAAGTATGAAGACGCCGGACCGCGGGGATTCGGGTAAGTACTATGCGGTTTTTTTTTTTGATCCCTGCATCAGGTTTGTCTCGCGCCGAACGGGGGGGCTATTGAAAAAAAAAAAAACCCGTTTCGGCGTGAGACATCTCCTTTAATTGCATTTTCAGGGGTTGACAACAATCTATCTCATATCTATCTATCTATCTCATATCTATCTAATCTATCTATCTATCTATCTATCTCATATCTATCTATCTATCTATCTCATATCTATCTATCTATCTATCTCATATCTATCTATCTCATATCTATCTATCTATCTATCTCATATCTATCTATCTATCTATCTATCTCATATCTATCTATCTATCTCATATCTATCTATCTATCTATCTCATATCTATCTATCTATCTATCTATCTCATATCTATCTATCTATCTATCTATCTATCTATCTATCTATCTCATATCTATCTATCTATCTATCTCATATCTATCTATCTATCTATCTCATATCTATCTAATCTATCTAGCTATCTATCTATCTCTCATATCTATCTATCTATAAATCTTTCCATCTCATATCTAGCTATCTCATATCGATCTATCTCCTATCTTTCTATCTATCTTTCTATATCATATCTGTCTATCTATCTCTCTATCTATCTCATATCTATCAATGTCATATATATCTTTCTATCTATGTATGTCATATCTATCTATCTATGTTCTATCTATCTAACTATCTCATATCTATCTATCTATCTATCTCATATCTATCTATCTCCTATTTTTCTATCTATATATCTTTCTATCTCATATTTATCTATCTATCTATCTCATATTTATCTATCTATCTATCTCATATCTATCAATGTCATATATAGCTTTCTATCTATGTATGTCATATCTATCTATCTATGTCCTATCTACCTATCTATCTATCTATGTCATATCTATCTACCTATCTATCTCATATCTATCTTTCTATGTATGTCATATCTATCTTACTATGTATGTCATATATATCTATCTATCTATCTCATATCTATCAATGTCATATATATCTTTCTATCTATGTATGTCATATCTATCTATCTATGTTCTATCTATCTATGTCAAATCTATCTATCTATCTCATTTCTATCTGTCTATCTCCTATCTTTCTATCTATATATCTTTCTATCTCATATTTATCTATATCATATCTATCTATCTATCTATCTATCTATCTATCTAACTCATATCTATCTATCTATCTATCTATCTCATATCTATCTATCTCATATCTATCTATCTATCTATCTCATATCTATCTATCTATCTATCTATCTCATATCTATCTATCTATCTCATATCTATCTATCTATCTATCTATCTATCTCATATCTATCTATCTATCTATCTATCTCATATCTATCTATCTATCTATCTCATATCTATCTATCTATCTATCTCATATCTATCTAATCTATCTAGCTATCTATCTATCTCTCATATCTATCTATCTATAAATCTTTCCATCTCATATCTAGCTATCTCATATCGATCTATCTCCTATCTTTCTATCTATCTTTCTATATCATATCTGTCTATCTATCTCTCTATCTATCTCATATCTATCAATGTCATATATATCTTTCTATCTATGTATGTCATATCTATCTATCTATGTTCTATCTATCTAACTATCTCATATCTATCTATCTATCTATCTCATATCTATCTATCTATCTATCTCCTATTTTTCTATCTATATATCTTTCTATCTCATATTTATCTATCTATCTATCTCATATTTATCTATCTATCTATCTCATATCTATCAATGTCATATATAGCTTTCTATCTATGTATGTCATATCTATCTATCTATGTCCTATCTACCTATCTATCTATCTATGTCATATCTATCTACCTATCTATCTCATATCTATCTTTCTATGTATGTCATATCTATCTTACTATGTATGTCATATATATCTATCTATCTATCTCATATCTATCAATGTCATATATATCTTTCTATCTATGTATGTCATATCTATCTATCTATGTTCTATCTATCTATGTCAAATCTATCTATCTATCTCATTTCTATCTGTCTATCTCCTATCTTTCTATCTATATATCTTTCTATCTCATATTTATCTATATCATATCTATCTATCTATCTATCTATCTATCTATCTATCTATCTATCTATCTATCTATCTAACTCATATCTATCAATGTCATATATATCTTTCTATCTATGTATGTCATATCTATCTATCTATCTATGTCCTATCTATCTATCTATCTATCTATCTCATATCTATCTATCTTTCTATGTATATCATATCTATCTTACTATGTATGTCATATCCATCTATCTATCTATCTATCCATCCATCCATCCATCCATCCATCCATCAATCGTTCTGTAATCTGTCTATGTCTGTACTGCTGTACACTCCTGACTATACTGTTACTGGGGGATTTTTAGATACAATGTGGTGACTTCATTTACAAATGTCTCCACATGTGATGAGGATTACTGTTCTCCTCTCAGCCTCTTGTCAGTATTTATTATGTCATTTTACAATCTGATGTGCAGTGAAGTTTGTTATTGTCCGGATATGAACATAAATATTTTATTGGCAGCTTTTCTAATTGTGTTTGTCATTCTTTATAAGAAAAACAAAGCCAGAGATATTTTTTTTTGTTTTTGCACATGAAATTGGGAAATTTCTAGAATAGTCTAAACACTGTTTTGTTGATAATTCTGCAATTACATCAGGATTTGGCATGAGTCTTGCGCAAATGAGTTGGTTATTATATAATCTGTTATTATATATCACTCTGGATGATGCGTCCTTGTTATCCTAATGCTTGAATATAATGACGACCATCAGACTGACCAGTCAGAGACTCCATATAATCTATTCGGGATGTACAATATGTCACTTATAGCAATAGTCACATAGAAAGGAGAGCAGTTTGATCCAATGTCCAATGACCATAAAATATAGTGTATAGAAAAAAGGTCGGGTCCTCTTTGAAATAAATAAAAATTTGAAAAACGAAGGAGAGACAAATGTCAAGAAAAGCTGGTAATATTTGGTGATTTTTTTTAATACACTGGATGGTGAGTAGCTGCTAGTTTAGTGGGGACACCAGAAAACACAGAGTGATCCAGGTGACAACAATAGTACAAGAAATGAAAAAAACCCTATAAGACTGCGCTACTTTGATGATTACTGTAATAAACTAGGACTTACTTGAACAATGGAAGTCCTTTCCATCAGGGGCTTTGTTTGTTCAAGTAAGTCCTAGTTTATTACAGTAATCATTAAAGTAGCGCAGTCTTATAGGGTTTTTTTTTTTTTAAATTCTTGTACTATTATAGCAATAGGACTATGTGTCCAGATCTAGTGCAGATTTACTTTCACTTTGAATTGGTATAATATTATTTTGCTTTTGGAATGTAATACATTGAAGAACAGTATCTATCTATCTATCTATCTATCTATCTATCCATGTATCTAATATCTATCTATCTATCTATCTATCTATCTATCTATCTATCTATCTATCTATCCATGTATCTAATATCTATCTATCTATCTATCTCATATCTATCTATCTATCTATCTATCTCCTATCTATCTATCTATCTATCTATCTATCTATCCATGTATCTAATATCTATCTATCTATCTATCTATCTATCTATCTATCTATCTCATATCTATCTATCTATCTATCTATCTATCTATCTATCTATCTATCTATCTATCTCCTATCTATCTAATATCTATCTATCTATCTATCTATCTATCTATCTATCTATCTATCTATCTATCTATCTATCTATCTGTCTCTCATACCTGTCTAGTGTTAAGGCAGTAATATGCAGTCCTAAACTCGTGCTCACAACCTGAAGGTTGTGAGTTCAATCCCTGCATGGTTTAGGTAGCCGGTTGAAGGTTGACTCAGCCTTCCATCCTTCTGAGGTTGGTAAAATGAGTACTCAGCTTGGTGGGGGGTAATAAATAAATTACTTGAACGCGCTATAGAATAAATTGGCGCTGTAGAAATACCAGGATTTAAAAAAAAATAAAATTATCTATCTATCTACCTATCAATCCAGGGGCGTAACTACAGGTTCTGGGGCCCAGGTGGAAAAGTTCAGCTCAGGCCCCTTCCCCGCCCCCACATCTGTACCTGTACCCATACCTAACATATAAGATACAGCTGAGCAGCAATTTCAGAGAAGTTTGTTTTCCATATATACTCACACCAAGATCCTAAGATCACGTTGTGTTTATTTCAAAGTACATATTCCATAGCCATGCAACATTTCGACCATAGTGTGGTCTTTGTCAAGCATATACAAACAGGCTGATAGTCATACATTATATATACTACCACCACCAATAGTCTACATCTGCTATACATAGGACACACCTACATCACGATATCAACCTACCAGGAAAGACCATCCATCATGTGGCAGCTGGACTCGATTAACCCCAGAAGGGACGCCCCAGGACTAACTACCACAGCGTCATAAGACGCCAGTATGTACCCATACCTGAATCGCGCTGCATGAAGCTGCAAAATGAATTTTCATACATGGTCTAGCCCTTTGGCGTAAGCTTTCCAAACATGACTCACTTGCTGGACTACTTGAAAATTTGTTTGTAGCCCCTTAGACCGCTCTCATACATGTGCTTTTTGCTGCGGTAATCCTGGTACTATGCTCCCAATCACGCGGCCAGCAGTGCGACTGACTGGTAATGCACTCAATGTGCATTCTGTATATGGTATGGGACTTTGGGCCCCCTCAATGCAGGGGCTAGGTTGCAATTGCAACCCCTGCCAATACGCCGCTGTAGCTATCTATCTCATATCTATCTATCTCATATCTATCTATCTGTTTATCTCATATCTATCTATCTACCTACCTACCTATCCATCCATCCATCCGTCTGTCTGTCTGTCTATCTAATATCTATGTATCTATCTATCTATCTCATATCTATCTATCTATCTCATATCTATCTATCTCATATCTATCTATCTATCTATCTCATATCTATCTATCTGTTTATCTCACAACTATCTATCTATCTACCTACCTACCTACCTACCTATCCATCCATTCATTCATCCGTCCGTCCGTCCGTCCGTCCGTCTGTCTGTCTAATATCTATCTATCTATCTATCTATCTATCTATCTATCTATCTATCTATCTATCTATCTATCTCATATCTATCTATTTATTTATCTCATATCTATCTATCTATTTATCTCATATCTATCTATCTATCTCATATCTATCTATCTCATATCTATCTATCTATCTATCTATCTATCTATCTATCTATCTATCTATCTATCTATCTATCTATCAATCTCATATCTATCTACCTAATTTCCCCCTTAATATAATGAAATGGATGAGAGGCTAGGGGGTGTACAAACATGTTGGGAGCACAATGTATAATTTAGACTTGCACACAGTGCCTGGAGCAGCATCCACCACAGTAAATATAGCTCTCTATACAGTACATCTATTCTCTTCTACTGCTGCGGAACTGACTGCTTAGTAAGCACTATTGTAACATAATGTCAAACCAACAACAGCTTATAAATGTGCTGTGCAGAGTAAACGTACAGCCTTTCATTTATAGAAAGTAGCCTCTATCCATTTTTTTAGAGTGTTTTTTTAATAAATTAAATAATAATGTTTTTATGTATGTACCTTCATTAAAGAACTCTTGAAATGTTGGAGTTTTGGCACTGCCCTTTGGTGCGCACACAACCGACTGATACTTCTGCAATTCACTTTGTTGTGTAGACTGGGGCATATTCCTTCTCACTCTAAGGTCTCTAGGAGAAGGGACTCTGCTCCATCACTTCCTGGAGACTGTGAAGCTACATGAATCCTCTTTTTCCTGACTTCTCCCCTCTTTTCCTCTGAAGCACTGTTGTCAGCATTCCTGCCACACAATCACTTAGTTCTGCTACTGTATGCATGTTATAAGCTTGGTTCTGGTATTATATCTATGTACTGAGCTTGGTTTGTGCTGCATTTATGTTATGCAATTAGTTATGGTATTTCATCTATGTACTGAGGTTGGGTTGTGCTGTAATTATGTTATGAGCTTGGTTCTGGTTCTGTATTTATGTACTGACATTGGGTACTGTGCTGCATTTGTTCAATGAACTGTTTTGCTCTAGCTATGCTGCTATCTCGCTGCCTTTTGCAGAATACAGGTAGACTGCCTATGGCCTTAGTCACACGGGCGCATCGGCACCCGTACACCGGCGCCGATGCGCCCGTCTGACTGTCAGTGAGAAGACGGATGTACATGCAGACGGCCGTCTCTCTGCAGCGCTGGAGGAAAGAACATGTGACCGGCTCCATTGCCGGTCATGTGTTCTTTCCTCCAGCGCTTCAGAGAGACGGCCGTCTGCAGGTACGTCCGTCTTCTCACTGACAGTCAGACGGGCGCATCGGCGCCGGTGTACGGGTGCCGATGCGCCCGTGTGACTAAGGCCTATCCGTGCAATATACATCCCTTTTTTGATATGGGGGCAAAACAATTCCACACAGGGTGCCAAGGCTGGCATTTATATGCTGGTCTAAGTAAACTATGCACCCACGTCTCCACTACTAATGTATTGAGAGACTTGTGCCTCTTAATACACTTATCGATGCAGTTTCAAGCTGGCAAAGGTTTCTGCTATAATGTAGGCCGGTTTCTAGTGTATATTATAGTAAATATCATGGGCTGTGCAAGGCCACATCCCCTAATGCTAGGCCTCAACCACTTTTTTAAAGAAAGTGCCAAAGCTTGGCTTAAAGCGGTTTTCCAGGCAATGCTCGCCGTCAGTGCCAGGATACATCGGGATTGAAATGGAAGTCGCTGTTCCCGACTCATGTGTAGTGGTCGGTGCACGTAATTGCAGCCACACCTCTCATTGAAATCAATAAGGGCTGCAACTACAAGTGTAGCACCAGTTGATTTCCATGAGATCTTCTGCTCTGAGCCTGATTTATATTAGCATTGACAGCTGGAGTTGCCTTGAAAACTCCTTTAAAAACTAGAAAAGTTGGAATCTGCACCAAACTGGTAAAATGGTATACAAACATTTATATACCATATATAATGTATCTGTTAGTGTTAGACTCAATATCCACTCATATATATATATATATATATATATATATATATATATATATATATATATATATAATATGTGTGTGTGTGTGTATATGTATATATATATATATATATATATATATATATATATATATATATATATATGTATTTCTGCTCAGTAGATATAATACAAGCTGGCCTCACTTTTCAGATTTGCTGCTCTCACTGTTTTCCTTGGATTAGTTTTTTTTCTGCTGGGTTTATTACTTTTGGTTAATTCAGTGAGAAATGAATGGCGCGGTTACAATTTGCTGCATCATCAGATCTGTTTGAGATGAGTTTGCACATCCATTGTTAATTTATACTGTATGTATATAGAAGCTCCATTATCATCACAGTGTTAGGTGACAAGATACCCTGTGATAAGCTGAGAGCTGCTCGTCTTCTGAGGCACGAGGTAATTTATTTCTCCCTGATGGTCAAAAATATAACATTTGCCCATTTTATGTTTACAGCATTTTCTTGTTACTGATACAAAAGCTTTTATGCCCCTGAGAACGTCAGGGTGGTATCTGTAGAGTATGTGCTGTTATCATTATATAGTATTGACAGAGATATCTACAGTGATGCATTATTACACTGAAGAAACTAGTGTTGAGCAAATTTCGGCCAGTACAATCCAAATCAGAATTTCACCAATACCTAAAATTGCTGTGTGATGTGATGGTGGCCTTGTGGCTCAGTGGTTAGTACTGCTGCCTAGAAGTGCTAGGTTTAAAGTTGACCAAAGGCAACATCTGCAAGGATTTTGTATGTTCTCTCTGTGTTTATTACACAGCACATAGATATTACACAGCAATTTACATCACCTGATATTTTCTGTCCCAATTGGGGCTCACTATCTATATTCACCTATTAGTATGTTTTTGGAGTGCGGGAGGAAACCCATGCAAACACAGGGAGAACATACAAACTCAATGCAGATGTTGTTCTTGGGCAGATATGAACCTAGAACCCCTGTGTTGCAAGGCAATAATGCTAACCAATGAGCCACCATGGCTCTTTCTTTGTCTTCTCTTTCATCTTCGTCTTTTTCCTATTATTATTTTTCATTCTTCACCTTTTTCATCTTCTTCATATTACTCTTCGCCTTTGTCTTCTTTGCCTTGTCTTCTTCCTCCTTCTCCTCCTGAGGGGGAGAAAGTAGGAGACAAAAAGGAACAATAAGTACAGTGGCTCAGTGGTTAGCACTGTTGCCTTGCAGCATTGGGGTCCTAGGTTCAAATCTGATGAAGGACAACATCTGCATGGAGTTTCTATGCTTTGTGCTGTTTCTCCTTTTAGTGGGTTTTGGTTGGGACCCACCTTCTATCACCCAAAGGGCCCAACTGCAAGATGCAAATAGGTCTCTGTGTCACCTGGAGGCTTAAGAAGTGCTTTTGAATCGGCCATCTTTATTAGTCTGGGGGGCTTATAGAATACATGGCAATACTGAAGTAATGTTGTGTATTGGCAATCAAAGCAGATGAAGTTCAAGTCCCATAATGAGACAAAAGTAAAAAGTTTCATAAAAATGTTTAAAAAAAAATTAAAAACTCAAATGCAGTAATCCCCCAGGAATATATCTTACTTTAAAAGTGTTTCTTGTCTGCAAAAGTAGTAAAACATAAAAGAAACTACATACATTGGGTATTGCTCTAATTGTGCTGATACAGAAAATAATGTTATCATGTTATTTATCCCATATGTTGAGTGCTGTAAAAGCAAAACCCAAAGAACAATGACAGCATTTCTCTTTTTTTCTCACTCCCCCCCCCCCCCCCCCAAAAAAAAAAGGAAAACGTTATATCTGCAGGCAAATCTGCCCCAAACTTATGTGGATTTCCCACATTTTTGCGAAGACAGATTTTCTATAGTAAATTTGCCCCACGTGAATATACAGTGCCTTCAGCACGCTTTGGGTCCTGCTCTGCCCTCTGAGGTCGCATGATGTCATTCTGTGGGGCTTCTGGTACTTTCTAGGTGTGTGAGCGAGTAGCTGAGGTTGAAGACGTCTTCTGATGATAAGGATCGTGTTTTGCCTTGGTTGCTGTTGCACAGATATGGGCGTCATGTGAGATGGCGGAGGTTGCTACTAGAAGGAGGCTTCGGCGGTTCGGGGTTCATCCTCTGGTGTCCCAGAGTGCGCACCTCTGCCCAACCAACTAAATTGATGAGCATCTCCATCTCCATTCGGTTGAGCATCTACATAGTAACATAGTATGTTAGGCTGAATGAAGACAATGTCCATCTAGTTCAGCCTGTTTCAACCCCTAGTTGATCCAGAGAAAGGCTAAAACCCCAAGAGGCAGGAGCCAAAGATGAGATGATCCTAAATAGAGATGAGCGAGCACCAAAATGCTCGGGTGCTCGTTACTCGGGACGAAATTTTCGCGATGCTCGAGGGTTCGTTTCGAATAACGAACCCCATTGAAGTCAATGAGCGACCCAAGCATTTTTGTATTTCGCCGATGCTCGCTAAGGTTTCCATTTGTGAAAATCTGGGCAATTCAAGAAAGTGATGGGAACGACACAGCAATGGATAGGGCAGGCGAGGGGTTACATGTTGGGCTGCATCTCAAGTTCCCAGGTCCCACTATTAAGCCACAATAGCGGCAAGAGTGCCCCCCCCCCCCTCCCAACAATTTTTACTTCTGAAAAGCCCTCATTAGCAATGCATACCTTAGCTAAGCACCACACTACCTCCAACAAAGCACAATCACTGCCTGCAAGACACTCCGCTGCCACTTCTCCTGGGTTACATGCTGCCCAACCCCCCCCCCCCCTTGCACGACCCAGTGTCCACAGCGCACACCAAATTGTCCCTACGCAGCCTTCAGCTGCCCTCATGCCACACCACCCTCATGTCTATTTATAAGTGCGTCTGCCATGAGGAGGAACCGCAGGCACACACGGCAGAGGGTTGGCACGGCTAGGCAGCGACCCTCTTTAAAAGGAGTGGGGCGATAGCCCACAATGCAGTACAGAAGCAATGAGAAATCCAATCCTGTGCCACCTCCATCTGGAGCTGCACACGTGGGCATAGCAATGGGGAACCTATGTGCCACACACTATTCATTCTGTCAAGGTGTCTGCATGCCCCAGTCAGACCGTGTTTTTTTTATAAATAGTCACAGGCAGGTACAACTCCGCAATGGGAATTCCGTGTGCACCCACAGCATGGGTGGCTCCCTGGAACCCACCGGCTGTACATAAATATATCCCATTGCAGTGCCCTGGACAGCAGAGCCAACATCAGATTAAATGCAGGTGGGCTTCGGCCCACATTGCATGCCCCAACCTGACCGGGGTTTTTAATTCATAGACACAGGCAGGTACAACTCCCTATTGTGAAGTCCCTGTGGACCCACAGCATGGGTGGCTCCCTGGAACCCACCGGCAGTACATAAATATATCCCATTGCAGTGCCCAGCACAGCTGAGGTAATGTCATGTTTAATGCAGGTGGGCTTCGGCCCACACTGCATGCCCCAGTCAGACTGGGGTTCTTTAGAAGTGGACACATGCAGTTACAACTCCGTGTGGACCGACAGCATGGGTGGGTGCCAGGAAGCCACCGGTGGTACATAAATATATCCCATTGCAGTGCCCAGAACAGCTGAGGTAATGTCATGTTTAATGCAGGTGGGCTTCGGCCCACACTGCATGCCCCAGTCAGACTGGGGTTCTTTAGATGTGGACACATGCAGTTACAACTCCCTGTGGACCGACAGCATGGGTGGGTGCCAGGAAGCCACCGGTGGTACATAAATATATCCCATTGCAGTGCCCAGCACAGCTGAGGTAATGTCATGTTTAATGCAGGTGGGCTTCGGCCCACACTGCATGCCCCAGTCAGACTGGGGTTCTTTAGAAGTGGACACATGCAGTTACAACTCCGTGTGGACCGACAGCATGGGTGGGTGCCAGAAAGCCACCGGCGGTACATAAATATATCCCATTGCAGTGCAGGTGGGCAAAAAATTAATTGGATTACAGTGTAGGCGAGTGCCCCAAAAAATTAATGTACCTCAGAAAAATTGCCCATGCCCAACCAAAAGGGCAGGTGAAACCCATTATTCGCTTTGGTTAATGTGGCTTAATTTGTAACTAGGCCTGGAGGCAGCCCAGTTAAATTAAAAATTGGTTCAGGTGCAAGTTTCAACGCTTTATTGAATTGAGAATTGAAACGTATAAAAATTGTTTACAAAAATTATATGACTGAGCCCTGTGGGCCTAAGAAAAATTGGCCGTTCGGCGTGATTACGTGAGGTTTCAGGAGCAGGAGCAGGAGGAGGAGGATGAATATAATACACAGATTGATGAAGCTAAAAGGTCCCCGTTTTTTATGGTAATAGAGAACGATTCTTTCATCCGCGGGTGCAGCCTACGTATTGCTTAGGTATCGCTGCTGTCCGCTGCTGGAGAAGAGAAGTCTGGGGAAATCCAGGCTTTGTTCATCTTTATGAGTGTAAGCCTGTCGGCACTGTCGGTTGACAGGCGGGTACGCTTATCCGTGATGATTCCCCCAGCCGCACTAAACACCCTCTCTGAGAAGACGCTAGCCGCAGGACAAGCAAGCACCTCCAGGGCATAGAGCGCGAGTTCAGGCCACGTGTCCAGCTTCGACACCCAGTAGTTGTAGGGGGCAGAGGCATCACGGAGGACGGTCGTGTGATCGGCTACGTACTCCCTCACCATCCTTTTACAGTGCTCCCGCCGACTCAGCCTTGACTGGGGAGCGGTGACACAGTCTTGCTGGGGAGCCAGAAAGCTGTCAAAGGCCTTAGAGAGTGTTCACCTGCCTGTGCTGTACATGCTGCCTGATCTCCGCGCCTCCCCTGCTACCTGGCCCTCGGAACTGCGCCTTCTGCCACTAGCGGTGTTGGATGGGAATTTTACCATCAGCTTGTCCACCAGGGTCCTGTGGTATAGCATCACTCTCGAACCCCTTTCCTCTTCGGGTATGAGAGTGGAAAGGTTCTCCTTATACCGTGGGTCGAGCAGTGTGTACACCCAGTAATCCGTAGTGGCCAGAATGCGTGTAACGCGAGGGTCACGAGAAAGGCATCCTAACATGAAGTCCGCCATGTGTGCCAGGGTACCTGTATGCAACACATGGCTGTCCTCACTAGGAAGATCACTTTCAGGATCCTCCTCCTCCTCCTCCTCCTCAGGCCATACACACTGAAAGGATGACAGGCAAGCAGCATGGGTACCATCGGCAGTGGGCCAAGCTGTCTCTTCCCCCTCCTCCTCATGCGCCTCCCCCTCCTCCTCCTCCTCAACGCGCTGAGATATAGACAGGAGGGTGCTCTGACTATCCAGCGAAATACTGTCTTCCTTCGCCTCCGTTTCCAAGCGCAAAGCGTCTGCCTTTATGCTTTACAGGGAACTTCTCAAGAGGAATAGCAGAGGAATGGTGACGCTAATGATTGCAGCATCGCCGCTCACCATCTGGTAGACTCCTCAAAGTTTCCAAGGACCTGGCAGATGTCTGCCAACCAGGCCCACTCTTCTGTAAAGAATTGAGGAGGCTGACTTCCACTACGCCGCCCATGTTGGAGTTGGTATTCCACTATAGCTCTACGCTGCTCATAGAGCCTGGCCAACATGTGGAGCGTAGAGTTCCACCGTGTGGGCACGTCGCACAGCAGTCGGTGCACTGCCAGATTAAACTGATGTTGCAGGGTGCACAGGGTGGCAGCGTCCGTGTGGGACTTGCGGAAATGTGCGCAGAGCTGGCGCACCTTTCCGAGCAAGTCTGGCAAGCGTGGGTAGCTTTTCAGAAAGCGCTGAACCACCAAATTAATGACGTGGGCCAGGCATGGCACGTGCGTGAGGCTGCCGAGCTGCAGAGCCGCCACCAGGTTACGGCCATTGTCAAACACGACCATGCCCGGTTGGAGGCTCAGCGGCGCAAGCCAGCGGTCGGTCTGCTCTGTCAGACCCTGCAGCAGTTCGTGGGCCGTGGGCCTCTTCTCTCCTAAGCTGAGTAGTTTCAGCACGGCCTGCTGATGCTTGCCCACCGCTGTGCTGCCACGCCGCGTGACACCGACTGCTGGCGAAGTCCTGCTGCTGACACATCTTGATTGCGAGACAGAGGTTGCGTAGGAGGAGGAGGAGGAGGAGGGTGGTTTAGTGGAGGAAGCATACACCGCCGCAGATACCACCACCAAGCTGGGGCCCGCAATTCTGGGGGTGGGTAGGACGTGAGCGGTCCCAGGCTCTGACTCTGTCCCAGCCTCCACTAAATTCACCCAATGTGCCGTCAGGGAGATGTAGTGGCCCTGCCCGCCTGTGCTTGTCCACGTGTCCGTTGTTAAGTGGACCATGGCAGTAACCGCGTTGGTGAGGGCGTGTACAATGTTGCGGGAGACGTGGTCGTGCAGGGCTGGGACGGCACATCGGGAAAAGTAGTGGCGACTGGGAACCGAGTAGCGCGGGGCCGCCGCCGCCATCATGCCTTTGAAAACCTCCGTTTCCACAAGCCTATACGGCAGCATCTCCAGGCTGATCAATTTGGCTATGTGCACGTTTAACGCTTGAGCGTGCGGGTGCGTGATGGCGTACTTGCGCTTGCGCTCCAACACTTGCGCTAGCGACGGCTGGACGGTGCGCTGAGAGACATTGGTGGATGGGGCCGAGAACAGCGGAGGTGAGGGTGGGGTGCAGGCCAGGAGACGGTAGTGCCTGTGTCCTGAGAGGGGGGTTGGATCTCAGTGGCAGGTTGGGGCACAGGGGGAGAGGCAGTGGTGCAAACCGGAGGCAGTGAACAGCCTTCGTCCCACCTTGTGGGGTGCTTGGCCATCATATGTCTGCGCATGCTGGTGGTGGTGAGGCTGGTGGTGGTGGCTCCCTGGCTGATCTTGGCGCGACAAAGGTTGCACACCACTGTTCGTCGGTCGTCTGCACTCTCAGTGAAAAACTGCCAGACCTTTGAGCACCTCGGCCTCTGCAGGGTGGCATGGCGCGAGGGGGCGCTTTGGGAAACAGTTGGTGGATTATTCGGTCTGGCCCTGCCTCTACCCCTGGCCACCGCACTGCCTCTTCCAACCTGCCCTGCATCTGCACTTGCCTCCCCCTCTGAAGACCTGTCCTCAGTAGGCTTAGCAAACCAGGTGGGGTCAGTCACCTCATCGTCCTGCTGCTCTTCCTCCGAATCATCTGTGCGCTCCTCCCTCGGACTTACTCTAATTACTACTACCTGAGTGATAGACAACTGTGTCTCATCGTCATCGTCCTCCTCACCCACTGAAAGCTCTTGAGACAGTTGCCGGAAGTCCCCAGCCTCATCCCCCGGACCCCGGGAACTTTCCAAAGGTTGGGCATCGGTCACGACAAACTCCTCCGGTGGGAGAGGATTCGGAACCATTGCTGCCCATTCTGGGCAGGGGCCCGAGAACAGTTCCTGGGAGTCTGCCTGCTCCTCAGAATGTGTCATTGTAATGGAGTGAGGAGGCTGGGAGGAAGGAGGAGCAGCAGCCAGAGGATTCAGAGTTGCAGCAGTGGACGGCGTAGAAGTCTGGGTGGTCAATAGATTGCTGGATGCACTTTCTGCCATCCACGACAGCCACACTGCTCATTTTCTAATAAAGGTCTACCGCATGGACCCATTAATTGTGAGATGAATGTGCGGACGCCAGAAACGTGCCTCTCTCCTAATCCCGCAGCAGTTGGCTGCGATACACCTGGATCAGGAGCTCGGCCTGTGCCCACACCCTGACTTGGGCCTCTGCGTCCTCGCCCGCGTCCACGTCCTCTAGGCCTACCCCTACCCCTCAGCATGGTGTATTACCAGTAGTGCAGAAACAAAACGCTGTAATTAAATGTGCCGCTTATTGGCCTGTGGTTGGAGGCTGACTTCGCTTACGGAACGCACAGCAGAGCCAGGAAAGAATTTTGCGCAAGCCTGCTGTAACACTTAGCTGGCTGCGTATTAATTAGGACTACTACCCCCAGCAGAGACGCAGTACACTCAGGATGGTCACAGGCAGCCCAAATAGATTTTTTTTTCCCAAATTTTTTTGGAAAAGCCCACTGCCTATATAGACAGTATATGTCTTTCACCTTTTTCACTGTCCCTGCCTCAGCACTACTGGCCCTATACTATGTAAAATTACTGCAGACTGAGGACGCAATGCTCTGCACGGCCGATATACAAAAAAAAAAAAAAAGTGCAGCACTGCAAAAAGCAGCCTCCACACTACTGCACACGGTCAGATGTGGCCCTAGGAAGGACCGTTAGGGTTCTTGAAGACTAAAATCACTCCTAACACTCTCCCTATAGCAGCTCCAGCATCAGCAGCACTGTCCCTGAGCTATGTCAGAATGCATCTGTGGCGAGCCGCTGGAGGGGCCGATTTATATACTCGGGTGACACCTGATCTCGCCAGCCACTCACTGCAGGGGGGTGGTATAGGGCTGGAACGTCGCAGGGAGAAGTTGTAATGCCTTCCCTGTCTTTCTAACATCTCAGAGATGAAAGTGAAAGTAACCCGAACATCGCGTGGTGCTCACCTCTAGTAACGAGCATCTCGAACACGCTAATACTCGAACGAGTATCAAGCTCGGACGAGTACATTCGCTCATCTCTAATCCTAAACAATCTCCAAAATGGCTTTTGTGCCTTCCCTGCCATTAGTTGCAAACTGTATTGCCTCTTGATAGGAGGCTGCAGAATTACGCCACTTTCCATGAATGTTCATTCATAGTGTGTGCAAATTGCACACCCCCATACCCTCCCATGGGGACCAAATGTGAACAAAAAAAAGCATGTCGTATATTATTTTTCCCAACGGAAATGCACGTGCTATGGAGCGTAGTTGTACATGGGCTTTTCTTTGTTTTTTTTTTATGCATAAGGGCGCCCACCCACTGGCGTTTTTTTTACCTGCGTTTGCGTTTTGCGTTTTGCGTTTTTCCTGCACAGGCATAGAGATAACATGTGTTCCTGTCCACTGGCGTTTTTTTTTTGGTCCGTTGCGATTTTTAACATAGGAACTGTCAGTTGCATATGTGTCCTTATTTTTCTCTTAATGCACCCATGAATGTCAATGGAAATTAACGGAAAAGCCGCGAAAAGCCGCGCAAACGCCGCGAAAAACGCGCCGAAAACGCTGCGTTTTTCACGCACGGAAATCGCAAACGCCAGTGGGTGGGCGCCCTAAGTCAACTTTTTTGTGAATTGTCTCTATGAGAACTGAAGGTGTTTGCCTTGCAGAAAATAAACATGTCTGAATCTCCTCACACTTTCTCATTGTTTGTGTTGAAAGAACAGCGTGAAATCAGATAAAAATAACTTGAAAAGATCGAACTGGAAATTGCAGAAGATGTGTTTTCTATGACAGCAATGGCTAATCAATTTGAATCTAACAATCCCATTTATGTCAGTAGAAGCTATGGCCTTTAGATAAGGAGCCGCGTGACCGTTATTAGCAACCACCCAATGCGTCAATCACAATTTTTGGCAATCAGAAATTGCCGCCTGAAAATAACTATTCATTATTACATAAGGGGCTTGTCCCAATAATAATGGCTGATCAGCGGCGGTTCTAGACGCTGAACCCGCAGGGATCTTGAAGAGACAACCATTCTAAGACTGTAGTGTCAGTAGTGTACATGGAAAGGAAATGTGCAGCGTTCAGATCTTGAAGTGACTCAGAGTTAAAGATTTTGCACGGCCTTAGGGCGCCCACCCACTGGCGTTTGCGATTTCCGTGCGTGAAAAACGCCACGTTTTCGCGGCCTTTTTTACCCGCGTTTTTCGCGGCGTTTTTTGCCGCGTTTTCGCGGCGTTTCCATTAATTTCCATTGACTTTCATGGGTGCATTAGGAGAAAAATAAGGACACATATGCAACTGACAGTTCCTATGTTAAAAAACGCCACGCAACGCTACGCAAAACGCCAGTGGACAGGAGTACATTCAATTCTAATTGCTCTTGAGAAAAAACGCAAAACGCAGAGAAACGCAAATCGCCAGTGGGTGGGCGCCCTTAGGTAAAACTTTGTAATGGCTTTAGGGACCTTTCACACATGTGGGATATTTGTGAACAAAGCATCTGAAGACACAGAAACTGCTTCACCAAAATCTGCATGTATACATTGCGAGTAAATAGAGTCTAAATTTAGAGGAACAGATTTAGCTGCATCTTTAAGTGTGTCTTAGGCCTCGTTCAGACGAGTGTGGCTTACACGCTGTTACAACAGCGTGTAAACCCCGCTTCTATAGCAACCAATAGGTTGCTATGGAAGCGCTCACACAGAGCTTTTTTACCAGCGTAGATTAAAAAGATGGGACAGCGAGTGCCGACTCGCCTGTCAGCTCTGTGATGCACCGCTGTCTTTGGTGCTGTCCATGGGAGCTGCGACAGCACTCTGCCCGCAGCATGGACATGTAAACGGGCTGCTCCACAGAGCACGGAGCAGCTCGTTTAACACAGATTTCCCTTAGACGCATGTGTGAAAGATCCCTTAAAGTATCTGTTAGAAGTCTATGTAAAGATGCAGCAAAATGTAACGTAACACCACATTAAGCCTCAGCACAGAACTTTTTCTTGTCTTTTCAATGGCTTTTATTGTGTTGAGATATCTTGTTGAAGGGAGTTATCAGCGTTGGCCTAAACTTCACTACGTCTGTATAATGAGTGGACCATACACTGGAGATTCCAGATGACCACTTTTGGAACCACTTATCCTCCATGTTTGGTCTGTGAAGGTTGTCGCTCTCTGCATAGATTGAGTTCCACTTTACCCCTTTAATGACCAGTCCATTTTAGGCCCCGATGACTAGACATGAGCGGACTTTTTAAAAATGTGTTTTTTGTTTGGTTAGCCGAATTTTCGGAAAAAATTTGGTTTAGTGGGAATTCGTTAGAACAAAACCTTCACCAGTAATAATGATCCTGGCCAAACCGTGGTGCTCCCTTTGGCTCAGCAGTTAGCACTTGTTGCCTTACAGTGTTCACACCCTAAGTTTAAATATAAGAACATCTGCATGCAGTTTATTCACTCTGTGTTTCAGATTAATCACCTTTATTTAAGTCCTTGGTTGAATTTGAAGCTTGGACCCCCAGTGCTGCACAGCAGCAGTGCTAACCACTGAGCCACCATGATTCTTCTTCCTCATCTTACTCTTCGATAAATGCATGTGCTATAGAAATAAAGGTGGTTTAAAATTCAAATAAGCTCTATTAGCAGGACTAAACAGACCTCAGTATTGCCAAAGTGATTAGAAGATGGGAATTAGGGTGGTGGATCAGTGCTCAGGATTTAAAGAGTAGAGGCACTTTGGGGGTAGGGTCATAGAGGTCCATGGCATATCATGTAGGGGGTATGGACATTCTTGGCATTTCATGCACCTCTCTGGCAGACACTGATATATTGTGCTGCAATGGCCGTTCTGTCTTCCTCTTTCCCCGGCAGGGTGTAGAGTTTCTCATCCTCCATGGAGCTGAAGTCCAGTCGGAGATCAGAGAGGCTCCTGAAGTGACAGTCCCTCACCACAGAGTATCTAGGGCATTAGAGAAACAACCCATGTAAACACAGAGAGAACATAAAGCCTTCAAGCAGATGTTCTCCTTGGTCAGATTTGAACCTAGGACCCCAAGACTGCAAGGCAACAGTATTAACCACTTAGCTCCTCCTCCTTCCTTTCTATTTCCTCCTCTTGTGCTATATAAATTAAGTGCCACATTATCTAAAAGAAAATGTGACGCTTTAGACCAGGCTACCTATTTCCATTCTCAATGGTCCAGTTCTGGTGCTCATGTGCCCATTATATGTGCTCTTGGTGGTGGTCAGGGGTCAGAATGGGCACTCGAATTAGCCTATAGCTATGAAACCCGAAATGCAGCACTCTGTGATACAATGTATATCCTGATATGTACAGATAGAGTCAGTGAATCTTGGAAGCCCCTGACCTTGTCACTGGATCAACAGTTGTCTTTCCTCTTTCCACTTTAGGTGAGCACTAACCACAGCATACCAAGAACACAAGACCTGCTGTTTTAGAGATGTTCTGACCCAGTCGTCTACCCATCACAATTTGTCCTTTGTCATAGTCATTCAGATCCTTACTAGAGATGAGCGAACGTACTCGGTAAGGCCGATTTCGCAATCGAGCACCGCGATTTTCGAGTACTTCACTACTCGGGTGAAAAGATTCGGGGGTCGCCGGGGGGCGGGGCGTGGCGTGGTGGAGCCGGGGGTAGCAGCTCGGAACAGGGGGGAGCTCTCTCTCTCTCCCTCTCCCCCCACTCCCCTCTGCAACCCCCCGCTCACCCACAGCGCCCCCGAGTACTTTTCACCCGAGTAGTGAAGTACTCGAAAATCGCGGTGCTCGATTGCGAAATCGGCCTTACCGAGTACGTTCGCTCATCTCTAATCCTTACACAACTTCTAGAATTACACAACTTCTAGAGGGAGAACAAGTAGAAGCATGGTTGCTCAGTGGTTAGCACTGTTGCCTTGCCATGCTGGGGTCCTTGGTTCACATCTGACCAAAGACAACATCTGCATGGAGTTAAAGATGAATGTTATGGAACACAGGGAGAACATACAAGCTCCATGTCAAATTTCAACCTAGGACCATAACACTGCAGGTTTGGGTCTGCCATGAACTAAACGATTAGCAAAGTTCTATCAGTTTGGTCCACTAAACATTACTACTGACCAATCAGTTTTACAGTGTTTTTTTATCGTCACATTTCAAGACTCATAACGTTTTTGTTTTTCCGTCGACATGGTCACTGTATGTATATAATTTGTATTTCTCCTTGCCTCAGCGCTTGAGCTCTTGATCTTTTAAAACCCGAGCAATGACCTTGAGACAACTCCTTTAAGCCTTTAGTGACCAGCCTATTTTGTGACTTAAGGACCAAGGGGTCTTTCATTGTCGCATTGCAAGACAAAACTCATTGACATAGCCATATGAGGGCTTGTTTTTTTTTGGACAAGTTGTATACTTTAATGGCCCCACTCTGGAGTACATATAATGTGTTGTAGAACTTTTAGTACATTTTTTTTGGGTGGGGTGTAGGGGGAGATGGAAAAAAACATCCAGAAATTCTGTCATTAGTTTTGGGTTTTGTTTTTACAGTGTTCACTATTCAGTAAAAATAACAGGATAACTTTCTTACCTGGATCAGCATGATTACTTTATTTATTTTTTTTACAACTTTTACACAATAAAAACATGTTTTTAAAGAGAAATAGTTGAATTTGCATCGCTGCATTCTAAGGCCGGTCTCACATGAACGGATTCCTATTGCAGAATCCATGATCGGCATCTGCGCTGAGTATCCCCAGTAAAACACGGGCATTGAAAAGCATGTAAAATCGCTTTTTTGCCCTAATTCACGGATTCAAATGGCATATTCCATGAGTGGAGGAAAAATCGCAGCATGCTCTCTTCTACTGTAGATTCCGTGTGGACGGTCTCTATTGAAGTCAACGGAGGCCATCAGACCCGCAGTCCATACACAATTAACATTGCGTATGGCCCGCGGATACCCACGTCATCACTAAGTGATGGCATGGGAAATACAAACAATGGGGAAAAAAAAAGGTACTGCTCATGACAGACTGCAAGCTGCCGTGGTCACCCGCAATACAAAAAAAGAAGGTAAGCAGAGTTGCTGGCCGGGCTAACAGCTTGAATCCACTGCAAGCCTCTTGCATGCAGAATCCGACCCATTCGTGTGAGACTGGCCTAAGACCCATAACATTTTTACTTTTTTGGTAACGGAGCTGTGTGAGGGCTTGTTTTTTGCGGGAAGAGTTGTAGTTTTTATTAGTACCATTTTGAGGCAATGGGATGAAACTGAAACGGTGGAGACACAGACTAGATATTAGACAGTGAGGGTGATCAATGAGTGGAACAGCTTACCACCGGATGTTGTGAGCTTTCCTTCAATGGAAGTCTTTAAACAGAGGCTGGACAGATATCTGTCTGGGATGATTTAGTAAATCCTGCACTGAGCAGGGGGTTGGACCCGATGACTCTGGAGGGCACTTCTAACCCTACCAGTCTATGATTCTCTGACTTTTGGACTGCTCTTTATTACGTTTTTTGGGAGGTGAACAAAAGAAAAATAGCAATTCTGGCATTACGTTTTGAAACTATTTTTCGCCTTTCACCGTGTGAGATAAATACCAAAATATTTTCATTGTCTGGGTCATTATAAATGCGGTAATACCTATTTTATGTTGTTTTTTAATTTTGGGGCTATTTTATCCATATTTTCCTTTAAAATTAAAATGTATTGAACTTTTTTACACTTTTTTTTAAGTTCCTTAAGGATGTGATCATTTAATTGCTAGGATAGTACACTGCATTATTAAGTAGTGCATTCTACTAAACCTTTGACAATAGCCTTTTAAACTCTGTTGGAGGTGGGGCCTCATAGGCTGAGCTACATGGCAGACATGAAATCTATTGTCAGGCTTCTGGCTACCATGGGAACTCATTGGTACCTTGCAATGGCGGGGTGCCAATGGGGGACAAAAAGAGCCGAATTCCCCTGTATTTTGTTTATATGTTGCTGCTACTATTGATTGTGGTATGTAGGGGGTTAAACTGCCAGGATCTGAGGTTTCTCTGTTTCTGGCTGTTAGAGCAGGAGCCTGGTTGTCAGTAGTCAGCCAAGCCACCACCTTAAGAAGATGTATATGCAGGTTTAAAGCCTGTTAGTGACCTCCATAAAAAGGCACATTGGGGGTGACTAAGGGGTATGTTATACATAGTTGTAATGCTGCTCTCAGGGGCTGCAGAGGTTTTAGTTGCACTCAGGCCCTAGAGTCACATAACTAGACTACAGCAGTATTGATGGTTAATTGCAGAACCTGTTAAGAATTTTGTATAGAACCCAGAAATTGTAAGCTACAGTAATGTTTGCCTGACAATATGACTATATGGGTAGTAAGCAAGTATTGTGGTAGGAGAATTATGGTGCGCGGAGTTACCTCAAAGCACCGTAAGATCCTTTAGTGAGGTAAATACTGCTAATCTTACATAATCTAACATTAGAAGTCTATTCTAAGTCAAAGCTTAATTTTAAGCAGATACATCATTACAGAATCCCCTATAGAGTATCGCTCCAGTCCTTCTCCAGTATAAAAGCCGTACATTACATTAGTTATTATTTGCTGCAAACCAAAATACAGAAATCTGATACCTTATGCTTTACTGTATGAGCTCTGCAGGAGTGAAGAGTTGTGTTTAGTGAACTGAACCAATAGAACCTTGTTTCAGGTCGAAGTTTGCTAAAAGTTCAGTTTGGCATAAACCTGCACCGAGCTTTTAGCAGAGTTTGACCCGAAACAGAGTTCTACTGGTTTGGTTTTCTTAACACTAGTCCTAAAATCTGTGCCCACAATGGACAACAAATAAGACCCATTGATTTCAATGGGTTTCTTCACATGTGGATTTTCCCGAGCACTCTCCTTAAGGACACCCCTCTTGACCTCTCTTAGACCTTTCATATTCTCCACTGATGCAAGAACCCCGCTCCGAGGCTCATTCCATTCTTGATGGTATCAAAAATGGCCATAAATTTATACTTCCAAATTCTTCTGTGATGCTGAGACTTGAGGTTGCCTTCAGTATCATAACTTTCATCTGCTCTATGTTGTGTTCGTGACCACAAAAAATATCTATTAATGGAAGCTTCTATTGCCAACTTATTCTTCAAGTTTATTTGCTATAATAACTATATATATATGGATCTTTGAAGTCAGGTGTCTGCCTTGTACTCTAGTTCCTGTATCGCCTATCCCTACAAGCGACGGGATCACCGTCTCGGGGACAAGGTTCTTTGTAATCTGCCTCTCATACATTACTTTAAGAAGCCGTCGAGGAGCAGTTGGGTCATCTGTCTCTACTCATCACCTAGGAATTTCATCGGATCTACTCAATAGTTTGTCAAGTGTAATACAAGATGCGGAACGTGGAGCATCAGGACTGACACAGATACAGTGTTTGTTAATGTGCAGTTAATTAAAGACGTATCAAAGAAGGAGAAGTGAAGAGGAAAATTAAACATAAAAGTAATTCAGTAAAATTGCAGTAGTCTAGTAACAACAGTGCCCAAAGGTGACAGATTCTCAAACACATTTAGAGTTAACACAACTCTAAGGCAATGTATCACCTATATATTTTTTTACTAATTAAAACCAGATAGTAAAACATTTTCCATTTTTCTAACCTGTTATTATTTTCTTATTGTAGATTTTTTATTCTATTGTCTATACATGACTATGGGGTTGGCCAGTTACCCTCAGCTACATTTAACAGCATTTCCAGAAGTCATGAGCAATAGACACAATGGACAGAAGTGGACCCATTGACTTTCATGGGAGACAGTTTTACGCATGCTCCATAACCTGTGCAGAGGTCATTGTGCAGGGAGGGAAAGAAGGTGATCTGTGACATCACCTTATTAGTGATTGGTGAAAATTGGAGTTGCAATGCAACTTCCATTCATTCCTATAGGAAAAAAAAGTCTCCAGTGACCATGCTACTATGTAGCAAATGTTAACTTGTGTCACGAGTGATGGGTGGTATGCAACACAAGTTGCAGAATATGATGCAGAAGACAGAGTTACAAAATAAGCAACTTTTTTATTCTAAACAAATAACTAAAATGAAACAGTGTTATGGAGGTTTAGAAACCATCCAAGAAAGGGATGAGCTATTATGATACCATTATGTTATCTTGCCTACTACTAACTAAAGCCTACAACCAGAAAAAAAACTATATTTCATGCTTTTATTAAGAATGACAGTGTTAGCTACACACAATAGGTAGGATAGATTGAACTTCTTCAGAATATTATAGAACAATACCCACGGCTTACCACGCACAGTTACCAAATAGCAAAATACTCTCCATGTCCTGTGGGTCTACAAGGACTCTAAAATTATGGTTCAACAGTTCCAGACTCGATCCCACTAAAAGTCACAGTCATGGTTCTCCACTTCAGGCCTTACAAGTACTGGTGTTCAAACGAATAGTGTTTGTCTTTCTTTACAGATAGCAGAGTTGCTAAGTTTAGCTCATTACTCAGTTTTTAATGAGGCCAGCCTCACTCATGACCTTAGTTGTTAAAAGCTTGGATGCCGTCTGGTGAATCTTGATCAGTTAATTTCCTAGCACAGCTTTGAACCTTCTGCCTCACATGAACATCTCTCAATGATTGGTAGCTGCTCTGCCACTTTGGCATGCTATGTAGAAGCCCTTAGCAGATCCAGTCAGTCTCCAACTAAGCAACGAGTGTCCTCAGTGTCTCTATAGCAGCTCCTGCTACACAACAGGCTACTAGCGTCTCATTGCCCACTTGTATTACACATTACATCCAAGCTAGAGGCAGTACAACAGCGTACTAGAGCCTCCATGCCCACCCGTATCACATCTTGTATCCAAGCTAGAGGCAGCGCAACAGGGTACTAAAGCCTCCATGCCCACCTGTGTCACATCTTGTAGTCATGCTAGAGGTGGTACAACAGGGTACTAAAGCCTCCATGCCCCCCTGTATCACATCTTGTATTCAAGCTAGAGGAGGTACAACAGGGTACTAGAGTCTCCATGCCTGCCTGTATCACATCTTGTATCCAAGCTAAAGGCAATACAACAGGGTACTAGAGCCTCCATGCCTGCCCGTATCACATCTTGTATCCAAGCTAAAGGCAATACAACAGCGTACTAGAGCCTCCATGCCCACCCGTATCACATCTTGTATCCAAGCTAGAGGCAGCGCAACAGGGTACTAAAGCCTCCATGCCCACCTGTGTCACATCTTGTAGTCACGCTAGAGGTGGTACAACAGGGTACTAAAGCCTCCATGCCCCCCTGTATCACATCTTGTATTCAAGCTAGAGGAGGTACAACAGGGTACTAGAGTCTCCATGCCTGCCTGTATCACATCTTGTATCCAAGCTAGAGGCAGTACAACAGGGTACTAGAGCCTCCATGCCTGCCCGTATCACATCTTGTATCCAAGCTAAAGGCACTACAACAGGGTACTAGAGCCTCCAAGCCTGCCTGTATCACATCTTGTATTCAAGCTAGAGGTGGTACAACAGGGTACTAGAGCCTCTATGCCTGCCTGTATCACATTTTGTATCCAAGCTAAAGGCAATACAACAGGTTACTAGAGCCTTCATACCCACTTGTATTACACATTACATCCAAGCTAGAAGCATAACAACAAGGTACGAGGGCCTCAATGCCTACCTGTATCACATCTTATATTCAAGCTAGAGGCAGTACAACAGGGTACTAGAGCCTCCCTTCAATGGATCAGTTCTCCACGATATAGTCTTCCTTTGCTCTGATATTGTAATCACTTATATTAACATTACAATCACACAGATAAAGTTTCATTCCATCCGACAACTTCTTCTAGGGGAGGGATGGGTCTTTACAATCTTCTACAGGGCTGACACAATTCACAAAGATAAATTCACAATTTGGTCTTCCTTTTAAGAAATGATCTATGTGACTGTTCTGCATGTATTAGAATATGAGAAGAGCCGTGTATTAATTTTTAATAACATAAATGTTAATTTTGTATTTTAATGAATTATGCTCCAGGAGACAAAATTATTACACTCTCCAGCTGATTATGTCAAAGCAATTTTACAGAATGTATTTAAGAATATGGATCAGATGAGATTTACAAACTTCTCTTTAAGGGGGTTATGCCAAGTAATAAACTTATCCCTTATCCACAGAATAAGGGGTAACCTTAAAGGGGTTGTCCCGCGAAAGCAAGTGGGTCTATACACTTCTGTATGGCCATATTAATGCACTTTGTAATATACATCGTGCATTAATTATGAGCCATACAGAAGTTATTCACTTACCTGTTCCGTTGCTGGCGTCCTCGTCTCCATGGAGCCGTCTAATTTTCAGCGTCTAATCGCCAGATTAGACGCGCTTGCGCAGTCCGGTCTTTTTCTTTTCTGAATGGGGCTGCTCGTGCCGGAGAGTGGCTCCTTGTAGCTCCGCCCCGTCACGTGCCGATTCCAGCCAATCAGGAGGCTGGAATCGGCAATGGACCGCACAGAAGACCTGCGGTCCACCGAGGGAGAAGATCCCGGCGGCCATCTTCACCAGGTAAGTAAGAAGTCACCGGAGCGCGGGGATTCAGGTAAGCACTGTGCGGTTTTCTTGTTTAACCCCTGCATCGGGTTTGTCTCGTGCCGAACGGGGGGGCTATTGAAAAAAAAAAAAACCCGTTTCGGCGCGGGACAACCCCTTTAAGTTTGTTTGGGGTCAGACTGCTGGGACCACCACCGATCTAAAGAACAGGTTTCCGGTTGGTTCCTGAGTGAATGGAGAAGAGATGCGCAGTGCCGCTGCTGCTACATTCACTTCAGTCACAGCACAGAAGATTGCCAAAGTGCTAGAACTCATTTCTGTGAATGCACACTTGGGCTCACGCACATAGGGGGGTATGTTGCCTGTGTATTAGGCCGGGCTCACATGACTGATTGACGGCCTTATTTGCACGTGCAAAATATATGTACAATATGGGCAGAGAATCGAATCCAGTGCTGTCAATGTATTTGTTCTCATTAATGCTTTTTGTGCATGCATTTCGTGCACACACAAAGAAATAGGACCTGCTCTATCTTTCTGCATATTACACAGCAAATGCCCCCATAGACGCCTATGGGAGATGTGCAAATGCACAATACGCTGCGCAATTCCATGAAAAACAGATCATATCTGGCCCTTATTAGGCTAAATAGCCATTTGAGGGCTTCAACAGATGGCCGAGTTTTACTGAAAATCACAGGCGCATAACAGGCCGAAACAAAACCATTGATTTCATTGGTTTCATTTTCACTTTACTCGCATGTTACGCGCAAGAAGGATAGGACAGGACATAGCTTCCCGCTATTTTTTTCAAACTCGTGCGCACTAGTACAAAGTTTGAATAGTCTAAAACAAACGATGGTTCATGCACTAATATGCTCCATAGCAGCGAGCGTATTAGAACATACACCTATGTGTTTTTGCCCTCAGCCAGGTCAGGGTTGTGTTGGTCCTCAATCAGATCAGGGGTGTGCTGGCCCTCAATCAGGTCAGGGTTGTGTTGGTCCTCAATCAGATCAGGTGTGTTCTGGCCCTTAATCAGGTTTGGGGTGTTGGACCTCAATCAGGTCCAGGTATTTTTGCCCTCAAACAGGTCAGGGGTGTGCTGGCCGTCAAACAGGTCAGGGATGTGTTGGCCCTCAATCAGGTCTGGGGTGTGTTGGCCCTTAATCACGTCAGGGGTGTGGTTGCCCTCAATTAGGTCAAGGTTGTGTTGGTCCCTAATCAGGTTTGGGATGTTGGACCTCAATCAAGTCCAGGTATTTTGACCCTCAATCAGATCAGGTGTGTGTTGGCCCTCAATCAGGTCAGGGGTGTGTTGGCCCTCAATCAGGTCAGGGGTGTGTTGCGCACATGTGTGATCAAGCTCTGCGTGTGCAAAAAGTACAGAACTAAGTGCGGATACCTGCGCAAATCTACCTCATCAACCTAATTCACTGCGCAGATATGTTCCACCTAAGTGTGCGCAATTGCGCTTATGGTCTTTTGAAGCCACCCCAAAACACGGGACACATACGCCTGTGTGAGCAAGCCCTTACACCCGGGTGATGATCTACTCTAAAGGGATTACTTTTTCATACACGTATTTTTCCGTCCTACCGCTCCCTGGCTGACACATATTTCGCCTGTAGTGCGATGAACTAAAAATCGGTGTAGCGTAGACGTGCGTATCCTATAAAGGTATTTACCACAGCCGTAATGTGTATTGCTGCAGTCGCTCTCCATGTGCTTGTAATGATCGCAGGCTCACGCGGTGCATTTTAATGACTCTTTCTTCCATCTCTTCCATTTCCATGTCTGTATTGCTAGTAAGTGGGTCTGCGGAGAGCCTTGCTTCAGATAAGCCAATAACTACTGATGTGATGTATCGCCCGCAGCCTTCTAAACCCAATAGATTTAGAACAGTTTTTCCATATTTAGATTTATTTGAAGCTCCATCCAAAATAATCACGGGAAAGTTTTGTTATCACAGGGATTTGTTGCGTGCTACGATCGTGTGCGTGCCTGAAGTGTGGGGACTTTATGAGTAGGTGTCATAACAAAGAATAACGCTATGAATGTGTGAAGTATATGTAAGTAGACATCTCCAGAGAACATGCAATGCTCCCTGAGATTCAGAGCTGATCCTGCTCATTCATGGCTACAGGCTGCTTGTAACACATCAGCTTCTTCTATTTGCAGAGCTGCGTGTTGAGGCATAGGTAGAATATATACCGTACGGCATCATGTACCTGGAAATGATATGGACATTAGACGTTACCAAAGGAGCTATGTAACCATATAAAGGCTGGGTGCTAAGGATATGTCATAAAAGTGTGACATGGCAATAGTCCTTTAAGGTCAAAACTGGCCTGGTCTTGAAGGGGTTAACCTAAAAAGTTGTCCGATTGTAAACTATTTATGCGCTCTCCTCAGGACAGGTCATCAATAGTAGATCGTCAGGGGGTCAGTCGCCCAGGACCCCCACTGAACAGGCCAAGATTGTGCACTGCGCTGATTTTGGCAGGAAGCAGACCAGCTCCGTTCTTATTTCAGTGGCCAAGCTTGGAATTGCAGGCCAAGTTTCTAGTCATTTTAATGAGAATTTGGCCTGCAATACCAAGCCTGGCCACTGTAGTAAGAACATAGCTGTCTACTTCCTGCCAAAATCAGCTCAGTGTAACAGTGCACCTGCTCAGCAAATAGCAGTTTGAAAGGTGTTCTTGGTGACAAGACCCTGCTGATCTACTACTGAATACCTGTCCTGAGGATAGGCAATCTATAGTTTACAACTGGACAACTCATTTACATAGGTTAGAAATAAATATTTCAATGTAGTGAGTTCTATGGAAGGTTGAATTCCAATGGTGGATAATAATTGAAGCAGTTTGAGTGGTTACCCAGGGGGCCCATGGTCACTCAAACCACCCCACCATCTAGGTAGATTAACAACCCATATTACAGATGCTGACTGCAGCAACATCACATCGTGGTCTCCCAGTCTCTTCTCTCTCAGTACAGTATATACAGGAGACCGATAGGAGAATAGGGCTATGCCCAGCTTTGTATTGGGATGTGATGATGCATCAACCGGTATTTGGAATACAGGTTATTCAGTGTAACCAGTGTAGCAGGGCAACAGAGAGGCACTACTGTGTGTGTCAGAGGAGTAACAGAGGGGCACTGTTTGTGGAGAGGAAAAAGAGGGTTGCTATTATTTGTGGAGGCACAAAGGAGTCTCTATTACTCTGAGGGGCACTATTACTTGTGAGGACACAGAGAGGGCTCTGATTGTGGGGGTATAGAAGGGGCTCTATTATTTTTAGGCTTACAGACGGAGCTCTATTTTTTGGAGCACAGAGGCAGCTCTATAACTTTGATGAGTATATTGCTAGTTTTTTTAGTGAATGAAGTGAACATTAATACCTTGTGAAGGAAGCACAAAGCAAAATGTGGGGCACAAAGGAGGGCACTATTACTGTAGTTCAAAAAGGAGGGATTATTTCTTGTCTTGTGCACTATGGTGGAATTATTACTGAGTCAGGGCACTATTACTTAGAATCACAAAGGGGATACTAGTAGTGTATGAGGCACAAAGGGGGCAGTATTACTATGGGGAAGCAATGTCAGGGGCATTAGTGGCATGTACTGTATATTGCTGACTAATTATGGCAGGGGGGTGATGGACTCCAGTTGTGTGTACAGCCCTGGGCCTATAGTCTACAACTTAGGCCCCCTGTCCATGGCCCTGACTGAATATCACTAGTGAGAGGAGGGGGAGCACTGACAGGTCTCAGCAGTGAGCCTATCTAACAGATGGGCTCACCGCGGAGAAATGGGGCAAATTGCGATATGCCACAATTTAGATCCCAGGAGCGGAGAATCGCTATGACGCTGCCCTTTCTATAGCAACTGATCCATAGGGGTCCCTGGCAACACCCTCCTACC